>NC_133155.1:2400000-2738333 GCF_048418815.1 Hemitrygon akajei
GACGATGGAGGCGGGAGGTCATCGATGGCCTATGCTGCACTGGGAGCTAAAGGCCCAAGAAGAGTGTAAACATACCACAGCATTTAGTTTTCTTGACCTGATGAGGATTTTAAAATAGCTGTGTCACCAACTCCTTGAGTGAGGACAACCAATCTGCTCATTTCCGGGGTCACCCCTAACCTCACATTGCCAGTTAGGCTCCTTCTATGTTTCTTTGGGGAATATAATGACTTTATAAACCCTTACACTTTCCCCAGTAACATCCAGTAAGGAGTCATTAAATCTAGTGGGAAGTCCTGGGATGGCCACAGGCCTTAATCAGCCAGAGCAGTTGAGTCATGCACACCATCACATCTCACTTAGTCAGGAAGTTTAACTTTTGCATATTAATAGTGTGGTTAGGTTAAAAAGCCACTGTCAGTCTCTTCTTGTTATTATGCTCTACTCCCATTTAGACCTCAATTTTAAAAAGCTCACCTGCAAGAGGACCACAACCTTGTCGTGGTTTGGAAGCTTGTGTGCCTCAACGACCCAGAGAGCTACGCCTGCTGGAGTCAGGGCTTTATGCTTTGCCTCGTGGTAGGGTCATCCAAGAGTGATCCACCGGCCCTCTGGGTTTGGGGGTTCATCTCAGGGCTAACAACTCTGACTGGTAAAACAAAATTGTTACGGAAATAGCAATGAAGAATCCTTCTACATCTGAGTGCATCAATGTTCCTGGGTCTCCACCTGGGATGTGCATGGATGACAGTAGCGAAAACTGAGAGGATGCTATTGACATGATGAAGGAAGCCCTGAACACCACCAGAGATGGAGGACCCTTCGTTTCTGGCCCAAATGTCAGCGGTGTAACGGCATGTTGTTGTTGTTAAAAAGCTCAGGATTTTTATTTATCATCCACGCAAAGATTACACTTTACTTCTTTGCTTTTTTTCTTTAATGGAATACTAACAACGATAAACTATATATTACACGTAAAGTGTGAAAGTCCGCACTCACTGTGCAAATGTTTTCACGGAGAGTCAGCTCACTCTACAAATTTGTTCAGCTACAATGCAAACCTTTCTCTTCAGAGATCTGTTTGCTATTTCTTCTACATATTTGAGCCCAGGTCTCTTGAGGTTACATGAAATTAAAGTCATGTTGTTCAGTTAAATAGTCACATGAGCTGTGACCTTTATCTCTAATCATCCATAGGTGAAGCTTCCACTGAATCCGAGTTGTAGTCATCACTTTCACAATCAATTGAAATTAATCTTCAAAATACATCACTTCCCTTGACATGAACTGGGAAAGGTCATCAGCTCAACTTCATAAACTGTACCTAACACATCTAGCTGTCAAAGCAGCTAATGCCATTCCAGTGCGGAGCGACCAAGAGCTGAGAAGATACGTGCATTCATCTGAAGTTGTGCTGTGCCTCTGGTTGCTCTGGCTCAGGAGATCCCAACCTGGGGTCCATGGACCCCTCAGTTAATGGTAGGGGTCCATGGCATAAAAAATGTTGGGAACCCCTGGTCTAGGAGTTCCGTTGAGAAGACCAGCATCTACTTCACTGACCAGCTGTAAAATCTTGCATTTTATTGACACTTCTATTTAATGAAGTAGTATCATGCAAATCAGTGATAAAATTTGTTGCAATGGTATGAAATATCAGAAAAGATGATCAAAGGTGTGGTTCAAAACCAGTAGGTTTAAGGTAGAGGCTCCCAACTTTTATCCAAGGGGTTTGTGGACCCCAGGAAGGGAGCCTCTGCTTTGAAGGGTGTTTGAAAGGGGTTAAAAATGAATGAAGAGAATTTCAGAGCTTGGTGCTGAGTCAGTTATTTATTGGTGGAATCATTAAAATCAGGAGAGACAGTAGAATCGAAGGAGTAAGAAGTTCCAGAAAACTTCCTAATTTCTAACCCCTCCCCCAATATCTAAATGCTTCTCAACCCACTGAGTTCCTTCACCAGATCAATTGTTGCTCCAGATGTCAGCACCTTGTGCCTAAAGAAGCCTTCTAAAGCTAGGGGAGACTGCAGGATTAGTGGGGAGCTGGGAAAGGCCAAGTGTACAGAAGAATTTGAATAAAAGGATGAAGATTTTAACTTTTTTTAAATTCAGCACCATCCAAGCAAGAGACAAGGCTTCCAGCCTGTAGGCACCATGGCAGCGTAGCAGTTAATGCAACACTATTACAGCTCGGAGCATCGGAAGTTCGGAATTCAATCCCGGCACCCTCTGTAGGAAGTCTCTGTATATCCTCTCTGTGGAAAGTGTGGGTTTCTCCCAGTGCTCCAGTTTCCTCCCGCAGTCCAAAGATGTACCAGGTAGGTTACTTGGTCATTGTAAATTGGCCGGTGATTGGATTAGAGTTGAATCGGGTTTGCTGGGGGGGCCGCTGGGTGGTGCGGCTCGAAGGTCCGGAAGGGTCGACTCCAACCTGTATCGCTAAAGAAATAAATAAATAAAACACTAAATAATAGATGGATGAGACTTGAACAGAGACTGGGGCGTTAACAGGAAAATCAATTAATTACTGCAATCTGTCAGCACCATCGGCCAGGTTGCTGAGCTGGTGCAGATACAGTGAAGAAGGAGCCGGATATAAAAGCACAAAAGAACCCAGCACAGAGAATTCAAAAATTCCCAATAAGTGGAAAAGGTAAAGAAGTTCCAGATTATGAAGGCATAATTTCTAGTGCATTACAAAGCACTTCTATCAGAGAAACAGGCCATTTGAAAAATCATCTACGTTTAATTTCCAGACAAGCTTTGTTCCTATTAGATACATTTCCTTTAGAAAGAAAAGGAGTTTTTATTGAGCCTTGTTCTTTAAAACAACAGCAAATGGGAAGATATGTGCATGTTTTATATGTTCGAAGTTCAAGTAAATTTTATTATCAAAGTACATATATGTCACCACGTACAACCCAGAGATTCATTTCCTTGAAGACATACTCAGCAAATCTATAGAATAGTAACAATAACAGGATCAATGAAAGACCAATCAGAGTGCAGAAGACAAACTGTGCAAATGCAAATATAAATAAATAGCAATAAATAACAAGAGCATGAGATAAGGAGATAAAGATTTCTTAAAGTGAGATCATTGGTTGTGGGAACAGCTCAATAGATGGGAAAGTGAGTGTAGTTATCCTCTTCTATTCAAGAGCCTGATGGCTGAGAGGTAGTAACTGTTCTTGGACCTGGTGGTGCGAGTTCTGAGGCTCTTGTTACTTCTACTTGATGGCAGCAGCATGAAGAGAGCGTGGTCTGTGTGGTGGCGATCTCTGATAATGAATGTTGCTTTTTTGCAACAGTGTTTCATGTAGATGTGCTCAATGCCACATATGATCATTTAACAAGGAGAAGCCCCAGCTGGTATTCCTGACCTTTCACCCTAGGGAGGCTGAACATTGAAAGCAACAGGTATGCTTAAATTAAAGCTAGATGAATCCACAATAGTAAAGAGAATATATTGATGGGTTAAGGCTGACACTTGTAGTTTCTCCTTATTGCGTTGAACAGAAAGCAGTCAGTTCCATGCAAAGTTCTATTGCAGTTTCTATCAGAAATGAGTGACTTACTGGGGAACCACATTAGCATGGCGGTTAGTGCAATGCTATTACAGTATTACAGTTTGGGCATCTGTGGTCAGAGTTCAAGTCCAGCGCCCTCTGTCAGAAGGTTTGTATGTTCCTTCCTCTGTGTGTGTGGGTTTCCTCCAGGTGCACAGGTTTCCTCCCACCATCTAAAGACCTACCGGTTAGTAGGTTAATTGGCCATTGTAAATTGTCTCCCATGATTAGGCTAGGGTTAAATCGGTGGGTTTTGGAAGGGGCGGGCTCAGCTTAAAGGGCGGGAGAGACCTGTTCTGTGCCATATTCTAGCTAAATAAACAAATAAATTAAAAATTAGACATCAACTATGTTGGTATGTGCAAGCAACACACACAAAATATTGGAGGAACTCAGCAGGCCAGGTAGCATCTGTGGAAAAGAGTACAGTCAATGTTTTGGGCCGAGGCCCTTCATCAGGACTCATGTGTGTGAGACTCATTCATGGGCCAAAGGGTCTGTTTGTCAACACTCAGAATTTCCTTCGTTAACACTCTGCCTCTTTCTTTTTTTAAATTTTTCCTTATTCTATTAATCATCTTTTTGGTTCCACTAATTATCAGAAATATATTGATTATTTTCTGCAGAGCTCAGCTTTGAAACACACACAAATCAAACAACAAGCTCCCTTCCACTAAAGGAACGAATGCACTTGGCAACTGTTTTTCCAACAAGAATTACAATCTTCACACCGAGGTCAGCATTACTGATGCCAGCTGTTTATTCCAAGATTAAATTCAAATTCCCAATTGGCCCTGGTAGGCCATTGGAACACACAGAAATCCTCCTTGGACACTCCTTTCAAGCAAATGAATAATTTTGTTGATCCTTTTTCTATTTCATGCAGCATCATGCAGCAGATTTTCTTTGTTGATTAGATTATCCCCGGTTTCAACTCATAAAAAAAAAATTAAATTATAGTCATGAAAAGATCAAGGTTGTTAAAAGATAGAAAAACAGAGAAATCAATTGTCACTGAATAAAGACAACCAGTCACAAAAGAGTGTTTGCAACATTGTTCATGCCAAGAACTACAATCAATTGGCTTTATTAATTTTCAACCACTTAAGGGAAATAAACAATGTTTTTTTTCAACTGATGTCTTAATTGATTTTATCGCCAATTTCAAAAATTCGTTTTAGCATGAAGGGAAAAAAGAATTTTAGACAATGGATTAAGAATATCAAAGAAAACCTGTATTGCTCAGCAGAAACTCCAGAGTTTTATTGGTCCCTGCTGTCCACAAGTTGCCTTTAATTTCCCTACATCACAAAGTAGATGACATTACAAAACGGTGCTGTCAGTTATGACTTCCTTCCTTCCTTTCCATTATTCCTCAGAAAATTGCAATTCTCTGTGGATAGCATGTTACCACAGTGGTGAGCACAACGTTTTACAATACCAGTGACCTGGGTTCAGTTCCCGCCGCTGCCTGTAAGAGGCTTCTGTGTTCTGCTCATGACCTCCAGGTGCTCCAGTTTCCTTCCACATTCCAAGGGTGTAGTTAGTAAAGTTGCATGAAATATGGTGCCTTAGAAATTATGTTGAACAAGAACCCATTTGCTTGCTCAGGAGAATGTCAGAGAGAACTAGTTACTGAAGAAGAGCAACATAAAAAGCAAGGTGCTCCTTGGTATGGGTTTCCACCGTGAGTCATGTCAGGCCAATAAACACTGCTCTGCATTCACAGGGAATCCTGTAATCGCTAGCCATCCTGAGTCCCAGGTCATCTTTGACCCACATACACCAGGATTTGGACTTGCTTATGGGTTTATGGATGGTATTAATCTGATATTTCTTCAGGATCCTGGTGGTCCTTCCGGAAACCGTGGAAATATAAGGAAGACAGACTGACAGAAGGGATGTCAGAAAAACTAGGAAACCTAACAACGAGGAGGAACCCATCACCAGGATGGTAGCACAACCCTGCATTCACAATGGCCATTCACATAACTACAGTACTGCACCAATGGCTTTTGGGACCGCCTGGTAAAGGAAGCCATTGAGATAAAACTAGAGGAAAAGAATTTTAACAAAGGTGAAGGTCTCACTCTAAATAAGGACTGGAATTTGACTGTAAACAAGGTGGGAGAGCAGAAACTGGTTTGGATGAGGATTTACCGATCAGGAGGACTGAACTACAGGGGTATAACTACCACCGACTTAGACATGACCAAGGCATCATCCCTGAAGAAGATGGCAGAGTCTAACATTGAAATGTTGGTTGTAATTGATCCCTATACCTGGCTGGAAGCCCAAGATTATTTTATTTACCAGTAAACTGTCACTCACCTTCAGTAGCACCATCTTAAACCGTAAGTGGAAGAGAAATGTTTCTGTTCTGAATTTTCCCAGTAGTTTATTTTTTGTAATGTTAGGCTTATGTAGCTTGGTGTCATTTTTTTGTCAGGTGATGCTCAAGCGATTGGCCTGTAAAGTTCTTTGTCAATAGAAACTGGTGTTGCTGCTCCTCTGTTCTTAAGGGAGAGGCTGCAACAGTCAACAAGGAACGATCATGATCAGAAAGCTGAGTATCATGAATTCATATTTATGTTCGGGGAACTTAATCAAAATGTGCAAACAGCATTATAATGACTGGAATTGAATAACAGAAAAAGGGCTAAAAATTTTATATGGTGTTCTCCCTCAGAAAATTAAGTAAATATGGCATCATTAATCAATGAAACAGAGGATTGCGTACTCTGTTTTAATATCACTGACTCATTCATGTATTCCAGGGAAGAATGTTGAAGCTGTAAAGTACTTTTGTGGCTACATGTTTTAACCTGCTTGCTCCAAATTAATATTTCAGGATTTGCTGATATATTTATGATTACAAACAGTGAGAGACTGTTGGAAAGAAAGTCAGTTCTCAGTGTGCTCTCCACATTTGCTGACAGACAAATTGCCATCTTTACAGTCATCCATACCATCGCCCAATTACTCACGTCACAGATTCCAACTTTTAGAGCAAGCCGTATTGAAATGACTACTTTTTTCAAAATCTTAGCCATGAAGAAGTGACAGTAAAAGCCAGTAACAAATAGCTCTATAACATTTTGAGAATAGTTTTTACATACATGATAGCAAATCAGATTGGCTACAGTGATACAAGCCAACTGCTGAGATCTGGTGCTTCCTGCAATGTATGGATCTACAGTGCCTATAAAAAGTATTCACCCTCCTTGAAAGTTTTCATTATTATTGTTTTGCAGCAATGAATCACAGTGGATTTAATTTGGCTTTTTTGACACTGATCAACTGATTCACTTTCGTGTCGAAGTGAAAATAGATCTCAATGCTGATAGCTTGTCATGTCTTCCACTGTTGGCAACTGAAGAAGAAAAGTCTTCATGCGGTGAGCAAGCAGTAGTGTTCCACACAGCATTGGTGGACCAGTTGCTGGTAACAACTTCTGCAAAACAAAGGGAGGCAAAGAATAACCTGACATTCATTCATTCTCTCTCTCTCGGCACATTGTTTGTCCATCTTGTTTGTTTGTATAGTTTCATTGATTCTATTGTACTTCTTTATTCTGCTGTGTATGCCTACAAGAAAATGAATTTCAGGGTCATATATGGTAACATATGCATACTTTGATAATCAATTTAGTTTAAACTTTGAACTTTACCTTAAAGAAACAGCTTACTAGTAGCAGGAGGGATGCCTTTTTACAAAGTGAAACCCAACAGCATGAATGGCAGTGATGCTTCACTACCAGATGAACTCAATGCCTTCTATGCACACTTTGGAAGGGAGAACACAACTACAACTGTGAAGATCTCTGCTGCACCTGATGACCTTGTGAACTCAGTCTCAGGCCGATGTTAGGCTGTCTTTAAAGAGAGTGAACCCTCGCAAGGCAGAAGGTCTCAATGGAGTACCTGGCAAGGCTCTGAAAACCTGTGCCAACCAACTAGTGGGAGTATTCAAGGACATTTTCAACCTCTCACTGCTATGGGCTGAAGTTCCCACTTGCTTCAAAAAGGTAACAATTATATCAGTACCAAAGAAGAATAATGTGGGCTGCCTTAACAACTATCACCCGATAGCACTCAAATTGACAGTAATGAAATGCTTTGAGAGGTTGGTCATGACCAGACTGAACTCCTGCCTCAGTAAGGATCTGGACCCATTGCAATTTGCCTATTGCCACAATAGGTCAAAAGCAGATGCAATCTCAGTGGCTCTTCACACGACTTTAGACCACCTGGACAACACGAACGCCTATGTCAGGATGCTGTTCATCGACTCAGCATTTAATACCATCATTCCCACAATTCCAATTGAGGAGTTGCAGAATATGGGCCTCTGTACCTCCCTCTGCAATTGAATCCTCGACTTCCTAACTAGAAGACCACAATCTGTGCAGATTGGTGATAACATATCCTCCTCGCTAACAATCAACACTGGTGCACCTCAGGGGTGTGTGCTTAGCCCACTGCTCTACTCTCTATATGCACATGACTGTGTGTCTAGGCATAACTCAAATACCATCCATAAATTTCCTGACGATACAACCATTGTTGGTAGAATCTCAGGTGGTGACAAGAGGGTGTACAGGAGTGAGATATGCCAACTAGTGGAATGGTGCCGCAGCAACAACCTGGCACTCAACGTCAGTAAGAGGAAAGAGCTGATTGTGGACTTCAGCAAGTGTAAGATGAAGGAACACAAACCAATCCTCATTGAGGAATCAGAAGTGCTTCAAGTTCCTGGGTGTCAAGATCTCTGAGGATCTAACCTGTTCCCAACATATTGATGTAGTTATAAAAAAGGCAAGACAGCAGCTATACTTCATTAGGAGTTTGAAGAGATTTGTCATGTCAACAAATACACTCAAAAACTTCTATAGTTGTACCGTGGAGAGTATTCTGACAGGCTGCATCATTGACTGGTATGGAGGGGCTACTGCACAGGGCTGAAAGAACCTGCATAAGGTTATAAATCTAGTCAGCTCTATCTTGGGTACTAGACTACAAAGTACCCAGGATATCTTTACGGAGCAGTGTCTCAGAAAGGCAGCGTCCATTACTAAGGACCTCCAGCACCCAGGGCATGCTCTTTTCTCACTGTTACCATCAGGTAGGAGGTACAGAAGCCTGAAGGCACACATTCAGTGATTCAGGAACAGCTTCTTCCCCTCTGCCATCTGATTCCTAAATGGACATTGAATCTTTGGACACTACCTCACTTTGTTTTAATATACGGTATTTCTGTTTTTGCACTTTTTTTTAGTCTATTCAATATATGTAATCGATTTACTCGTTTATTTATTATTATCACTATTTTTATTTTATTTATTTATTTTTCTCTCTGCTGGATTATGTATTGCATTGAACCACTGCTGCTAGGTTAACAAATTTCACGTCACATGCCGGTGATAATAAACCTGATTCTGATTCAGTCAACAATATACATGGTCCTGATGCCAGGTCTCAGACCAGAACTTCGGCAATTTCTTCCCACCACCCCACCCTACAGATGTTGCTCATGTGCTGAGTTCCTTCAGCCAGTTTATATTTTGCTCTTGATTCCAACCTATGCACTTACTTGAGTCACTTCCGCTCACACGTAGTCCATTCTGGCAAGGGTGGCAAGGTCTACACCCAGAGCATATTGCTGAGCAGGAAGACCTAAGCCCAGAGTGTACTGCTGGGTGGCAGGTTCTAGGCCCGGACCATATTACTGTGCTGGGGCCTGGGTCCTAATGTGAGGCACGATCTGGTGTTTGGACAATTTAAACACCAGCCTAGATAGAATGAATTGGACTGATTTTGCTTGATTTCACATTACATTCACTCCTCTCTCTGTGGCACTGAGGCTGTGAGACTGTTTTGGCTGCTGTGAATCATGTCTGTAAGCTTCATGGTGATTTAGCCCGCTAATATGTTGAACTGAAACTGAGGCTTTGGGCCTACTCTGGCAGCTCTGGGGATTTGGATCAATGGACTCTATTTGGTTCAGAACGCTGTTGCTTGCTTCTATTGTTTGCATGATTTGTGTTTTTTTTTTCATATTCTCTGCACATTGGGGGTTGGTTTTTCTTTTTTTAAATTGGGTTCTTTCAGGCTTTTTGCTTTGTGGTGCCTGAAGGCAGCCAAATCACAAGGTTTTATAATTTATACATACTTTGGTAATAAATATACTTTGAATCTCAGAAACTTTGACCTAAATGCCTTGATCATATCAGCCTGCCTCAGCTCTCCTGTCAACATATTCCAGACACTCACCATTCTGTGTAAAAAAACCTGCCCACAAAACTCCTTTGAACTTTCTGCCTTTCACTTTAAATGTATGCCCTCTAGCATTAGATATTTTGATCCTGGGAAAAAGATGCTTATTTTTCCCAGGATCTACTCTATCTTTACCTGTCAGAACGTCTATCAGCTTTCACCTCAGCTTCAGCCTCTGTCACTCCAGAGAAAGTAACCCGAGATTTTTTCCAACCTCTAATCCAGAGATTTATCAAGCTAGCAGCATAACTTCATTACTCTTGAATTTAGCTAATAAAGACAACCATGAGCTAAACCTTCCTTGCCACCTTGTCAGCTTGAATGACCACTTTCAATGAGCTAAGGACTGTAAAACTTGCTATGGAATATGTGCAAGGTCAACTGCAGTGTGTTGACGCTGGAGTCACATATTCAACTTTACAATGGAGAGTTCATCTGCACTCACTAGGTCGGCTCTTAATGACAATTGTCTGCCTCATGGATGTCTTTAGGAGACCAGCTTCATGACATTTTAAAAACTAACTCCAAACACTTTGAAATATCCCTGCTGAACTCACAGTCTGTGGGTTTCTAGAATCACTGGTCTCCTCGAGATACGATTCTATAAACCTGCAGAATATCGATACACTTTCACCTATCTAAGTAGCGTGAGTGAATCCATTCTACTTCATTGCTAAAATGCTTTTATTCTCCAGCCCTTGACCTTTTCCACCCACCTGGCTTCAGCTATCACCTTCCAGCCAGCTCCTTCCCCTCCCCCCAACCTTTTTTTCCTGATGTGTTCCCCCTTCCGTCTCAGTCCTGAAGAAAGGTCTCAGCCCGAAACGCAGACTATCTATTCATTTCCAAAGATGTTGCCTGACCTGCTGAGTTCCTCCAGCATTTTGTGTGAGCTTATACACAGGGGTTCTGGCACCTGCAGAAACTCTCAAGTTTATATAACCATATAATCATATAACAGTTCCAGCAAGGAAACAGGCCATCTCGGCCCTTCTAGTCCGTGCCGAATGCTTACTCTCACCTAGTCCCACCGACCTGCACTCAGCCCATAACCCTCCATTCCTTTCCTGTCCATATACCTATCCAATTTTTTTTTGTGCCTTTAGTATTGTTACTATTATGGAACTTAGATTCTTGCTGACTTCCTTCAGCTCAGAACTACAACAACTCAGCTGGTAGCGTCTCATTTGAAAGATAATTTGTTGCGCCGATGGATGTAACATTATGGATTAGTATTAAAGACAACCTGAGTTAAGCCAGAACAGCCAGCCTATAAATACATCAATACTGTTACTTTAAACATAAAATGGAGACTTCCCAAAATCAAAACCTGTCTGCACACCTCAAACATGAAAAGTCATTAAAATGCAGCATCTTCTTCACATCACAACAGGAGGCAGTGCATGAGCAGGTTGCCAGAATAGAAAAGGTAATACACTGCTGAGAATGTTGCAATGGTTCTACTGATTTAATTCAACAAAGTGGAAAGGCAGTGTTGGGAACTAATAATGAGAGGTGGAAAATATATTCGACTTTTCATCACAGTCAGTTCTAATAAGTGGATAGCTATAATGCAATAACTGGTGCTACATACAGTATACTACATACAGCGGAAAGATCTGCTGTCTTTAAAGCCCCATTGAGTGATTAGGTTCAGAAACGTCCCTTCCTCAGGTCTTTATTGATTATATCTGTGCGTTAACAAGAGGTACACATAATGGATAATCAGACTACTCAGAAAGAAGCACTTAGTCTCTAATGAAACGGACCATCAAACATAGGAATAGTTAGCAATCAGTCTGCAGAATGACATACAGTCACCTCCTGCATCCCCATGTCTGCAAGTGTACAGAGACCGCTGGAAGCTGCAGTCTGATATGTTCTCCTCCATATCTTCGCTGGGGCCCTACAGGTCAGCACCATGTACTAGTGTTGAACTGAACACCGACTGTAATCTCAAGTCATCCATCATCAGGGACCCCCACCACCCAGGCCATGCTCTCTTCTGATTGCTGCCATCAGGAAAGAGGTACAAGAGTCTCAGGACCAACACCACCAATTTCAGAAACAGTTATTACCACTCAACCATCACACTCTTGAACCAGAGGGGATAACTTCACTCAACTTCACTTGCCACATCACTGAACTGTTCCCACAACCTATGGACTCACTTTACAGAAGCCTTCATCTCATGATCTCAATATTTATTACTTATTTATTATTATTATACATTATTATTATTATTATTATTATTATTATTATTATTATTTTCTTTTGGTATTTGCAGTTTGTTGTCTTTTGCACATTGGTATTTTGTCCATCCTGTTGGGTGAGGTCTTTCATTGATTCTATATGTTTCTTGTATTTACTGAGAATGCCCACAAGAAAATGATTCTCAGGTTTGTGGTGACATATATATATTCAATTTCCTATGAACTCTGAAGTCAAGTTGAGTCAAGTTTAGTGGTATTTACACAAATGGAAAGAGTTACAGGTAAAATGAGAAAAAAACAGGTTGATTCATACAGCACATAAAATAAAACTGGTACATTGCCTCTTGTATTTTGCTTTTCTACTCACATCTTGTCATGAGCAGTGTTTTTTTTTCCACTCTTTGTTGTAGAAATTATAAGACCATAAGATCACAAGACATAGGAGCAGAATTAGGCCATTCAGCCCATCGACATTCCGTCGTGGAATCAGCCATAAAAGAATGGTGGAGCAGACTTGATGGATTAAATGGCCTAATCATTCTCTACAACACAGAATGAAAAAAAAACACTGTTCAAGAAAAGATGTGAGTACAAAAGCAAAACTCAAGAGGCAAAGTTGGTGGTGGTACAAAAGGTAGCCCATAGCATTCCATTGCTGGGGTAGGGTTGGAATCTCATTGCCCAACAATAGATGACCAATTTGAGAGCAGGGAAAGTCACTGGAACTGAACAAATTTGTATCATTTGTCACAGCCATCGAAAGGGCCAGTGACTAGGGCTGGAGTATTCAGGTGTACATTAATTTATAATGCACCAATACACCATACTTGCTGCCAAAGATTGGCTCTAACTCTGAAATTTAATAATTACATTCATGAACCATCTCTTGGGATTGGGAGCATCTTATTACTATAGCACAATCCGCCACCTTTTCATTCTTCCATCTGCCCCACCCCCTCCTTCCTATCCGGTCCTGAAGAAAGCTCTCAGCCAGAAACATCAACTGTCTGCTGTGTTACTCAGGATTTGCAGCATTTTCAGAATCTCTTCTGTTTACAATGAATCAGGTTGTCTTTATGTTCCTCTATAAACAACAGAGTAGAAATCCATCTTGTCATTGGCATTAATACACAGTGGTAATGGTAAGAATTTCGACTCTGCTTCTTAAACCCTATTACCAAAAGTCAAAGGAACTGAATTGGAAGTTGAATTCTGTTGAATCCTAACAGAGGGAAACAGCCATCCTGTAGTTGAGTTTTATAATTGAGATAGCTAGCTTCATTCAAAGGGAACACAGCCGAAAGGACCAGGCTCAAATTCTGCACTGGGGCTTCCTGCTTCATTAGGCGATGTGTCTCACTTATGACATTGAAACCCAAGACATATATCTCCCTACTGGAACAGGAATCACAGATACCCTCTACAGATTGCTGAGCGAACAATGCGACCTACCAAATCCCAGGAAATTTGAAGTGATATAAAATAATTAAAGATCTCTCCCACTCTGAAGCCATAAGGAGATCAGGACCTGGCCAAGAGGTGCCACCTCAGTGCACAAGACTATTTTGAAAACACAGACTGGAGCACACACAGAGAGGCAGTTATTTACAATCATCAGGTTAACATGATGAATATGTGGGATTGGTGAGCAGTCACGTAGGAAAATGTATTGAGGACATTACGGTGATTAAACACTAGACTGCCTGAAACCATGGCTGACTGCAGAAGTTTATGCACTGTTTACGGATTACTACGCTGCCTTTAGATTGGGGAATAAGATGACTCTAAGGTCAGCAAGAGCTGTGCTCTCCTGTGCCTTCAGGAAGGCAAAGTGAGAGTACTCACAGAAAACTCACAGACGCCTTTGTGACACCGGGGACACCGGGGACACCATAACAGATTACAAGTCCACCCTGAACATCGACGACTGCAACCCCTCCCTTCCTGTTAGGCTGAGTGCTTTCTAAGCACAACTTGATGCAATAAAAAATGTGATATTGAGGAAAGACCCCTCTCCCCCAAGGAACGTCCACCCTGTCTAGCCGCAGCCAAGGAGAGGAGGATGCTAACCATGGTGAACCAAAGCAAAGCTGCAGGTTTGGACAACGTAACCGGTCAGGTGCTGAGGAACTCTACAGCCCAGCTAACAGAGGTCTTAACAGACATCTTTAAAATCTCTTTGTAGCAGTCCATTGTCCCTGCAGGCTTCAAGGCAGCCACCAACATTCCAGTGCCCAAGAAAGCCAAGGTAACTGGCCCAAACAATTACCTCCAGTGGAACTGACCTCAAGAATCATGAAGTGCTTTGAACAGCTGGTAATGGATTGTATAAAACCCCACCTTCCAGATACTTTTAACCCCTTCCAGTTCACCTACCACTCAACATCCTCTACATAGCACCATCCAGAGACAGAGAAGCAGTTTCAGCGACAGGTTACTGTCGATGCAATGCTCCTCAGACAGGATGAAGAGGTCAATACTCCCCAATGCCATTAGGCTTTACAATTCAACTGCCAGGACTTAAGAACTTTTTTAAAGCTATTATTAATGCTTTTTGAGTTAGTGTTTTAGATGCATATCATATTATTACTGAGTTAAGTATTGTATGTAATGAGTTTTTTGCTACAACAAGTGTATGGGACATTGGAAAAAATGTTGAATTTCCCCATGGGGATGAATAAAGTATCTATCTATCTATCTATCTATCTATCTATCTAAACCGGCCAGCGATGATGCTATAGCCCTGTCCCACCTAGAAAACAGGCCTCATTCACCAGGATATTGTTCATCAACTTCATCTCAGCATTTAACACAATCATCCATCCCTCAGAGGCTGGTGGTTAGACTGTCTTCGTTGCAACTCAACTCCCCTCTCTGTAACTGGACCATGGATTTCTTGATGGAAGACCAAGTCAGAATGAGTTGGCAGCAACATCTGAAGCTTTATTACACTGGGCACTGTTTGCCCCCATTGCTGTGCTTAGCCCACTACTGTTCACAGTGCTGAGAAAGGACCACATCGCTAGACCCAGCCCAAGCCTCTTGACCTCCTCTCTGAATGTCCATTTATCATGGTTGCTGATGAGGCCAGCCCCTGTAGTATTCATTACACTCGCTGATGATATTACAGTGATCGGCCTCATCAGCAACCATGATAAATTGGCATACAGAGAGGAGGCTGAGAGGCTTGTCAAATGGTCTGAGAATAACAATCTGAGGCTCAGTGTGGACAAGGGAAAAGACATGGTTGTGGATGTCAGGAAGACGTGTTTCAATCACTCTCCATTGCGCATCAATGTCTCTACCATGGAGAGAGTGAAGAGCACAAAGCTTCCAGGTAGACAATCTAACCTGGACCCACAACATCTCGTAATTCAAGAAGGTACAGCGTGTCTACACTTTCTAAGGAGACTGAGGTGTGCAAGGCTCTCTGTCCGCATTCTAGCAACTTTCTACAGGAGTACCTTTCAGAATGTCCAATCACTGAGTGGTACAGGGACTGCAAAGCCCCAGACCGCAAGACCCTGAAAACCACTGAGAGTAAACCTCTGAGAGTGACCACCATTGAGAGTAAACCATTGACCGTGACCACCATTGAGAGTAAACCACTGACCGTGACCACCATTGAGAGTAAACCACTGACCGAGACCACCATTGAGAGTAAACCTCTGAGAGGGACCACCACTGAGAGTAAACCACTGACCATGACCATTGAGATAAACCATTGACCGTGATCACCATTGAGAGTAAACCACTGACCATGACCACCATTGAGGGTAAACTTTAATGCAAGAAGCATCATGAACAAAGTGGATGAACTTAGAGTGTGAATCAGTACTTGGAGCTGTGATGTTGTGGCCATTACAGAGACTTGGATGACTCAGGGGCAGGAATGGTTACTTAGAGTGCCAGGCTTTAGATGTTTCATAAAGGACAGGGAGGGAGGGAAAAGAGGTGGGGGTGTGGCACTGCTAATCAGAGATAGTGTCACGGCTGCAGAAAAGGAGGAAGTCATGGAGGGATCATCTACTGAGTTTCTGTGGGTGTAAGTTAGAAATGGGAAGGGGTCAATAGTTTGACTGGGTGCTTTTTATAGACAACCCAATAGTAACAGGGACATTAAGGAGCTGATGGGGAGACAGATTCGGGAAAGGTATAATAATAACAGGGTTGTCATGGTGGGAGATTTTAATTTCCCAAATATTGATTGGCATCTCCATAGAGTGAGGGGTTAAGCCTACAAGAGGAGAGGCTGTACTTAATCTGATATTGGGAAATGATCCTGGTCAAGTGTCGGGTCTCTCAGTCGGAAAGTATTCCGGAAATAAGGATCACAATTCTATCTCCTTTACCATACCATTGGAGAGGGATAAGAACAGACAAGTTAGGAAAGAAGTGTATAAGATGATGAGAGGTATTGATCGTGTGGATAGTCAGAGGCTTTTTCCCAGGGCTGAAATGGCTAGTACGAGAGGGCACAGTTTTAAGGTGCTTGGAAGTAGGTAAAGAGGAGATGTCGGGGGTAAGTTTTTACGCAGAGAGTGATGAATGCGTGGAATGCGCTGCCAGCGACAGAGGTGGAGGTGGATACAATAGGGTCTTTTAAGAGATTCCTAGATAGGTACATGGAGCTTAGAAAAATCGAGGGCTGTGGGTTACACTCGGTAATCTCTAAAGTAAGTACATGTTCGGTACAGCTTTGTGGGCCGAAAGGCCTGTATTGTGCTGTAGGTTTTCTATGTTAAACCATTGAGAGTAAACCTCTGACCTGGAAACCACTAAGAGCATCACTGGGGTCCAAATTCCCCCTTCCCCCCATTTGTGACATTTACCAAGAGCATTGTAGACAAAGGGTTGAAGACGTTGAGGTTTCCTACACCCATCTCACAATCTCTTTGACCCATTTCCATCAGGAAGGAAGTGCAGGAGCATCAGGACTATGATTGTCAGATTGCATAACAGCTTTGTCCCCCAGGCTGTGAGACTTAAGAAAAACCTGGCATCACTGAGGCCTCATTGTAGGGACAATGAGTTGTTTACTGCTTACCTCTGCTGCACACTTCAGATGCATTTTGAATCATATTTTATTAACTTATTTGTGGTAATATTTTGTTTTCTGTGCTGTGTGTGAAATATATTTTGTGGGTACATGGTGGTCCAGAGGAAATTTGCTCCATTTGGTTGTATATATGTATTTATTCTTAGAGACTCGTCCTACCTGAACTTTGAGACAATGAAATGCTTAATTAAGGATCTGCAGGTGTCAGAAGTTTTAGTACTTCCCCTTGGAGATCTTGGAGAAGCACACTGAAAGGAAGCAATTATATAAGCAATCCATAATTAGATCAAGTGTGGTCATATTAACAAGCCCTGCTCATTGTAGTCCTGCTAGAGAAAGAAAATTAAGATAAATCCAGTGAGCAGATCTGTCACATTTAAATTGGGGTGTAATTATTGATGAGGTTCTAAATTAAACTTGCCAAAGCCTGTGTCTTTACCACAATTATCCCTCATAGACCATTTGTGATGAAGAAATTGAGCAAGTGTTAGATTAAAAGCCAAAGTATCACAGTTCCACTGCTGGGATGATCCTAATTGGATTCTAATTCTGCCTTACAGCATCATGTGTCATCAAGGAGGAAACACAAACAACCTCTTCTTTTTGAAAGCACAATCATTCCTAATTCTTTTAACTAGTCCATTATCACTCTAAGTAAGGTCATGAAAAGAATTATTAATCCTACTTATTACAAATGTTTTGTCTCCTCTGGTGAAATATCATATCCCTGGTGGAAAAAAAATCAATTGACTCCCTTAGGATCTACGTCTTTTACAGAACAATCAGTGATCAGCAAAGAAAATAATTATTTGCATTTACAAGGAGTCCTTCAGGACCTCAAGATATCATCGATCATAAAACATAGAACAGTACAGCACAGGAACAGGCCATGTGGCCAGCTATTAAATTAGTAATGAAATGACCAACTAAACTAATCCCTTCTGCCTCACCACATCAATATGATTCTACTTCCCTTACATTCATGTGCCGACCTAAATATCTCTCAGAAGTCCCAAATGTTTCTGCCCCTACCACCACCCCAGGCAGCACGTTCCAGGCACCCACCCCACTCTGTGTAAAACACTTGCCCCTCACTTCTGCTTTGAAAGTACTGCCTCTCACTGTAAGTGCATCATGCCCTCTGGGATTCAATATTTAAATTTTCTGACAACTCAAATATTGTTGGCAGGAATTCAGATGGTGATGAGAAGGCTTACAGGAGTGAGATAAAGAAGCTATTTCAGTGCTTTCTCAGCAACAACCCTGCACTCAACATCAGTAGGACCAAAGAACTGATTGTGGACTTCAGAAAGGGTAAGACGAGGAAACAGACATCAGTCCTCACAGAGAGATCAGAATTGGAAAGAGTGAACAGCCTCAGGTTCCTGATGTCACCGTCTCTGAGGATCTATCCTGGACCCAGCATGTTCATGCGGTTACAAAGAAGTCAGGAGTTTGAGCAGGCGCTTGCAGATTGCTACGGATGTACTGCGGAGGGTATTCTAACTGGCTGCATCACCATCTGGTGCCACTGCACAGGATCGAAATAAGCTGCAGAAAGCTGTGAACTCAGTCAGCTCCGTCATGGTCACCAGCCTCCACTGCATCCAGGATACCTTCAAGGAGCAATGCCTCAAAAAAGGCAACATCCATCACCGAGGACCCCCATCACTCAGGACTTGCCCTCTTCTCATTGCTACCATTCGGGAGCCTGAAGGTGCACATTTAATAATTCAGGAACAGCTTCTTCCCCTCTACCTCATATTTCTGAATGGACAACGAACCCATGAACACTACCTCACTACATTTTTGCATTACTTATTTAACTTTTTAATGTATAGATATATACACTTATTTCATAATTCTTAATATATATTTCTTATTTCACAGGTTTTATTGTTATGTGTTGCATAACCACAAATGCCAGTGATATTAAACCTGATTCTGAACCCTGGGAAAAAGATTCTGTCTCTCCACTCCACCTATGCCTCTCAAAATCTTATAAACCTCTATTACATCTCCACTCGACCTCTGCCACTCCAGAGAAAACAATCCAAGTAAAATTGAGATACATGATTTTTCTTTCTGTTTTTATTTTAGAGATATAGCACAGAACAGGCCCTTCCAGCCCTTAGAGCCATGCTGACTGGCAGCCCCTGAATTAACCATAACCTAATCACCAGACAATTTACAATAACCAATTAACTTACTAACTAGTATGTCTTTGGAGTGTGGGAGGGAAGTGCAGTTCCTGGAGAAAACCCACATGTTCTGCAGGGAGGACATAGAGAGACTCCTTACAGAAGAGTTCAGAACTGAACTCTGATGCCCCGAGCTGTAATAGCATCGTGCTATCCACTACACTAATGTGGCTTGCGTCAAGTCAGTTCCACCATTGAATAATGTCAATAATTAAGTTGATTTTCAACTCCAGTTAATATCTTTCCACTAAATCCCCATGTTATATTCTCTAAGCATCTAAAAGTCTTTAAATCTCAATATTGAATATACACAATAACTGCAAGCTCTGTTGCAAAACCATCCCAGTGAAGTAATTTCTTCTAATCTTAGTACTAAATGGTTGACTCCTGTTGCCAGACTGCCCCTCCCTAATTCTCTCCAGCCTGAAGAAATGATTGCTCAGCTATAACTCTGTAAATCCCTTTCAGAATCTCATGCATTTCAATCATTGTTTTAATATTTCTCAGAAGTGGTTCAACCCCCTCAGTATCTCCTTACAGGGGCCACCTCTTCAACTAATTAATCCCTATGGTTCTGTCTTTAAGAAGCATGTATTACTCCTTGGATATGAAGGCCAAACTAGCCCAAGGTTTCCACTTACATCTTTATGTGGGGACCCTCCACTAAATTAAGTGCATTTAATTTGCAACAGCAGCAGAGAGCTGATTTTCTTAATTAACACTGATGGTGGGGAGTCTGAGTTGGTGGACATTCATATCAGGGAATGAAGATGTCCATTTCCAAAATTTCCTGACAGACATGGCAATATAAAAGACTCTTGCTAGACGAGAGAAACTTGGATGTTCATCCCTCTCTCTCTTGAAGCAAAATTAGCAATGATTCTCTCTCCACATATATCATCCAAGCCAGAAAGTGACCTAAGTAACTTCATCCAAGAACTCACCGAGCCAAAACTGTCTCACAATCCCTTCCTTGTACCGTTTGCAAGTTGGTGAAAATAACAACTACATTTCAAAATGTACTACATTAATCATAAAAACTTCGAGATATTCTAAAAAGTGCTATGGACATATAAGTATCACTATGTTCAGATAGGACCCAAGTGTGGAGTGAGAGACACTGAAATGGGTTGATAGTTCACAGACTTTAATGCAAAGAGAGTTAGAGGGAAAAGAAAACAATAAACAGTAGGCCAAACACAGCCGTTAACTAAAACTCTCAAATGGAAAATGAAGCCAACCCTGTGGCTGAAAGGAATAACTAAATCAAAAATGAATACCACTGGTCTTCAGAGTCAGTTGACTTGTCAGTCCAATTTCTCAGGCAAGGTCAAATGCAGGTAAGCAGTGAAACAGTGCTATGCTTATCTCAAGTCTCGACAAGCACTATGACAAAAATAATGGAGTTAAACACTACCACAATTAAATAATAATTAGCTGATGTATATATTCATGAGCACAATTGCCATATCTGCTGCGCGGCCAAATCTGTGGTTGTGACATAACATTAAAAAAAAACCCTCGTGAAGAGAGCAGTAACCATTGATTAAGAGAAAACAAAATGCTGGAGGGACCCATTAGGTCAGGTAGATTCTAAGGAGGGTAATAGACAGCTGTGGTGTCAATTTTCAGTGTAGGTGAAGAGCCTTAACCCAAATTGTCAACCATCCATCTTCATCACAGATCCTAATCCACTCAGTATATGACAAACATTAGACAATCTGCAGATGCCGGAAATCCAAAGCAACCCATACAAAATGCTGGAGAAACTCACCAAGTCAAGCAGTATGTGTGGAAAAGAGTAAACAGTTGACATTTTGGGCCGAGACCCTTCTTAAGGACTGAGAAGGAAGGGGGGGATGCCAGAATACAAAGGTGGGGGAGGGGGAAAAGGCTAGCTGGAGTGTGATAGGTGAAGACTCGTGGGTGGGGAAGATCAAGGGCTGGAGAAAAAGAATCTGATAGGAGAGAAGAGTGGACAATGGGATAAGGGGAAGGAGGAGGGATCCCGGGGGAAGTAATAGGCATGTGAGAAGAGGTAAAAGCTCAGAGTGAGGAATATAGGAAGGGTGGACTGAAATTTGTTTACCAGAGGATGGATTTGGTTATTCATGCCACTAGGTTGGAGGGTACCCAGAATATAAAGTGTTGCTCTTCCACCCTGAGGGAAGCCTCATCTTGGCACAAGAGGAGGTCATGGATTGACATGTTGGAACGGGAATGAGGATTGGAATTAAAATGTTTGGGCACCAGGAAATCCCATTTGTGGTGGATGGTGTGGAGGTGCTCGACGAAGTGGCCCCCCAGTTTATGACGGGTCTTCACCAACGTAGAGGAGGCTGCGGACACAATCGGTGACCCCAGCAGATTCACCGGTGAAATGGTGCCTCACCTGGAAGGATTGTTTGGGGCCCTGAAAGGTGTACAGGCAGGTGTAGCACTTAGGCCACTTGCAGGGATCACCTGCCCGCTAGCATTAGGTGTCTTGCCAGCATTGGCAGTCTCGTGAATTTGTATTCATTAAGATTAAGATTTAAAGTAAGATTGGATTTATTTGACACGTGTACATCAAAACATACAGTACTGTGCATAAGTCTTTGGCACCTAGATTTTTTATATGGTTTCAGATAGTATGGCCTCCGCAGAGCCTTGATCTCAACATCATCGAGGCCATCTGGGATTACCTGGAGAGACAGAAGCAAGTGAGACAGACAAAGTCTGCAGAAGAGCTGTGGCAAGTTCTCCAAGATGCTTGGAGCAACCTACCAGCTGGTTTTCTTATAAAACTGCACAACAATACCTCAGAGAATTGATGCAGTTTTAAAGGCAAAAAGTGGTAACACCAAATATTTATTTGATTTAATTTTTTTACTGTTTACTGCTCTTTAGAGTATTTTTTGATATTCAGAGACTTTTCATTTCACTGTTTTGGAAAGCATCTTTGCTTTACAGAATATTTTCAGAGTGAAATACATTGTTTGCATCAAATGAAATCAGCGAGCTTTATACTGGGAAGCCTGCAAGTGTCACTATGTTTCTGGTGCCAGCATAATATGTCCACAATTCACTAACCCTAACTGTAAATCCTTGGAATGCAGGAGGGAAACAGAGCAACTGAAGTGAGCCCACACTGCTGCGGGGAGCACGTGGACAGTTACAGACAGTGGCTGGAATTGAACCCCACTTGGACATCACTGACACTGTAAAGCATTGCACTATATTACCGTGCCTACCCCATCTTCTACATGTTAGTACCATATCCTTTGTTCAAGAGGTGGAATGCCTTAATCACATGCAAAGTAAAATGTTGTCAGAGGCCAATAAAAAGAAGCAAGGTGTAAGTGGAGAGGCCATTGTTGGAGTGGGCAGTGTTAGAGTGGCTAGGCTTTGGCTCAATGGGCTTAGGCTAGAACAGGCTTGGACAAGCACAGGCAGAGGTTGTAAGTAAGTTTCTAATAAGTTTTTTTTTCTGTGCTGAGAATAGGTCCAGAATTAGTGCTATGTTCCTTGTGTGAGATATGGGAACTTCGTGAGACTTCCAATCTTCCTGCGAACTACATCTACACAAAGTTCCCCAAGCTGCAGCTCCTTAGACAGGATGTTAAGGAACTGGAGCTGCAGCTCATATAGGAAAACGAGGAGGTACCAGGAAGCGAGTGGCCTCAAGGCAAAGAAGCTTAGAAATGGAGCACAAGCCCAAGGTTGATTCGATTTCTCACTGATTGAATCATCGAGGTGAATACAAAAGGCAAGTGTTCAGCGCCGACTATTGCTCACTGCTGTGATGGATCTCTGCAGATAAGGTGCCGGTGTGTGACCACCTGTCTCCTCACTACTCTGTCGCTGCACTTGAGTGGTCCCCTCCCCCTCGAGGCTGTCGGAGGATGTTACTCATGTTCAGTGATTAATGGATTGGACTACGGACTCTTTCAGTTTGATGTCTTCTATATTCTGTGTTCTTGACCTTTCTCTCTTGTTGCTATCTGAGCGATTTGTTAGTACTTTTTAGTGAGGGGTTTGGGGTTGATGTTCTTGCTGTTTGCTGATTTGTTTTTCTGTTTGGGAGGGGAGGTTTGATGTTCTTTTTGCTGTTTTGCGTGGGAGGGAGTTGATGATCATGTTGCTGTTTGCAAGATATGTTTTTTGTGCAGTTGGGGGGGGGGGGTTGATGTTTTTCTTTGTTTCATTGCTACCTGTGGGGACAAGACAAATCTCAGGGTTGTATACTGCATGCATACTTTGATAATAAATGAACCTTTGAACTTTTGATAGATAGGAGCTACCTGGAGGTAGTCACTGCAGTGTTGCAGGAGGCAGGTACCTGGCTCACTGTCAGGAGAGGAAGAGGGAATGGGCAGCCAGTGCAGAGTACCACTGTGGCCATTGCCATCAATAAGTATACTGCTTTGGATACTGTTGAGGGGAAGTGACCTACCTAGGGGAAGCGGCCGCAACCTGGTGATGCCACTGAGTTTGCCTTTGTGATTCAGAAGGGAAGTGGGGAGAAGCAGTGTGCAGTAGTGATAGGGGATTCCATAATTAAAAGAGACAGCAGATTCTGTGGCTGTGAAAGAGACACACGGCTGGTATGTTGCTTCCCAGATGCCAGGGTCAGGGCTGTGTCACATTGGGCCCATGGCATTCTAAAGGGGGAGGGTGAAGAGCAGAAGTTGTGGTACATATTGGTACCAATGATATAGGCAGGAAAAGGGAGGAGGTGCTGAAGAAAAAATATAGGGAGTTAGATAGAAACCTGAAAAACAGAACCACCAGGGTAATAATCTCTGGGTAGTAATCACTGGTGACATGTACCACTGAGGGTAAGAATAGAATGATTTGGCAGATGAATGTGTGGCTGAAGATTTGGTGCAGGGGGGCGGGTTTCAGATTTCTGCATCATTAGGATTTCTTCTGGGGAAGGTATGACCTGTACAAAAAAGGATGGGTTACACTCGAACCTGAGCAGGGTAGGGATCAATATTCTTGCAGGCAGGTTTGCTAGAGCTATGAGGAGGGTTTAAACTAATTTGGCAGGGGGGTGTGGACCAGAATGAGAGGGCTGAGAATGGGGCAGTCGTATACAATGAGACGCAGTGCGTAGTGAGACTGTGAGGAAGGACAGGCAGATGATAGGGCAAAATTGCAGTCAACAGGATGAGTTAAAGTGTTACAGCGGGCCACAATGAAAAAGGGTGATGAATACAGGACTGAAGGTGTTATATTTGAATGCATGCAGTATACAGAGTAAGGTAGATGATCTTGTAGCACAGTTAAAGATTGGCAAGTATTACATTGTGGGCATTGCTGAGTCATGGCAGAAAGAAGATCATCATTGTGAGGTTAAGATCCAAGGATACAATTTATACTGAAAGGACAGGCAGGTAAGCAGAGGGCGTAGGGTGGTTGTGTTGGTAAAAATGAAATCAAATCCTTGGTAAGAGGTGACAAAGGATCAGAAGATGTAGAATCCTTGTGGGCAGAATTAAAAACTGCAAGGATGAAAAGACATTGACGGGAGTAATATACAGACAATAGCCAAGACGTGGGCTGCAAATTACTACGGGAGATTGAAAAGGCATGTCAAAAGGGCAATGTTACAATAGTCATGGGGATTTCAATATGCAGGTAGTTTGGGAAAATTGGGTTGGTGCTGGATTCCAAGAGAGGGAATTTGTAGAATGACTTAGATGTTTTTTTGGAGCAGCTAGATGTTGATCCCATTGGGGGAACAGGAATTCTGGATTGGGTGCTGTGTGATGAACAGGATTTGATTAGAGGGCTTAAGGTAAAGGAAACCTAGAAAGCACTGATCGTAATATGATAGAATTCATCCTGCAGTTTGAGAAGGAGAAGCTAAAATCAGATATATTACAGTAGAGTAAAGGGAATTTCAGAGGCATGATAGAGGAGACAGCCAAAGTTTATTGGAAGGGGACACTAGTAGTGATGATGGCAGAACAGTAATGACTGGACTTTTTGGAAGCAATTCAAAAGGTGCAAGAAAGATACGTCCCAAAGATGAAGAAGTATTCCAAAATGAAGATGAGGCAACTATGGCTGAGAAGGGAAGTAAAGGACAGCATTAAAGCAAAAGGGAGCGCATATAACATAGCTAAAATTAGTGGGGAGTTAGAGGATTGGGAAGCTTTTGAAAACTGAATAGAAGGCATCTGAAAGTCATAAAGAGAGAAAAGATGAAATATGAAAAAGATTAAGGTAAGCTAGTCAATAATACAAAAGAGGATACAACAAGTTTTTCCAGATATATAAAAAGTAAAAGAAAGGGGCAAGTAGATATCCGATCACTAGAAAGTGATGCTGGAGAGATAGTAAAGGGGCACAAAGAAATGTGAGATGAACTGAATAAGTTTTTTGCATCAGTTTTCTCTGTGGAAGACATTAGCAGAATGCCAAAAATTAGAGACTGTTAGGAAACAGAAGTGAACGTTATTGCTATTACTAAGGAGAAAGTGCTTGGGAAGCTAAAAAGTCTGGAGGTAGATAAATCACCTGGACCAGATGGACTACACCTCTGACAGAGGAGGTTGAAGAGATAGTGGAGGCATTAGTAATGATCTTTCAATAATCACTATTATCCGGAACAGTTCTGGAAGACTGGAAAATTGCAAACATCATTCCACTCTTTAAGAAGTGAGGGAAGTAGAAGAAAATAAATTATAGGCCAATTGTCCTGACTTCAGTGATTGGAAAGATATTGGATTCTATTACTAAGGATGAGGTATCAGAGTACTTGGACATACATGACAAAATAGGCCAAAGTCAGCATGGTTTCTTTGAGGGGAAATCTTGCCTGAAAAATTTGTTGGAATTCTTTGAAGAAATAACAAGCTGGATAGAAAAAGGGTGTTGTTTATTTGGACTTTCAGAAGGCCTTTGATGAGATGCCATTCATGCGGCTGCTTAATAAGATAAGAGCTCATGGTATTAAAGGAAATCTACCAGGATGGATAGAGCATTGGCTGACTGCCAGGAGGCAAGGAATGAGAATAAAAGGAGTCTTTTCTGGTGGGCTGCTGGTGACTAGTGGTGTTCCAGAGAGTTCTGTGTTGGGACCACTTCTTTTTACATTATATGTCAATGATGTGAATGAAGGAATTGATGGCATTGTGGCCAAGTTTGTGGAAAATACAAAAAAAAAGATGGAGAGGCAGGCAGTGTTAACAAAGTAGGGCAGCAGGGTGTCTGCAGAAGGACTTGGACATATTGGGAGAATGGCAGATGAAATATAGAGTAGGGAAATATATGGTTATGCACTTTGGTAGAAAGAATAAGGGCAAGGACTGTTTTCTAAGTGGGGGGGGGGGGTAATCGAAAAATCAGAGGTGCAAAGGGATTTGGAAGTCCTCATGCAGGATTCCCTGAAGTTTAAGTTGCAGGTTGAGTTGGTGATGAGGAAGGCAAATGCAATGTTAGCATTCATTTTAAGAGGACTAGAATTCAAAAGCAAGAATATAATGCTGAGGCTTTATAAAGCATTGGACAGACCACATTGGAGTATTGTGAGCAATTTTGGGCCCCTTATCTAAGAAAAGATGTGCCGGCAGTGGAGAAGGTTCAGAGGAGGTACATGACAATCATCCCAGGAATGACAGGGTTAACATATAAAGAGCTCTTGATGGGTCTGGGCCTGGACTCCAGAGTTTCGAAGGATGAGGCAGGGGGTGATCTCAGTGAATGAAGGAGAAGGCCAATGTCAGATTGATTTTCAAGAGAGTGAACCCTTGCTAGGCCAATAGTACCTGGTAGGGTTCTGAAAACCCCTACCAACCAACTGGCAGGTGTGTTCAAAGATATTTTCAATCTCTCATTACCACAGTTGCAAGTTCCCATCGCTTCAAAAGGGCATTGACCATACAAGTGCCCAAGAAGAGCCAGGTAAGTTGCATTAACAATTATCGCCCATGATGCCTCAGAAAGTTGGCATCCATCACTAAGGACCGCCATCAGCCAGGTCATGTCATGGTCCGGTCCGTGAAATTTGCATTCTGGTTTGCGGTCCGGTCCATGTTCCTTATTCCAGGTTTTCCAGGTTTCCCCAGCTTCTGTTGAGGCAGCTGATTCTTGTTTGGGCTGGCCTCATAAATAGCTTCAGGATTCAGGATTGTGCCTGGAGCCTTGTCTTGTTTGGAACTATCTGTCCATGCCTTTGCTAGGTAGGTCTGGCTGTTTTGCTGTGTTTGGTGTTCTGTGTTATGTGTCCTGGCCCTATGTCCTGTACCCAAGGAAGGGTCCTGGCTCTGTGTTATGAGTCCTGGCCCTATGTCCTGTACCCAAGGAGGGGTCCTGGCCCTATGTCCTGTACCCAAGGAGGGGTCCTGGCCCTGTGTCCTGTACCTGAGGAGGGGTCTTGGCTTGGTGTTCCATGTCCCTGTCTCTCTCTGTAGGCTCTGGGTTCTTGTCATGTCCATGTGCCTTGGCCAGCCTGGTGCTGTGATTCCCTTGTCCTGTGCTGGGGTTAGAATAGATGGATGCCCATGTAGAATGGTGATGAAGAGGAATTTATTTAGCAGAAGGTGATGAATCTATGGAATTCATTGCCACAGATAAGTCAGGGCAAGTCATTTAGTATGTTTAAAGCAGAGGTTGATAGGTTCTTGATTCATCAGGCTGTCAAAGATTCCAGGGAGAATGCAGTAAACGGGTTGTGAGGGATGATATATCGGCCATGGTGAAATGCAGAGCAGATGTGATAGTCTCAATGGCCTAATTCTGCTCCTATGTCTTTTAGTCTTCTGTATAAGGAAGGATACTATATGAATGATGCTGACCTATTATTTCTCATTAGTATGTGAGAATGTCCATTTTCCCTAAACATAATGACAATTTATAAACTGCATGCTGTAATTTTCATTCCATTATTAAAAGAAAAGGATTAAAATGCTTAAATGATAATTCAGTTTCCATTTTTATAATCCAACAATAAGCCACAGTGTGGATTGCAGTAAACCTACCTGGTTGAGTTTTCCTTGCTGGCCATCCAAGATTCTATCTTCTGCCTAAGCCATTCATGCTAAACAAGAGAAGCTTATGAAAATGATAAAGGATTGCCTGAGCCAAGCTGAATTATTGCTTAAAGCAGAATGTTGCTATCTCCAAACATTGAAATATCCTACAGTCTTGTATTTGGGGCTGTAACCGGTCTAGAAATTGAACATTCTCTCATGGAAAGAATTTTAACAAACCCAGTAGAATTTCTTAAAATATTCATTAATAACGTGTGTACAGCTCTGGCAAAATTGGTATTTATTGCCAACAATTATTATTTATTTAGATATCACCCTCTGATTCAACACACCCTATTTGCAGGACAACTTACAATGACCAGTTAACCTACTAGCCAGTATATCTTTGGACTGTGGTACAAAATTCATGCAGTTCACAGGGAGAACATAAAACTCCTTGTATAGATGAATTTTATTCCCTGGAGTGTAGGAGAATGAGGAGAGATTTGATAGAGGAATACAAAATTAAGAGGGTCTTTATAGGGTGAATGCAAGCAGGCTTTTTCCACTGAGGCTGTGTGGAGCTAGAGATCAAAGGTTAAGGCTGAAAGGTGAAATATCTAAGAGGAAAATAAGGGGGAACTTCTTCACTCAGGGTGGTGTGAATGTGGAATGAGTGCTGGATGCAGGTTCAATTTCACCATTTAAGAGAAGTTTGGATAAGTACATAAATGTGTGGGGTATGGAGAACCTTTGTCCAGGTCAATGGGACTAGCAGAATAAGTTTGGCACAGACTAGGTGGGCCAAATGGCCTGTTTCTGTATTTTAGTACTCTGACTCCATGAGAGATGATCAAACTGGATATTAGGAGGACTTGTAGAGTATCCATTGAAAGTACTATATCCTCCGCTAGAGAGTCTAGAAAAGGGGTTCCCAGCCTGGGGTCCACAGTTAATGGAAGAGATCCATGGTATAAACAAAGTTTGAGAAACCCTGCTCTAGAAAGAGAAGACATCATCTTGGGATAGGGAGTTGTTCAGTTAAAGCAGTGATGAGGAAAGCTTCCTTCGGTCAGATGTTTGTGATTTATAATTAATTTTTACAAAGATTGTGAATATTTTCATTGATCGTATTTGAGGCAGGTTCATTAGTTTTTAACTGAAGTGGATGGAGAGATGGGGAATTCTTTTTTTTTTGTAATTTATTTTTTATTGAAGCTCATCATCAAACAAACATTTCCACAAGATGTATTTTGGACATTGACATATGATTATATGATATACATGTACACAAATCTCCACATAGTATTTATCTGGGGTATACACTTATAGAAAAGAGTGGAGAGAAAACACAAGCAAAAGGAAAGAACTATGTACAAGTAGGGAGTGATTTTTTCTTTACAACATATTCATTGATCTGTGAGAATAAAATCAGGCCTATGAGGCATTATGTAGTTAAACCATTTTTTTCCAGTATGAATAAAATTATTCTAGCTTATGGTTAACAGATGCTGTTATCTTCTCCATTTTGTAAATGTCCATTGTAATTTCCATCCACGTATTTAAAGTAGGGCTCTCCTGTGATAACCATTTCCTAGTAAGAGTCTTTTTACCAGCCACCAACAGTACATTCATTAAATATTTATCTCTTTTCAACCATTCTTGAGGTATATACCCAAAATATATGGTCTTACTCTCCAGGGATATTTCACATTTAAAGATGTCTTGTAGGGCATTGTGTATCCCCCTTCAATAGTTTTTGATAACAGGGCAGTCCCAAAAAATATGATAATGATTTGCATTTTGATTTCCACAATTTCTCCAGCAAACAGGGAGGTTACTATCATAATGGGATTTCTGAGAGGGTGTACTAAAATATCTTATCAAGTTTTTCCATCTGAACTCCCATTTCTGTGAACTGGTACACTTCCATTGATACCTCCATATTATTGTCCATTCTTCCTCAGATATAATTATCCCTCCTTCTCCCATTTTGTTTTAATGTATGAAGTCGAATGTGTTTTAAGATTTGACAACCCCTTATACATGCTTGAAATGATTCTACTACCATTATCTGAATTGTATGCTTTTCTAAAGAGCTCTATCAAGCATGTATTTGCCTTGGTTACATTTTTAAGCATCTTATTAACATATTGTCGCATCTGTAAATACCGATTTTTAAAAAATCTTGTTTTTCTATTAAGTGTTTCTCTTTAAGCATTTCAAAACTGAACAGTGTTCCTCCTTTCATTATGTTGCAAAGAACTGTTATTCCTTTAGCTGTCCAGTCCTTAAATCTAGCATCCAGTTTATTTGGTATAAAATCCGAGTCATATGCACACCATTTAAGAATTGCAGTATCTCCCTCTAGATTATATTCTTTTATAGTTTTTCATATTTTGAGTCAATTTCACCCATGGGTTATCAATAGTATTTATGTACCTTTGCAGGTTGTTATCAGCCAAAATTGCTTATATGGAGATGGAAAGTACCCGCTCATCAATGTTTTTCCATTGAGCATCATACGATGTGTTGCACCAACAATTGCACAGCTCTCAACTGTGCAGCAAAATAATAATCTCTAAGAGAAGGTAGGCCCCATCCCCCCCCCCTTTCCTTTGCTAATTGCAAAGTTTTGAGACAAACTCTATAGGCCTTTTACCTTGCCAAATATACCTTGATAACATCTTGTTCCATTCATTGAATTGATTTTGATTCATCTCTATTGGTAGGGTCTGAAAGAGATCAGTCTGGGCAGTACATGCATTTTAATAGACTCAATCCTTGAACTGAGGCTGAAAAAAGGAATCCGGTTCCATCTTGCCATATCTTCCCTTTTTTATATAAAAGCTGATAATTACATTTGATAATTTTGCCATATCTTTTGGCATAATGATGCCCAAATATTTGAAAGACTCTGTTTGACATGCCCAGGGATATCTCCTTTCAATTTCTCTTGGTGGGCTCTAGTAATATGAAAGTAATTGGGTTTTATCTATGTTGATCTTGTATCCTGATAATTGACCATATTGTTCAAAGGATTGCATCAATTTGGGTAAAGAGTATGTTGGTTGCCCTAGATAGATCAAAATGTCATCCGCATAACAAGCCAACTTATGTTCTGTCCCTTTAATAGCAATTCCCCTGATATCTTCATTTTGTCTGATGTATTGAGCTAATGGTTCCAAATATAATGCGAAGAGTAGCGGTGACCATGCACAACCCTGTCTCGTGCCCCTTTCTAGGGTAAGACTATTTGATAAATATCCATTGATTTTAATCCTAGCAGTAGGGTTGTTGGACAAGATGCAGTATTAAATGTGATCTTATTGAATGTTGGACAGAATTGAGGGGTGTTAGAACCTAACTCTGCTTAATGTTTCACACACAATGCAATGTTAATTTCCAAGTTTAACTGCAGATTTTGCACTCAGTCCAGAATTTCATTCATCAACATCCAAATCATGGTAGCACAGTGGGACAATGCTTTACAGTACAGGCAAGCTGGGTTCGATTCCCATCACTGTCTGTAAGGAGTCTGTACACTCTCCCGTGACTGTAGGTTTCCTTTGAGTGCTCAAGTTCCCTTCCACAGTCCAAAGACGAACCAGTTTGTTAGGATAATTGGTCATTGAAAATTGTCCATCTGCCAAAGCTGGGAGTGAGAAAAGACCTGTGGATTGATCGATCTAAGTGCCAGGCCAATTTGGAAAGGTTGGGTACGGTTGAAAACGTGGCCCCAAGATCCAAGTCTAGAGCATATAGAAGTGACAGGGTTCAGGTCCTAGAGCAAGGAACAACCTGGTGTTTGGGCAATTTAAACTCCGGGCCAGATAGAAAAGGCAGAGTGTTGGGCCAGCTCCGCTTGCTGTTCCACAACATTTACTTGGCTCTGCGCTGAATTGAGGCTGTGGCCTGCTCTGACTACTGTGATGCCTGGCTTCATGTCTGTAGGCTCTTTCATTCTGGGGACTGTTTGCCTGCGTTTGGAGTTTGCTTGATTGGTTTTATTTTCTCTGCACCCTGGGTGTTTGACAGCCTTCATTTTAATGGGTTCTTTTGGGTTTCTTTGTTTTGTGACTGCCTGTAAGGAGGCGAATCTGAAGCTTGTATAATGCATACATACTTGCTAATAAATGTACTTTGAACTTTGTGGCCACTCCATCTCTAGACTGGCACACAATCAATAACATATTGTAATGATGCTGATGAAGGGTCTAGACCTGAAACATTGACTGTTTATTCATATCCATAGATGCTGCCTGACCCGCTGAGTTCCTCCAGCATTTTGAGTGAGTTGCTCTGGATTTACAGCATCTGCAGAACTTGCAGAAAGATGAACTAGAAAAACTCATACTCTCTAAAAAGATTGAGGGGAGCAAACGTAGAGGAAGACCTCGGCTTATGTACATCAAAAGCCTAGCCACATTTGAGGAAATGGAAGTCATCCAAAGAACGAGGGACAGATCTGTATGGAAAACCACGGCCACCAACGTCCGCACCGGATATGGTACCTAGACAAACAGCAGAACTTTGTGTGTTTTACACTTTATTATCTGTTTAAAAGTCACAAAGGAACATCTTTTGGATTAAAAACCCCTCATATGAAAGCATTTTTATAACTTCAGTGAGTGGAAACAAAACTAAATTTGAAAGAAGTAAGGTTGAAAACGTGGGCCAAAAGGTATCTCTCTGGGGGAACTGTGGGAAGCAAGTCAGTAAAGATGTGGCTGTAGGTAAGTTTCAGAGGCTCCAACATTCCTCTTCCCATTAATGGCTTTCCCATTTGTTTCCTCTGCCCCCTGTACAACTGCTGGGAAATCATAGGGAAGCGTGAGGCTTAAGTTCTATTTGGATATAAAACCATGTCAGACTGTGTTGAAGAGGGCGAAAACCTGATTGAGTGACCAGTTTTACTGAGCCTGTCAGTTTGATTTGACCCTGTCACCAGATATCCAAAAAATTTAGCTCATCACATCCACAGAACCAGAAGTAGCAGAATATAAAATGTGTTTAAATCTCCTGACCTACTTTTGTCATTGCAACTGAAAAATAGCAAGCAAAATGACAAGGAATAAGAGTTCCAGCATTCCTCTGCTGAGGAAATGGTTAAAGAATATGTCAACAGTGCACCAAATCAGAAAAGGGCCTGAGCATTACCAGCTTATTTTGACTGACCCACTTTAGGGGATATCAGAATTTGCATTTGATCCAGTTCCTTCCCTCAAAAATGATAAATTACCTCACTGCTGTGATTCCCTCATTATTAATTCTCAGTCCATCTACTTCCAGAAAGGGTTACTAGAAACTGCCCATAATTTAAGCTGGGGCCTCAAGTATTCCAGGCAAGTAGTATGTAACCTTCCAGAGAAATAGCAGAGACATCAATGAAGCAAACCAGAAACTAAATCCATTCTGTTTGTTGGAGTTTCTCGGTAGATACTGTGCCTAGTCAGGCATTGGGCATGGTTAGTCTAAACCCACTAGCTTGAAGCCTCATCTATCTACTTCCGACTCCCTGTCCCAAATCGCTCTTTACTCTAATTGCACCTATCCTTTGCTTCAACCTCCTCCAGCTTTGCTGTAAAAGCTCCCGTTCCATGTGCTCACATCATTACCCTTCACTTCACACAAGAGAGGAAGCTATCTCAGGCCCGTCCCACAATTCAATGTGATCCGCCTAGAGACACGTGCCCTCTTCTCTGCCAGTTTCTCAGAGCCCTCAATTCCCCAAATTGCTGTTTTAAATACTTCTGATCATCCAGTCTTGACGATCTTCCAAGGAAGAAAATTCCAGAGAGTCACCACCATCTATGAAAAGAAACACCTTAGCATCTCAATTTAAAATGACTGCCCCCTTATCCCAAAACTATGGGACCCTTCCATTAGTGAATGAAACTTCTGGTTAAGATAACACTAACAGATGTGCGTGACAGATTCTGGTAGTGAAAAAGATAAGTCTCACTAAAAAATACCTTTTTTCTGGTAATTTTGTGTTATCAGTGCAAACAGTGAAGGGGTGAGCGATAGTGAGGCAAGTTTAGAGGATGAGCTAAGATGGTGTTACAGAACCAGTGCAGTTCCGATGCCCATACATCTGCCCCAGCAGCTGCTGTGGGAGGGAGGTTGAATCACTCTGACACCAAAAGGAGAGATCGGGCTCAGGCAGAGATGTTCCAATACCCATTCAAATGGCCTGGAAGCTAAATTGGATCACTGGACACCAAGCTGATTTGAAGTGCTTGAGAGCAGCTTTGGGCTAGGTGACAAAATCTGGGCCTGGAGTGAGTTGTTGGGCAGCAAAATCTGGGCCAAGAGCAAGTAGCAAATCTCAAGTTTGTCTAATTATACTTCCTCTGATAATAAATGAATCTTGAATGCATGTATCATGTAAAGTCCCTTTAGCATCTTTTTGTTTCAATAAGATTACTTTCATTCGTCTAAACTCTGAATGTATATCCAACATCTTTAGCTGCATATGATGGGAGAGCACCTCTCTGAGATATTTATCAGGATCATTGATCACATAGGGCCCTTAGCATTGTCAATGATCTCTCCCATTCGTCCAGCAATCTCTTTGACCCACTACCATCAGGCAGGAGGTAAAATGAGAACAAGGACTGTTGGGATAGGAAACAGCTCCTTCTCAGGTTGCAAGACTACCAAATTCCCTGCCGCCACCCAAGTTTCCTCACATATGAAGAGCCAATAGCATTATACCCTTTACTTCTTGACTTAGTATTAAATGCACTGTATTATTTGTTACACAGGTGAATACAGGATCTCAGCGGGTCACTGCATCAATGGAAATGAACAAACAATCAATGTTTTGGGCTGAGGCTCTTCAGGACTGGAAAGTAATGGGGAAGATGCCAGAACAAAAAGGTGGGGAGAGAGGAAGGAGGGTAGCTAGAAGGTGATATATGAAGCCAGGTTGGTGGAAAAGACAAAGGGCTGCAAATGAAAGAATCTGATAGGAGATGAGAGTGGACCATAGGAGAAAGGAAAAGATGAGGGAAAGCAGGATGAGGTGATAGGCAGGTGAGAAGAGGGATGGAGCCAAAATGTGGGATAGATGAGAGGAGGGGGAGGGAATTTCCTTCAACTGGAAGGAGAAATCAATAGTCATGCCATCAGGTTGGAGGCTACCCTCTTCGACCCTAAGGGTGGCCTCATTGTGGCACAAACAGAGGCCACGAACCAACATGTTGGAATGGAAATGGGAATCAGAATTAAAATGCTAGGCTACCAGGATGTTCCACTTTTGGTGGATGTAGCAAAGGTGCTCGACAAAGTGGTCCTCCAATTTACGATGGACCTCATCAATGTAGAGGAAACTGTATCAGGGGAACGAGATACAATAGACAACCTAAACAAATTCACAGGTAAATCTATTTTATATTAATTTATTGGTGGTAATATTACCTTATGAATGGAGTGAGTTATATGTACTATGTTGTGCATCTTAGTCCAGAGGAACATTGTTTCATTTGGTGGTATACATGTGTGCAGTTGAATGACAATGAACTTGAGCTCATTCTGTTGAATTCCTATGATCCGTCTCAACACTGGTACAGTTCTGCTCTTCCTTGGCCAATGTCCTGTAACAAAAACTGCCTCAAGAAATGGTTGAGACAGATGCAAAACATTTAAAAGACACTTGGACAGGTACATTGATAAGAAAACTTTGGAGTTATTATGGGCCAAACTAAGACAAATGGACATCTTTGTTGTCCAAGGGCAATTTGAGCTGAAGGGTCTGTTTATATGTTGTATGTCTCTATGAACTAAAAATAAGTGTGGTTTTATATAAAATTGTTTTTATATTAAAACATTCACTAAGCTTCAAGCACCATTTTATACCCAGCCAGATAAGGTGACCATAAATTTGAGGATTTATGGGAAAATATTGGTAGTTGTTGAAGTGAAGCATAGAGGACAGTGGAGTAAGGAACTTGGATGAAGGGAATAGTTAGCACTAAGTTTGTACTGAGCTGTGATTTGGTGAAATAAAGTGTTGCAGAGCCATTTATGAAGGTTAATTCCAAAGCGTAAGTTCCAGAGAATTAAATGTTATAGGAAATTGGTGGTGGTCAAGAGGTCAACCATGAAGGAGCTTAAGCACCTTGGAGAGTTATAGGTTTGAAGAAGATAACAGAAAATCAGACAAGGAAGGTAATGGACAAATCTGATAAAAGTGAAGAAAATTTAAAACCAAACTGTCATAAAGTCAGTTGGGATAACGGCTGCAGTTTTTGGTGCTTTGAATTTGTCCTTGAAAGTCTGCACTGAGTGTACAAACAGATTGTACATTGTCTAAACTATTTCCCTTCAGTGAATGATTCTCAAAGCAAATATAGAAATGATCTGATTGCCTTTTGCTCAAACTGCTTTTCCTTCATGAATCTATGAAGAAATTCATGAACATTTAATAAGGAAATGCTGTCTCCAATGCATAGCACAAGAATGCTGACTGTCCAGAGATCACAGCTTGTCTGTGACCAGAGTTACATTGGCTTCCTTCTTGTTAATGAACAACTGACTTTTAACAGTAGAGAGCCCAATCCACTCACCAATTAGAATGCTCCAATAAATAAACAAGATAAAAAATGTGAAATAGATGAAAAGAGCATAATTTTAAAAGCAACTTTAACAATCTAATAATTTAATTATTATCTAATAGTTGGAGAGTTTTCTCTGCATCTAGATGCAAAAGAGAAGCAAAGGATGTGGAGTTTGCACCCTGAAAATGAAAGTTAACTTTTTTGCAGGAAGGTAGACCTACTGTGCTTCTCCAACCATTTTCTTGAATTAATTATACACAGAGGAGTGAAAAATTTCCCTTTCTGAATTATGAACTGATCATCCTCTTTCAGATGGACAAAGCTGATCATGCTAATTTCCCAACACTGGCAAGGATTCAACAACAGACAACAGTGCAGACTGGATACTGGCAGCCTCTGGACTAATTACACTATTTCCATGGCAACTGTCCTTAAGTGATGGCACAAACTCAGAAAACAGCAACTGATCTCAAAATTGTAATCATGCTTATATTTAAATGATCTTGAAGATCTCAGGGTATAGCTTCCAAGAGCTTTGCACACATATTCAGTAGATATTGACTTATTGAACATGGATGGAGAGTGTAAAGAGTTGTAGATTCAGACCAATATTTTCCATTGATGCTGCCTGACCTGCTGAGATAGTCCCGCACATTGAATGTATTTTAAGATGCAGCTAAATTTGTCAAAGCCATTAACTTCATGTTTTATGTGAGTGTATTGATTAAAGTCAGCTAGATTTGACCCCATTGTACTGAAACAACAAACCAGCAACACCGTGGGTAAATATTCAAAGTTTGGGCAATTCCACTGCCTCTACATATTTTTTTTGAATTAGTTAAGAATGTGGAAGCCATAGGAAGGGTGCAGAAGAGAATTTCAAGGATGCTGCCCGGATTGGGGAGCATGCCTTATGAGAATAGGTTGAGTGAACTTGGCCTTTTCTCCTTGGAGTGACAGAGGATGAGAGGTGACCTGATAGAGGTGTACAAGATGATGAGAGGGATTGATCGTGTGGATAGTCAGAGGCTTTTTCCCAGGGCTGAAATGGCTAGCACGAGAGGGTACAGTTTTAAGGTGCCTGGAAGTAGGAACAGAGAAGGTGTCAGGGGTAAGCTTTTTACAGTGTTGAGTGGTGAGTGCATGGAATGGGCTGCTGGCAACAGCGGTGGTGGAGGGGGATATGATAGGGTATTTGAAGAGGCTCTTGGATAGGGGCATGGAGCTTAGGAGAATGGAGAGCTATGGGTAGCCCTAGGTAATTTCTAAAGTACATGTTTGGCACAGCACTGTGGGCTGAAGGGCCTGTATTGTGCTGTAGGTTTATTTTTCTATGTAACCTGGTACCTACTATTAATATGGCTGAACTAGGATTCGTCATCAGAAATAAACAATAATAGAAGTGGCAAGTCTCAAATCTGTGATTCACTCATTGTATCATATGACATGGGTGATCATGGTCTTTACTTGTAAAATGCCTGGGGGGGGGGGGTCTTTAATCCTGCTCGCCAAGGCCTTCTCATGGCCCTTTCTGGCTCTCCTAATTTCATTGTTATGCTCCTTTCTGCTAGTCATTATAATCCTCAATGTCTGTATCATAACTTTTTTTTAAACCTTTTGTAAGCTTTTCTTCTTGACTAGATTTTCAACAGCCTTTGTACACCATAGTTCCATGACCCTACCATCCTTTCCCTAACTCATTGGAATGTCTCTATGCAGACCACCATGCAAATATCGCTGAACATTTGCCACATTTCTGCCATATGTTTCCCTGAGAACATCTGTTTCCAATTTATGCTTCTAAGTTCCTGGCTGATAGCTCATATTTCCCCTTAAACACTTTTCTCACTTGTCTGTTGCTATCCATCTCCAATGCTATGATAAATGAGATAGAATTGTGATCACTATCTCCAAAATGCTCTCCCACTGAGAGACCTGACACCTGACCAGGTTCATTCCCATTACCAGATCAAGTACAGCCTCCCCTCTTGTAGGCTTATTGGCATATAGTGTCAGGAAACCTTCCTGAACACAGCTAATAAACTGCACCCCATCTAAACCCTTTGTTCTAGGGAGATGTCAATCAGTATTTGGGAAATTAAAATCTCCCACCATGACAACACTGATTATTACACTTCTAGAATCTGCCTCCCTATCTGCTCCACAATGTCCTTGTTACTATTGGGTGGACTATATATTTAAAAAAAACAAAAAACACCCAGTAGAGTTACTGACCTCTGTTCTGTTTCTAACTTTTGCCAGAGAGACTCAGTAGACACTCTCTGATCAGTAGTGCCATGCCCCCACCTCTTATCTCCCTCCATGTCCTTTCTGAAGCATCTAAATGTTATCTTGTATAAATATATTTATCAATAATTCTTAATGTGAAATAGAAATTAATTAATCTCAATTGCAATGTTGAAAGAAGTGGCCTCATTGAGAAGTCTCAACTCAAAATGTTGACTTCATTCATATCCATAGATAGTGCCTGATCTGCTGAGTGTCTCCAGTGTTGTTGTATTGCTCTGGATTTCCAGTATCTGCAAAGTCTCTTGTGTTTAGAATATATCTCACACCTGGGCATTTTGATGGAAATGAGAGGTGACTTTACACACAGCTGCATGGGTTTGGGCCAAGGATTGGGCATTGAACCCTTAGACTCCTGAGAAGACCATTTGTCAGAAGACCAGCTGTGATAAAAGGACTCTGACCTGAAACATGAACTCTCTCATTCCACAGATAGTGCTTGGCCTGTGGTTTCCAGCATTTCCTTCAGTTTTGTTTGATTTTCTGTATTAATGTAAGTGAGCTGAATGTATAGAACTTTCTGGAATAAACATTTAACTGCTGCCTTATCACTGTGAGACTGTGAGACTGTGAGACTGTGAGACTGTGAGACTGTGAGACTGTGAGACTGTGAGACTGTGAGACTGTGAGACTGTGAGACTGTGAGACTGTGAGACTGTGAGACTGTGAGACTGTGAGACTGTGAGACTGTGAGACTGTGAGACTGTGAGACTGTGAGACTGTGAGACTGTGAGACTGTGAGACTGTGAGACTGTGAGACTGTGAGACTGTGAGACTGTGAGACTGTGAGACTGTGAGACTGTGAGACTGTGAGACTGTGAGACTGTGAGACTGTGAGACTGTGAGACTGTGAGACTGTGAGACTGTGAGACTGTGAGACTGTGAGACTGTGAGACTGTGAGACTGTGAGACTGTGAGACTGTGAGACTGTGAGACTGTGAGACTGTGAGACTGTGAGACTGTGAGACTGTGAGACTGTGAGACTGTGAGACTGTGAGACTGTGAGACTGTGAGACTGTGAGACTGTGAGACTGTGAGACTGTGAGACTGTGAGACTGTGAGACTGTGAGACTGTGAGACTGTGAGACTGTGAGACTGTGAGACTGTGAGACTGTGAGACTGTGAGACTGTGAGACTGTGAGACTGTGAGACTGTGAGACTGTGAGACTGTGAGACTGTGAGACTGTGAGACTGTGAGACTGTGAGACTGTGAGACTGTGAGACTGTGAGACTGTGAGACTGTGAGACTGTGAGACTGTGAGACTGTGAGACTGTGAGACTGTGAGACTGTGAGACTGTGAGACTGTGAGACTGTGAGACTGTGAGACTGTGAGACTGTGAGACTGTGAGACTGTGAGACTGTGAGACTGTGAGACTGTGAGACTGTGAGACTGTGAGACTGTGAGACTGTGAGACTGTGAGACTGTGAGACTGTGAGACTGTGAGACTGTGAGACTGTGAGACTGTGAGACTGTGAGACTGTGAGACTGTGAGACTGTGAGACTGTGAGACTGTGAGACTGTGAGACTGTGAGACTGTGAGACTGTGAGACTGTGAGACTGTGAGACTGTGAGACTGTGAGACTGTGAGACTGTGAGACTGTGAGACTGTGAGACTGTGAGACTGTGAGACTGTGAGACTGTGAGACTGTGAGACTGTGAGACTGTGAGACTGTGAGACTGTGAGACTGTGAGACTGTGAGACTGTGAGACTGTGAGACTGTGAGACTGTGAGACTGTGAGACTGTGAGACTGTGAGACTGTGAGACTGTGAGACTGTGAGACTGTGAGACTGTGAGACTGTGAGACTGTGAGACTGTGAGACTGTGAGACTGTGAGACTGTGAGACTGTGAGACTGTGAGACTGTGAGACTGTGAGACTGTGAGACTGTGAGACTGTGAGACTGTGAGACTGTGAGACTGTGAGACTGTGAGACTGTGAGACTGTGAGACTGTGAGACTGTGAGACTGTGAGACTGTGAGACTGTGAGACTGTGAGACTGTGAGACTGTGAGACTGTGAGACTGTGAGACTGTGAGACTGTGAGACTGTGAGACTGTGAGACTGTGAGACTGTGAGACTGTGAGACTGTGAGACTGTGAGACTGTGAGACTGTGAGACTGTGAGACTGTGAGACTGTGAGACTGTGAGACTGTGAGACTGTGAGACTGTGAGACTGTGAGACTGTGAGACTGTGAGACTGTGAGACTGTGAGACTGTGAGACTGTGAGACTGTGAGACTGTGAGACTGTGAGACTGTGAGACTGTGAGACTGTGAGACTGTGAGACTGTGAGACTGTGAGACTGTGAGACTGTGAGACTGTGAGACTGTGAGACTGTGAGACTGTGAGACTGTGAGACTGTGAGACTGTGAGACTGTGAGACTGTGAGACTGTGAGACTGTGAGACTGTGAGACTGTGAGACTGTGAGACTGTGAGACTGTGAGACTGTGAGACTGTGAGACTGTGAGACTGTGAGACTGTGAGACTGTGAGACTGTGAGACTGTGAGACTGTGAGACTGTGAGACTGTGAGACTGTGAGACTGTGAGACTGTGAGACTGTGAGACTGTGAGACTGTGAGACTGTGAGACTGTGAGACTGTGAGACTGTGAGACTGTGAGACTGTGAGACTGTGAGACTGTGAGACTGTGAGACTGTGAGACTGTGAGACTGTGAGACTGTGAGACTGTGAGACTGTGAGACTGTGAGACTGTGAGACTGTGAGACTGTGAGACTGTGAGACTGTGAGACTGTGAGACTGTGAGACTGTGAGACTGTGAGACTGTGAGACTGTGAGACTGTGAGACTGTGAGACTGTGAGACTGTGAGACTGTGAGACTGTGAGACTGTGAGACTGTGAGACTGTGAGACTGTGAGACTGTGAGACTGTGAGACTGTGAGACTGTGAGACTGTGAGACTGTGAGACTGTGAGACTGTGAGACTGTGAGACTGTGAGACTGTGAGACTGTGAGACTGTGAGACTGTGAGACTGTGAGACTGTGAGACTGTGAGACTGTGAGACTGTGAGACTGTGAGACTGTGAGACTGTGAGACTGTGAGACTGTGAGACTGTGAGACTGTGAGACTGTGAGACTGTGAGACTGTGAGACTGTGAGACTGTGAGACTGTGAGACTGTGAGACTGTGAGACTGTGAGACTGTGAGACTGTGAGACTGTGAGACTGTGAGACTGTGAGACTGTGAGACTGTGAGACTGTGAGACTGTGAGACTGTGAGACTGTGAGACTGTGAGACTGTGAGACTGTGAGACTGTGAGACTGTGAGACTGTGAGACTGTGAGACTGTGAGACTGTGAGACTGTGAGACTGTGAGACTGTGAGACTGTGAGACTGTGAGACTGTGAGACTGTGAGACTGTGAGACTGTGAGACTGTGAGACTGTGAGACTGTGAGACTGTGAGACTGTGAGACTGTGAGACTGTGAGACTGTGAGACTGTGAGACTGTGAGACTGTGAGACTGTGAGACTGTGAGACTGTGAGACTGTGAGACTGTGAGACTGTGAGACTGTGAGACTGTGAGACTGTGAGACTGTGAGACTGTGAGACTGTGAGACTGTGAGACTGTGAGACTGTGAGACTGTGAGACTGTGAGACTGTGAGACTGTGAGACTGTGAGACTGTGAGACTGTGAGACTGTGAGACTGTGAGACTGTGAGACTGTGAGACTGTGAGACTGTGAGACTGTGAGACTGTGAGACTGTGAGACTGTGAGACTGTGAGACTGTGAGACTGTGAGACTGTGAGACTGTGAGACTGTGAGACTGTGAGACTGTGAGACTGTGAGACTGTGAGACTGTGAGACTGTGAGACTGTGAGACTGTGAGACTGTGAGACTGTGAGACTGTGAGACTGTGAGACTGTGAGACTGTGAGACTGTGAGACTGTGAGACTGTGAGACTGTGAGACTGTGAGACTGTGAGACTGTGAGACTGTGAGACTGTGAGACTGTGAGACTGTGAGACTGTGAGACTGTGAGACTGTGAGACTGTGAGACTGTGAGACTGTGAGACTGTGAGACTGTGAGACTGTGAGACTGTGAGACTGTGAGACTGTGAGACTGTGAGACTGTGAGACTGTGAGACTGTGAGACTGTGAGACTGTGAGACTGTGAGACTGTGAGACTGTGAGACTGTGAGACTGTGAGACTGTGAGACTGTGAGACTGTGAGACTGTGAGACTGTGAGACTGTGAGACTGTGAGACTGTGAGACTGTGAGACTGTGAGACTGTGAGACTGTGAGACTGTGAGACTGTGAGACTGTGAGACTGTGAGACTGTGAGACTGTGAGACTGTGAGACTGTGAGACTGTGAGACTGTGAGACTGTGAGACTGTGAGACTGTGAGACTGTGAGACTGTGAGACTGTGAGACTGTGAGACTGTGAGACTGTGAGACTGTGAGACTGTGAGACTGTGAGACTGTGAGACTGTGAGACTGTGAGACTGTGAGACTGTGAGACTGTGAGACTGTGAGACTGTGAGACTGTGAGACTGTGAGACTGTGAGACTGTGAGACTGTGAGACTGTGAGACTGTGAGACTGTGAGACTGTGAGACTGTGAGACTGTGAGACTGTGAGACTGTGAGACTGTGAGACTGTGAGACTGTGAGACTGTGAGACTGTGAGACTGTGAGACTGTGAGACTGTGAGACTGTGAGACTGTGAGACTGTGAGACTGTGAGACTGTGAGACTGTGAGACTGTGAGACTGTGAGACTGTGAGACTGTGAGACTGTGAGACTGTGAGACTGTGAGACTGTGAGACTGTGAGACTGTGAGACTGTGAGACTGTGAGACTGTGAGACTGTGAGACTGTGAGACTGTGAGACTGTGAGACTGTGAGACTGTGAGACTGTGAGACTGTGAGACTGTGAGACTGTGAGACTGTGAGACTGTGAGACTGTGAGACTGTGAGACTGTGAGACTGTGAGACTGTGAGACTGTGAGACTGTGAGACTGTGAGACTGTGAGACTGTGAGACTGTGAGACTGTGAGACTGTGAGACTGTGAGACTGTGAGACTGTGAGACTGTGAGACTGTGAGACTGTGAGACTGTGAGACTGTGAGACTGTGAGACTGTGAGACTGTGAGACTGTGAGACTGTGAGACTGTGAGACTGTGAGACTGTGAGACTGTGAGACTGTGAGACTGTGAGACTGTGAGACTGTGAGACTGTGAGACTGTGAGACTGTGAGACTGTGAGACTGTGAGACTGTGAGACTGTGAGACTGTGAGACTGTGAGACTGTGAGACTGTGAGACTGTGAGACTGTGAGACTGTGAGACTGTGAGACTGTGAGACTGTGAGACTGTGAGACTGTGAGACTGTGAGACTGTGAGACTGTGAGACTGTGAGACTGTGAGACTGTGAGACTGTGAGACTGTGAGACTGTGAGACTGTGAGACTGTGAGACTGTGAGACTGTGAGACTGTGAGACTGTGAGACTGTGAGACTGTGAGACTGTGAGACTGTGAGACTGTGAGACTGTGAGACTGTGAGACTGTGAGACTGTGAGACTGTGAGACTGTGAGACTGTGAGACTGTGAGACTGTGAGACTGTGAGACTGTGAGACTGTGAGACTGTGAGACTGTGAGACTGTGAGACTGTGAGACTGTGAGACTGTGAGACTGTGAGACTGTGAGACTGTGAGACTGTGAGACTGTGAGACTGTGAGACTGTGAGACTGTGAGACTGTGAGACTGTGAGACTGTGAGACTGTGAGACTGTGAGACTGTGAGACTGTGAGACTGTGAGACTGTGAGACTGTGAGACTGTGAGACTGTGAGACTGTGAGACTGTGAGACTGTGAGACTGTGAGACTGTGACTTGTCACAGCTTGTGTTGACTCAGTTCTAAAGACGACGTGTAGCTTTTTGAAAAGGTCATGGTCTTTTCAAGCTGTCATATTCATTTCAAAAGCTAAGCCCGAGTGTATTTGAAATGTTAATTTAGTCTATATAATTTTTAAAACAACCACAAATTTGCTTCTGTAATTGGTAATTAGGCATTTAGAATGATTTCATGAAAAATATCATTATTCAAATGTAATTTAGAATTTTTTATTTAAATTAGTATTACTAAACATAGCACCTCAAATAGTACAGCATAGAAACAGGTCTTTCATCAATCACATCTATCATCCCAGTTCTAAAATGTACAACTCCCACTCTGTATAATCAAAGACTGACCTGCATATCTCTGATAAACTTGTCCCATCTCACCTTAAAGGTGATCGCCATCATCATTATGTTCTGTGTGTTACGAACCCCGTAACTGGGTATCTTACCAGCTAAGATAGGAGTATCCGTTGAAGTCTGATGATACTATTTTTAACAGTATTTATTAGTAAAAATACACAAAAATAATATCAATGCAAATATACAGATAATATACGTCATCAATACTAAACCTAAAAGTGCAGGTATAATAATAATCAATAAGAAATAAGCTCTGTCGTTGTCTAGGGGATAATGAATTGTCTGATGGAAATATAAAGTTCAGTTCATGCAGGCTGCAGTAGTTGTTGTTCGCGGTATTGCAATTGTTGGATAGAGAGAGAGAGAGAGAGAGAGAGAGAATAACAGCTATTAACTTGCCGACTTTCCTTTTACAATCTTGATCCGTCTCCGTCCTTTAGCTGGACCGTTCCGTGGAGGACTCGTCACCCAGGCAAGGGTGGACACACACAAGCCCCCACCGGTCTTGTAGCATCTCTCCTGGTACGTCTGAGGGGTGTTCCCCAGACCCTACTTTTATCCCCACTCACGGGGTCTCAGGTGTCAATCAGGTTGGGATGATGCAATCCCTCAACCAGACCACTCTGGTTGCCCCCTGAGGGGTTTCAATGAATAGAACAGTACTCAATACACAATTCCTTCTCCAAGAGACAATAGCAGTAATCTCTCTCTTTGACAATAGGAGACATTCCAACCTGTGCTGTGCCCCTCTCTCATAAATTTCTATGAGCTGTTTATTTCTCTCATTTCCTTTGATAACAGCATCGGAATAGTAGCGATTTGCAATTCTCCAAAGGGGGGGCATTGACGATTCTGTACCCTTCTGCCCATCAGAGTTGCTCCTCATTTGTAACATGTCATATGACATCATCATTATGCACCATGTTATATGACATGGGCGATCATGGTCTCTTTGACCATGATTGTTCTTGGCAATTTTTTCTTCAGAAGTGGTTTGCCATTTTCTTTTTCAAGGTTGTCTTTACAAGATGGGTGACCCCAGCCATTATCAATACTCTTCAGAGATTGTCTGCCTTATATATATATACACACACACATACACACACACAGTCGTATATTTATATATATATATCAGTTACATAAGTAGTGAAAAAATAAATATTAAAATAGTAGTGAGGTATTATTCATGGGGTTAATGTCCATTCGGATGTATTCTTAATTCTAGTAAATAGATAGATAGATAGATACTTTATTCATCCCCATGGGGAAATTCAACTTTTTTCCAATGTCCCATACACTTGTTGTAGCAAAACTAATTACATACAATACTTAACTCAGTAAAAAAATATGATATGCATCTAAATCACTATCTCAAAAAGCATTAATAATAGCTTTTAAAAAGTTCTTAAGTCCTGGCGGTTGAATTGTAAAGCCTAATGGCATTGGGGAGTATTGACCTCTTCATCCTGTCTGAGGAGCATTATATAGAGTAAGTAAGGAGAAACTTATGATATCCAAATGCAACTAACGTATAATCTATAGGAAATTTAAAGGAAATGAGGAAAATTTTATGTTTTTCTCCAAGACTTGTGAATTATTAATTTGGATTGGACTGCCTGAAAGGGCAAATAAAGCCGATTCAATGGCAAATCTGAAGTGGACAAATAGTTGGAAAAAAATCATTTTTGCAGAGTTAAGAGGCACATAGCAAAGGCTTAAGTGAACAGCTCTTTTGCAAAGCTTCACAGAGGTGCTGGGTGTATAACCTTCTTCTAAGTAATTGGCTTGGAAATTGTCATGATTTCTCATTCTGTATCTGATCCTGAGAGCAGGATGCTAGCTGGCTTTCAACACATTCCGAACCAGCTTCACGAACCACCTACGTCAGGCTCGCTGCTCGGCAGTTCCCTGCTTTCTCACTCACTCCTTTTCCAACTGTTGGTTTTACACTCGCTACCCACCGATGTGCAAGACTGATCATTAAAACACACGGTATAATTTGTAAGATGACAATCAGTACAGTCATCGTTTCCATGGTTACCTCTTTTAGTAACAAACGGTCTGCTGGAGGAACTCAGCAGGTCACGCAGCATCCGTGGGAGGAAATGGAAGGTTCTGACCTGAAACGTCAGCAGCTCCGTTCCTCCCACAGATGTTGCCTGACCTGTTGATTTCCTCCAGCAACAATCTGGTCGTTTTCCAGATAGCAGCATCTGCACCCTCCGGTGCCTGACTCTTTCAGCACTCGGGGATGCAGGCTGGATCCTCGCAATAGAAATGTTTAGACATTTGATTTGAGGATACTGGTTCTTAAGATAAAAGGGAGGACATGCTTGGAAGGGATGATTGAGCCGGTTCCGAGTTGAATGGTTTTGATTTTCATTAATATTCCATGCAGATAAGTATCGCGCAGTTACTAATTTTTGCAAATCTATCACATTAACACAGCAGGTAAAGACAATGTTGAAAGTAAACTCTAAACCACACAGAGCTCTCCATCCCCAAGGCAGCTATTCACATCCTGCAGGCTAACTAAAAGAACTTTTCTGACTTTGATCAAAACACTTTGTCTCTCTCCCACCCAACCTGCACACAGACTGTCCCACTCCCATCAGGGAAGAGGCTATATTGCAGCCACGCCAGGAACACCAGACTCAAAATCAGTTACTCTCCCCAAGCAATAAGACTGATCAACACCTCCACCCGCTAACTCCACCACTACTATATCATTTCCCATCGGTCACCTCATGTACAGCCAAGCGTCACTTTATGGACATGCAATCAATCGATGTACAGAAGCTCTCTTAAATATTATGGTGCTCTGGGAGGGGGGCATGGTCAACAGCCCACTCCAGCATTCCTAGCGGCCGGTGCCATTTATTTTTCTGGTTTTAAAATGCTTCTGTGGGATTATGGCGAGATGTTCAGGTTCATTTATTGTTATATTTTAACTTGAGTTATACAGTTATTTGCTTGTGTGTTTCTGGGTCACCCTGACTGTAACTGAAATGTGTGATAATCACCTCCCCCATCTGTATGCAGCTGAGTGGACTCTCTCCCTGGGTCATAGCGCCCCATCTGTTTTTGTTTGTGTCTCAATAAAACCGGCTGTTGCCTTAAACGAGCTTTTCTCATCTGTCAGTATGGACTGAATGCTTGTCACATTGGTGTCAGGAGTGGGATTAGAAATTGATGATGAGATTGAAGAGCTTTGACTGCGGATGGAATGCCTTAAGACCTAGGGAATAAGCCAAGGGACCGAGCAGTATGCCTCCCCTGCACCCCCAGACCTCAAGACAGGACCTGGAGGGAAGACCTGGGAACTGAGCATCGTGCCTTCCCATAGAACCCCGATGGGGCAAACGTACCACAGTGGGGACAAACACATCTGAGCACGAGGTGTGGCTCACCGACATCCAGGAGTCCTGCATCATTGGCCTGGACCTGCTGTCCCGCTGGGCAGCCCACGTGGATGTGCCGGGGGCAACACTCTACCTCGGCACTGAAACCGTGGCTCTCCGGCAGGGCAGCCCCAGGAAGTAAGCCCAACGGGGGCAGCAACAACCACCACCGGTATCACCGTGACCCGCCACAGTGCAGCACACTCCACAGCAGCCCAGCACAGCACAGTGGAAGCAGGGGTACGAGGCAGAGGTGGTGCTTCAGGTGGCAGCCGACGGTGAGGTAGACGTCCCCACCGTGGACCAGCAAGCAGGTGAGCAATCCTGGGCTGGCCGGCTGAGGGAATTGCTGAGTGTGGTGGTGGCCGGAGTAGGCCAAGGCCTCCGCCCTGGATCCAGAGAATAAAGCGTGATCCTCTCAGTGGGGCATGATGAAGATGCACAACAGGCTGCTGTTAAGGTGGTGGCAGTTGTCTGACGGTGGGACTACAGTTGGTGCACGGGCTGACGGGGGCCAGCTGCTTTTGAGGCGGCAAAGACATCACACAAGCTGCAAAACTGGAGCCTCTCGTGCAGTGCTGCAACATTTGCACAACCCAGAATGGGCCGGGCTGCCAGTCAAGAGCACCAATGCAGCAGTACACGGTGGGGGCCCCAGTATGGGGCTACTCCCTGACTTGGAAGAAGGAACTATTTCCCAAGCTTGGAAGCCACTGGGAGGGGCCAGGAGAGGTGCTTGACCGCATCTCAAATATGCCCCCACCTGGCAAAAGGCAGTTGTGCTGCACCCTTGGCCTCTACCAACCCAGTGAGACAGAAGGAAAGAAGTGACACCCTGGGTGCCCTACCTTTTGCCTCACCAAACTATGCCTCCCAGGGGAGGGGTGGTGTCTACAGACAACCCCCCCCCCCCCACCCCCCGTTTCCCAGGCCGCAGCGTCGACCAGCACCAGGACACTGGGGTTGCCAGGGATGGCTGACTCCTCAGGTGGGGGCATTGAGGCAGTGTGGCCTCCAGGGTGGGGGGTTGTGCGTGGCTGACAGCCCGCTCCAGCATTCCTGCTGGCCAGCACTATTTATTGTTCTTGTTTTAAAATATGTTTGTGGGATTACAGTGGGATGTTCAAGTTAATTTATTGTTACATTTTAACTTGGGTTATACAGTTATTCACTTGTGTACCTGTGGGTTGCTCTGACTGTAACTGGGGTGTGTAACAATAACTTCCCCCTCCACCACCACGCACCACCCCCCCCATCCCCGTCTGTTTGTGACTGAGTCAGTCCTCTCCCCAGGTCATAGTGCCCGGTCTGAATTATGCTGTAACAATAAAAACAGCAGTTGAATTAAATGAGCTTTTATCATCTGTCATTATGGACCAAATGCTCGCCACAATATTTATATTTATTGGGTGTCTTTATTATTATTACCATCATCACCACTGTGTTCTTTATCTTTTGTGTTTTTCTGTGCTGCATCAGATTCAGAGTAACAATTATTTCTTGTGCCCAGGAAATGGCATGAACCAACCTTGAATCTTGACAAACTCTTTATGGACTTCTTACAGAGGAGGATTGCAAATTATTTGTGATGCATGTTGTCTGAAACTGGATGGCTGGTCAGCTACACAAAGGAGAGGAACCAGGTTATTTGACTGACAGAAAGGCATATTAGCATAAGTGTTAGCATTATGGAAACACATTAGGATGTCATTGCAATCTGTATCAAAAACCGATTTGCCGATAATTGATGGAAGTGTATCTTGCAATGACATTTGGATTCAAAGTTCAAAGTGCATTTATTATCAAGGTACAAATACATTATACAACCCTGAGATTCATCTCCGTACAGGCAGCCACAAAACAAGAAACCTAAAAGAACCCACAATAAACTCCAATGTGCAGAGAAAGAGAGAAACAAAAACAGATGATGCAAACAGTAAGTTTAGAGCATTTAGAATGAAAGGGAGTCCTCAGACACGAAGCCAGAGCGGGTTCACAATCTCAGCCTCGGTTTAGCACACGGCGGAGCCCAGAGCAGGCCTCAGACTCTGCAACGCGGTGACCGTAGACTGAGGGAATAGACAAACACTGGGCAAATGGAGTTTAATATGGAAAAGTATGAGGTGTGACAAAGAGGAATCAAAAGGCTGATACTATCAACAAAGAGATTGTTCATAAGTACTGAGAATCTCATGCATGAATCAGAGAAAGCTGGCAGGCAGGTGCAATAGCTAGCAAGACAGATTATATATTGGTTTCAATTGCAAGAGGCTGGGGTTCAGAAGCATTGCTACAATGGTACGGGAATTAGTGAAAGCAACCCTAGAGTATTATGCACACTTATGTTGCCCTTTGTTTAAGGATATAGTGGGGCATAGATTCACCAGGCTAATGCTTGAGATGAGTGAGCTATCCTCTCGTCAGCATATGAACGTGCTGGACCTGCATTCTAGGAGTTTAGATGGATAATCGTATTAAAACATCTATGATGTTAAGGGGGTATGACTGAGTAAATACAGAACATTTTCACAGATGGGGTGGGCTTGAAGATGAGTTACAATTCCAAGGTAGGGATGTGGACATTTTAAACTGAGGTGCATAGAATCTGACTAAAAGTTGCCACAAAAATAACCCCTCAATGTCAGCAAAACCGAAGAGCTGATTGTTGACTACAGGAGGAAGAAAGCACAGGCCCGTGAGCCAGTCCTCATTAGGAGATAAGACATGGAGAGGGCCAGTAACTTTAAATACCTTGATGTTATCATTTCAGAGGATCTGTCCCAGGACCTGCATGAAAATTCCATTACAAAAAATGCACAAAAGTGCCTCTATTTTCTTAGAAGACTGCACAGATTCAGCAAGTCATCTAAAAAGTCTGATAAACTTCTTTGGGTGTAGTTTTTCAATGATTCTGTTGTATTTGTTCATTCTACTGTGAATGCCTGCAAGAAAATGAATCTCAGGATAGTATATGGTGACATAGATGTACTCTGATGAAAAATTTACTTTGAACTTTGAATTTCACCTCACAGAGGATGATGAGTCTTTGGAGTTCTCTATCCTGGAGATTTGTAGCAGGTAAGTCATTGTGGGTATTTAAAGAAGAGGGAGATAAATCCTTGAAAATTTTTGGAATTGAAGGTAAAGGATTACTGAGACTGAAGAAAAGATCCTGGGGCAGATCAGCCATAATGATATAGAAAGGTAAGGCTGATAGACTGCTCCACTCGTATTTCCTTGGTTTCTTTAGTGTATTTTTTATATTTTACATATATTTACTACAAGGATAATTAAAGGAGCCAGGTGTAATTTGATTTCCATTTGCTGTTGCTTTGCTCAGCACTGTCGAACAATTTAATAGGCTGGCTGATTAATTCCCAATTCAAAGAAGCTTTCTTGTGAAGTATAGATTAGAAGAGAGAATCATTTACAGAAGTCTTCTAAACTCTTGTCTGAACATTGCAATATATCATTTTAAGACAGCAGAGGTCTGCTTGCAGCTGACCCTTCTGCAGTGCAAGGTTGTACAAGCTGACAGCATATACTAAACTGTCCATCAGTATGTAATGTTCCTGACAGCTGAGTATTTCATTATCTCAATGGTGACAGTTTCCTTTTCATTATAAAGACCGAGTGAAAATCTGCTTTTGTATTTCCCATCCAAGGATTATTAACGGAGAAATATTACTCTGTTTTTCACTAAAATGGTACCTCAGGATCCTTTACTGTAAGCCCACTTGTAATGGCCAAAGTCAGAGTGGGGAAATCCTTCGGCACAGGGTAAACTTACAGCTTAAGACATTTTTAAATGCTAAAATCCTATACGAATATTAATTGTTATTTTAATTGATTATTTCCACATTAATTGTTCATTAAAACTATCCAAAAACTAGACATCATAATACATTTTACAAATTCCTTACTTGCTATCCGTTACATCTCTTGCATTTAGGGCAGCAAAGAAGGTCCTCCATCTCTATGTCTCTTTGGCGATCTTTGGCAGTGATCGGAGCTTTCTTCACTGTACCAGTAGCTTCCTCTCAGTTTTCATTACTGTCAGCCATGCGAATCCTAGCTGCTGACTCAGAAATACCATCACACTCAGATGTAGAAGGATTTTTCGTTACTGTTTCCAGAATAGTTTTGTTTGACTAGTCAGGGTTGTTAATCCTGAGCAGAACCCCTGTACCTGGAGGACTGGTGAACCACTCTTAGTCTGTGTCTGCCCTTTGTCCTGTTTGGCGTGAGTGACTCTACCAAGAGGCAAAGCATAAAGTCAACATAGCTCTCCATGTCATTGAGGCATGCAAGCCTCCAAACCACAACAAGGTTGTGATCGTCTTGGAGGTTATAAGTTCCTTTGATAATAACAATAATTATTAATGTAATGCTGGATCTAAACCTTTGATTCAGGAACAAAAAATGCTAAGATGCACAAATTCATTCTTGCATATTCTGTTTTTTTAAATAATTCTATTCTATTCTTGTTTCTTACATTTTATTTATGTATCTCTGATTTCTCTTTCTTAATCCAGCCTTTAGTTCCTTCCATTTGTCTTGACGTTTCCAAGAGGGTAGTTAGAAGACTGCAATAAGGCATCACAATTAATTACCATATCATAAGTCTCAAATTCAAATTTACTGTCGAAGCAGGTATACAATACCGTATGTGTTAATATTCATGTATGTGTTACCATAAGTTCTTGATTAGTAGGGGCACCAAAGAGTACAGGGAGAGAGCAAGAGAATGAAGTTGAAAAGGATATTAACGCTCTCATGTTAGGGCCATGATGAAATGGAAGTTCAGACTACCACTCCACTAGCCTTCGCGTCCAACACATAATTCTCCGTAAACTCCACCATCTCCAATGGGATCCCAGCACTAAGCACATCTTTTCCTCATTCCTTTTTCCGCTTTTGTCAGGGATCATTCCCTACACCACTCCCTTGTCCATATATCCCACCCCAGTGATCTCCCTCCTGGTATTTATCATTGCAATCGGAACAAGAGCTACACCTGCTCCTAAACCACCTCCCTTACTCCCATTCAGGGCCCCAAACTGTCCTTCCAGGTGAGGCGGCACTTCATGTTGGGGTCATCTACTGTATCCGGTACTCCCGGTGTGGCCTTCTGTAAATCAGTGGCACCCAACGTAGATGGAGAGACCATTTCACTGAGCACTGTTGCTTGACCACCAGAAAAACCAGGATTTCCTGGTGGCTATCCACTTCAGTTCTACTTCCCATTCCCATTCCAACATGTCAGATGAGGCCACACTCAGATTGGAGAAGCAACACCTTATATGCTGTGTGGGTAGCCTCCAACTTGATAGCATGAACAGTGATTTCTTGAACTTCTGGTAATGGCCCTCCCCCCTTTCCCCATTCCCATGTCCCTCTGTCACCTTATCTCCTTACCTGCCCATCAGCTCCCTCTGGTGCTCCACCCCTTCCGTTTCTTCCATGGTCTTCTGCCCTCTCCTATCAGATTCCCCCTTCTGCAGCCCTTTATCTCTTTCACCAATCAACCTCCCAGCTTTTTACTTCACCCCCTTCCCCTCTCCCAGTTTCACCTATCATCTACCACCTTGGACTTCTTCCTCCCCTCCACCAACCTTTTTATTCTGGCATCTTCCCCCTTTATTTCCATTCCCATTGAAGGGTCTCAGCCAGAAACATTGACTGTTTATTCCCATCCATAGATGCTGCCTGACTTGCTGAGACCTCCATATGTGTGTATGGCAGAGCAGACTTGACGGGCCAAATTACCTAATTTTTCTCATATGTCTTATGGTCTTATATAATACCATGAGATTCATTTTCTTGTAAACAGTTACAAGAAGAGTATAGAAATGCAATTGAATCTACAACAAAACATATATAGCTTACTGTACATTCCCAGATCAAAAGCCATGGATGAGCCAGGAAGTTCATAGTTGGCTGAGGGCTAGATCTGTGACATTAAAGTCTGATGACCCAGATCTGTATAAGAAAACCAGGTATGACTTGCGGAGCGCTATTTCAAGAGCCAACAATCAGTTCTGAGAGAGGTTAGAGGCAACATCGGATACATGTCTAGGATCTAGGAATAATGGTGCATAGTTCCCTGAAGGTGGAATCTCATGTGGATAGGGTGGTGAAGAAAGCTTTTGGTATGCTGGCCTTTATAAATCAGAGCATTGAGTATAGGAGTTGGGATGTAATGTTAAAATTGTACAAGGCATTGGTGAGGCCAAATTTGGAGTATTGTGTACAGTTCTGGTCACCGATTTATAGGAAAGATGTCAACAAAATAGAGAGAGAGTACAGAGGAGATTTACTAGAATGTTACCTGGGTTTCAGCACCTAAGTTACAGGGAAAGGCTGAACAAGTTAGGTCTTTATTCTTTGGAGCGTAGAAGGTTGAGGGGGTCCTGATAGAGGTATTTTGAATTATGAGGGGGGATGGATACAGTTGATGCAGATAGGCTTTTTCCATTGAGAGTAGGGGAGATTCAAACAAGAGGACATGAGTTGAGAGTTACGGGGCAAAAGTTTAGGGGTAACACAAGGGGGAACTTCTTTACTCAGAGAGTGGTAGCTGTGTGGAACAAGCTTCCGGTAGAAGTGGTAGAGGCAGGTTCGATTTTTGTCATTAAAAAAAAATTTGGATAGGTATATGGACAGGAAAGGAATGGAGGGTTATGGACTGAGTGCAGGTTGGTGGGACGAGATGAGAGTAAGCGTTCGGGACAGACTAGAAGGGCTGAGATGGCCTGTTTCCGTGCTGTAATTGTTATATGGTTATATGTCAACTCTAGTAAGGTTTGCAGGCTATTACTTCCTACAAAGCAAAGCCCAATATCAAGTATGGCAGCTTTGACAGGTTGATCATGGCTAGGATCCCAACATGGATCTACTGCAATTTGCCTATCGCCACAATGAGTCTACAGTAGATGCATTTCCAATGGCTTGCCACCTGGCCTTGGATCACCTGGACAATGCAAGTATCTATATCAGGATGCTGTTTATTGACTATATCTCAGCATTTAACACCATCATTCATTCAGTCTTGATCAGAAAGCTGCAGAACCTCTGCAAATGGATCCTCAACTTCCTAACTGGAAGACAGCAATCTGTATAGATTGGAAATATTATTTCCACCTCCCTGATAATTAACACTGGTGCACCACAGGGAGGTGTGCTTAGCCCACTGCTCTACTCTCTCTACACCCCGACTGTGTGGCTAGGCACAGCTCAGATGCCATCTGTAAATTTGCTAATGATACAACCATTGCTGGCAGAATCTCAGAGGAGCGAGATATACCAGTTAGTTGAGTGGTGTCACAGCAGCAACCTTGCACTCAAGAGCTGACTGTAAACTTCAGAAAGGGTAAGACGAGGAAACACAAACCAATCCTCATAGAGAGATGAGAGGTGGAGAGAGTGAGCAATTTCAAGTTCCTCAGTGATTCAGGATCAGCTTCTTCATTCTAATTATAATTAATATAATTCAGTCTTTTCTCTATATTTATTATCATGTATGTCATGGTACTGCTGCCATAAAATTAACAATTTTTACAACATAAGCTGGTGATATTAAACCGGATTCTGATCAGCAAAGACTCATGAACAACCAATGCATACAAAGAAACCAAATTGTGCAGATAAAGCAAAATAATACTGAGAATAATACTAATCATAATTGGGATTGTGATGCATCTCTACCAAAGGAGGGATAAGGCTTCCTTCCGCTAGTCTGCAGATCACCCCTTGGTAAAGTGTAGCAGCTGTTTAGTCCCTGATCAGGGTCATGTGAAACCATGGGAGCAGGTGGTGGATGGTCATATGAGCAGCCGGTGCAAATCACAAGCCCTGGTTATGCGACCACTGATGCCAGGCAGGCAATCTTTAGTCTAAAGAGTATTGATAATGGCTGGGGTCACACATCTTGTAAAGACACTACCCAGAAGAAGGCAATGGCAAACCACTTCTGTAGAATAATTATAGTCATGGAAAGACCATGATCGCCTATGACATGTGACACGGCACATAATAAATGAATGGATACTGAGAACATGTGTTGTAACAGACTCCTTGAGTGTGCATCTGTAGGTGATAGAATCAGTTCAGAGTGATGAGTGAAATTATCCCTGCTGGCTCAGAGTCTGATGGTTGTCGAGGAATGACCATTCTTGAACTTGGTGGTGTGGGATCTGAAGCTTATGAACCTCCTTCCCGACTGTAGTAGTGAGAAGAGCATTGTCTGGGTGATGGGAGTCCTTGATGACGAATGCTGGTTTTTGTGTCAGTGCTCCATGTAGATGTGCTCAGTGGTGGGGAGGGCTTTGCCTGTGATGAACTGGGCTCTGTCCACCACTTTCTGTGTCTTTTTCATTCCTGTGCGTCGGTATTTCCTTTGCAAAACACAAAAAAAGTGCTGGGGATCTCAGCAGGTCAGGCAGCATCTATGGAAATGAATAAACAGTCAATGTTTCAGGCTGACACCCTTCAGCAGAACTGGAAAAGAAGAGGAAGGTACTAGAATAAGAAGGTGGGGGGAGGGGAAGGAGGGCAAGCTAGAAGATGATGGATAAAGCCTGGTAAGTTGGGGAGGGGGGTGAAATAAGAAACTGGGAGGTGATAGATGGAAAAGGCAAAGGGCTGGAGAAGGAGGAATCTGATTGGAGAGGTGAGTGGACCAGGGGAGGAAGGGAAGGAGGAAGAGCACCAAGGGGTGATGATCGGCAGGTGAGAAGAGAAGCCAGAGTGAGAAAATGAAGAAGGGGGAAGGGTGAAAAAAATACCAGAAGTTGGGGCCATTAGGCTGGATACCAGGTTGTGATACCCCAAGTTAGGGTACTCTCCACTGTGAACCTACAGTAGAGAAATTTGTCTGTGGTAACATGTCAAATCCACACAATCAAGACTGCTCCATTAATGTAGAAAATCCCATAGTGCTGTTTACATGCATGAAAAGCAATCTTTCCAAGTGACACATTGTATGTGAAACATATAATTGCCTGGAAGTTCACTCAATAACATCCTTTTCAATATCATGCCATTGAAAATCAATTTTCTCCTGCAGTGAAAGGCGATAATCTGAACTTGGTTGATCAAATAAATGATTGCCAAAGAAATCATGTCAGGGGTACAAGTGTGACTGAAGATTACATGAGATCCTTGAACTTCCAAAGTGATGCAAAATGAGCTGAAAGCATTCATAATCATAATTCATGCCAGGATAAAAGTTGATGTCATTTTTTAGGCCTAAAACATCTCATTTTTAACTTGCAGGAACTGGAAAATGCAAACAACATCAAGGCAGGAGAAGTATGGGGAGAGACGAGATCACAGTGAAAGGCGAGTCAACGTGTTTCACTTTAACCCCATAGATTTAAGAATCTGGGAAGAAGCTGGAAGATGGTGGAAAGGAGGGTGAATTTCAACAAAGAAAAATAGAGAGAATTATTGTAGATGTGTAGCAAATATAAATAAGGAGATGAAAGGGGACAGAACTAAAATAAGATAGCATTCTTTATTTCTAATTGTCCCTGAAGTGAGCCAGTTAAAAATCAACTGCATCAAGTTGATTTAGTCACACATTAGCCAGAATGACTAAGAGCAGTGTTTTCACCTCAGATGAGCATTACTTAACCAAATGGAATTTTACGCGTGGATTTCTTTATCCTCTGTGCATCATATCTCTTGCAATATTGATGGAGATTTTTGGTTATATTATCTGTAAGTGTGTCTACCATTGATTCCTCATGGCTGAACAAGGATTTCACATTTGTGGGCATCATGGTCCCCTGAGCTGCATAGTTTATGGCACATTTTTGATTCTGAAAATGTTCAACTCCTGTACAACTCGGGGACAACTAGAACAGTGAATGGTGGGGGGGAGGTTTGGGATGGGAATTGGAGTTTGTGGGGAGAAAGCAAGGGAGAGAAGGAACCAAATACTGTAACAGTTCCTGGACAACCCCAACCATCATCCTTTCTCCTGCATTTCACAAAGGCCATGGTAGTTTTGCAGTTAACGTGACACTATCACAGCTCAGGGTGGAATTCATCTGTAATGACTCTGTATGTCCTCCCCGTGGAATGCATGAGTTTTCTCTCTGTACTCCAGTTTCCCCCCACAGTCCAAATTGCCCTGTGATTAGGCTAGGCGTAAATCAGTGGTTGCTAGGTGGCAAGGCTCAAAGGGCCTATTCCACATTGTATCTCAATCAATAGGGAAGTAGGTAGGTAGATAAATAAATTCTGTTCTGTGCCTACTTGACAGCATTAAAATTTATAGACCATCACCCATATTATGCACATGGCTGACTGAATATAGGCAGTTTCCCTCTTTCAAAGGCTATTTAATCTGCCTGGCATTTTCTAGCCCTGTCTGAGAACCTGTCATTAGGATTGACATGACACAGAGCAACAGTGCAGCTCTGCCTGTCTGAAGTGACAGCACTTTAGATTAGTCATGCAATTTTTGCTCTCTGCACACAGATGTCAACTATACAACTTGCCCTTTGCATGCTTGAAGCAAAAAGGATTTGAAGACTTTGTGCTAAAGTTGCTTGAAAGTACATTACATGGAATTACATTCTGCTCTGAGGATCATTTCCTTGTCACGGTGAAGAGGCTTGGAGTTCCAGAGAGTAATGCTTCTGGCCCATGGTGGTAAGGTTAAGGTGGGGGGGAGCGGGATCCAGACAAAGAACGACCAACCGAAATCTCAGTGGTGGAGCTGTGGAAGATGATGACACATCACAACGGCAGTGAAGTTGGAGGAAGACTGCAGCTGTGAAGAGTCCCTAGTCGTCTTGCATTCCATGCCACTGGACCCTGACTCTGATCATCAAGAACCATGCGGTGGCTGCCTGTGCATCAGCCTCCCCATGCTAAACAAACTTAAGCAAAGGCATTCTCCATTAAGGAAATAACCCTCGGGAGAGCACCATACTTATCTTGAGTCATCACACTACTTCATGGAACTAATGAGTTTTCAAAACTCTGTAAATCATGGGATTAAGTGATTAAAAGATTTATAAATTCTTCCTTGCCAGTCAGAATAATTTATCATCCTTTTCACTTCTCCCATTTGCTTTATTTAGATGAACCCATCAGCAGTTCCATCAGATTCATGTTATTCAAAATTCAACATTCAAAGTAAATTTATTAACAGAGCACATATACGTCACCACATAGAACCCTGAGATTCACTTTCTTGTGGACATTCACAGCAAGTGCAAAGAAACACTAAAGTCAGTGAGAATGCAAACAAATACAGACAACCAATGTGCAAAAGATAAAAAACTGTGTAAATATATAAAAGAAGAAAGAAAGTAATAATAATAATAATAAATAATTAAGTAATAAATATCAAGAACATGAGTTGTAGAGCCTTAAAAGTGAGTCTATAGGTTGTCCATAGGTTGTGGAATGAGATGAGTGTTGGGGCATTGGTTGAGGAGTAATAACTGTTCCTGAACCTGCAAAACCAACTGCTGAGCCCTAGGTAAGAGTATGCTAACTCCATCCTCACATCACTATTAGCTACTGTTAGCTGCTTTCTCCAGTCTTTCTGCCAAGCTCCAGCTGTACCATTTATTTATCTACTTACTGAGGTTATCCAGCAACCATTCTGGGTTATTGCTGATCAGGATCTCCTGGGTTATGTAATCCATCAGTATTCGATATGCATACACACAAAGAACACTTCTCCCATCTGGATGTCTCTCAGTGATACGTGATTGGGTGAAAACATATCAAATTGCCAGGATTCATCACCCTTTCCCAGTTGCTGTGATTTCCTCTAGCATTGTGATTTTCAGAATATATATCAAAAACACAGAAATTGAAAAACACTTTATTAGGTATATCTGCTTGTTGACGCAAATATCTAATTAGCCAATCAAGTGGCAGTGACTCAATGCATAAAAACATGCAGACCTGGTCAAGTGGTTCATTTGTTCTTCAGACCAAACATTAGAAAGAGAAAGAAATGTGGGTTTAAACTAGATATGAGGGGGGAGGAGAACCAGAGTGTAGGAACAGATGTATGGGAGAAGGAAGAAAAAGAAGACAGTAAAGTTCTTTGTACTGTTAGAGATAAACAGAGAGGCAGAGGTGGAGAATTTCTTAACTGCATTTATTTTAATGCTAGGAGCATTGTAAGAAAGGTGGATGAGCTTAGAGCATGGATTGATTCCTGGAAATATGATGTTGCAGCTGTTAGTGAAACATGGTTGCAGGAGGGGCGTGATTGGCAACTAAATATTCCTGGATTTTGTTGCTTCAGGTGTGATAGAATCAGAGGGACAAGAGGGGCAGGTGTTACGTTGCTTGTCAGAGAAAATATTACAGTGGTGCTCTGGCAGGATAGATCAGGGCTCGTCTAAGGAGGCTATTTGGGTGGAATTGAGGAATGGGAAAGGTGTAGTAACACTTATAGGGGTGTATTATAGACCACCTAAAGGGGAGCGAGAATTGGAGGAGCAAATTTGCAAGGAGATAGCAAATCTTTGTAGTAGGCACAGGATTGTGATTGTGAGAGATTTTAATTTTCCACACATAGACTGGGAAGCCCATACTGTAAAAGGGATGGATGGTTTGGAGTTTGTAAAATGTGTGTAGGATAGTTTTTTGCAGCAATACATAGAGGTACCAACTAGAAAGGGGCAGTGTTGGATCTTCTGTTAGGGAATGAAATCGGTCAGGTGATGGAGGTATGTGTTGGGGAGCACTTCGGGTCCAGTGATCACAATGCCATTAGTTTCAATATAATTATGGAGAAGGATAGGACTAGACCCAGGGTTGAGATTTTTGATTGGAGAAAGGCTAACTTTGAGGCGATGTGAAAGGATTTAGAAGGAGTGGATTGGGACCATTTGTTTTATGGGAAGGATGTAATAGAGAAATGGCAGTCATTTAAAAGTGAAATTTTGAGGGTACAGAATCGTTATGTTCCTGTTAGGTTGAAAGGAAAGGTTAAAAGTTTGAGAGAGCCATGGTTTTCAAGGGATATTGGAAACCTGGTTAGGAAAAAGAGAGATATCTACAATAAATATAGGCAGCATGGAGTAAATGAGGTGCTCGAGGAATATAAAGAATGTAAGAAGAATCTTAAGAAAGAAATTAGAAAAGCTAAAAGAAGATACGAGGTTGCTTTGGCAAGTAAGGTGAAAATAAATCCAAAGGGTTTCTACAGTTATATTAATAGCAAAAGGATAGTGAGGGATAAAAGTGGTCCCTTAGAGAATCAGAGTGGACAGCTATGTGTGGAGCCGAAAGAGATAGGGGAGATTTTGAACAATTTCTTTTCTTTGGTATTCACTAAGGAAAAGGATATTGAATTGTGTAAGGTAAGGGAAACAAGTAGGGAAGTTATGGAAACTATGATGATTAAAGAGGAAGAAGTACTGGCACTTTTAAGGAATATAAAAGAGGATAAATCTCCAGATCCTGACAGGATATTCCCTAGGACCTTGAGGGAAGTTAGTGTAGAAATAGCAGGGACTCTGACAGAAATATTCCAAATGTCATTAGAAACGGGGATGGTGCTGGAGGATTGGTGTATTGCTCATGTGGTTTCATTGTTTAAAAAGGGTTTTAAGAGTAATCTTAGCAATTATAGGCCTGTCAGTTTGACGTCAGTGGTGGGTAAATTAATGGAAAGTATTCTTAGAGAGGGTATATATAATTATCTGGATAGACAGGGTCTGATTAGGAACAGTCAACATGGATTTGTGCATGGAAGGTCATGTTTGATAAATCTTATTGAATTTTTTGAAGAGGTTACGAGGAAAGTTGACAAGGGTAAAGCGGTGGATGTTGTCTATATGGACTTCAGTAAGGCCTTTGACAAAGTTCCGCATGGAAGGTTAGTTAGGAAGGTTCAATTGTTAGGTATTAATATTGAAGTAGTAAAATGGATTCAACAGTGGCTGGATGGAAGATTCCAGAGAGTAGTGGTGGATAACTGTTTGTCAGGTTGGAGACCGGTGACTAGTGGTGTGCCTCAGGGATCTGTACTGGGTCTAATGTTGTTTGTCATATACATTAATGATCTGGATGATGGGGTGGTAAATTGGATTAGTAAGTATGCAGATAATACTAAGGTAGGTGGTGTTGTGGATAATGAAGTAGGTTTTCAAAGTTTGCAGAGAGATTTAGGCCAGTTAGAAGAGTGGGCTGAATGATGGCAGATGGAGTTTAATGCTGATTAGTGTGAGGTGCTACCTTTTGGTAGGAATAATCCAAATAGGACATACATGGTAAATGGTAGGGCATTGAAGAATGCAGTAGAACAGAGTGATCTAGGAATAATGGTGCATCGTTCCCTGAAGGTGGAATCTCATGTGGATAAGGTGGTGAAGAAAGCTTTTGGTATGCTGGCCTTTATAAATCAGAGCATTGAGTATAGGAGTTGGGATGTAATGTTAAAATTGTACAAGGCATCGGTAAGGCCGAATTTGGAGTATTGTGTACAGTTCTGGTCACCGAATTATAGGAAAGATGTCAACAAAATAGAGAGAGTGCAGAGAAGATTTACTAGAATGTTACCTGGGTTTCAGCACCTAAGTTACAGAGAAAGGTTGAACAAGTTAGGCCTTTATTCTTTGGAGCGTAGAAGGTTGAGGGGGGACTTGATAGAGGTATTTAAAATTATGAGGGGGATAGATAGAGTTGACGTAGATAGGCTTTTTCCATTGAGAGTGGGGGAGATTCAAACAAGAAGACATGATTTGAGACTTAGGGGGCAAAAGTTTAAGGGTAACATGCGGAGGAATTTCTTTACTCAGAGAGTGGTAGCTGTGTGGAATGAGCTTCCAGTAGAAGTGGTAGAGGCAGGTTCGGTATTGTCATTTAAAGCAAAATTGGATAGGTATATGGACAGGAAAGGGATGGAGGGTTATGGGCTGAGTGTGGGTCAGTAGGATTAGTTGAGAGTAAGTGTTCAGCATGGACTAGAAGGGCGGAGATGGCCTGTTTCCGTGCTGTAATTGTTATATATGATGTAAGGGACTTTGACTTTGATTGTTGGTCCCAGATGAGGTGGTTTGAGTATGTCAGAAACTGCCGATCTCCTGGGATTTTCACACGCAACATTCTCTGGAGCAAAGGTTCCCAATGGGGTCCATGGACTCCTCGGCTAATGGTAGGGGTCCATGGCATAAAAACAGATTGAGAACCCCTGCTCTAGAGTTTACAGAGAACGCTGTGAAAAACAGAAACATCCAGTGAGTGGCAGTTCAGTAGATGAAAACTCTTTGTTAATGAGAGAGGTCAGAGGATAATGGTCAGACTGGTTCAAGCTGACAGGAAGGTGACTATAACTCAGATAACCACACCTTACAACAGTGGGGTGCAGAAGAGCCTTTCTGAACACACAATACATCAAACCTTGAAGTAAATGGGCTATAGCAGAAGAAGACCATGAACACACTCTCAGTGGCCACTTTATTAGGTACAAGAGGAGATAAATAAAGTGGCCACAGAGTGTATTTATAAATTAGCATAGTGTGCAACTTGCCTCTTGTTTTATCTTAAGAATAAAGTGCTAACTGATGAGCCATAATGACACATTTGTTTTGTATGTGACTATGTGCTACACATTTATTTTTCCATCTTTTTATGGTCCAGGGCACTCTTAAGTAAATCCTCAGTGTTCCAGTTTTTATCTAACATTTTGCAGTTCCATTCCAATATCTATGGGCTTCCCTCCCCTAGCAGCCTCTGTCTCTGCATTACAAATAGATCAATAATGGCATCATAAAAACACGATGCAATTTAGTCTACATGCACTGTATTCTTCAGCAGAAACAGTGGGAGCTGGAAATGAACCTCGGGAGGCCTTGGTTTACCTGACAATGCAGAGCTCTAAGCTTTCTCTAGCTCATGCTGAAGTTAATTGAGGTCAGAGGAATAGGAAAAATTTATGAAGCTTTTTCAGTCATTTCATTGTTTCATGTAATGAGATTTTTAGTTGACAAAAGACAACAAACTAAATAATTGAAGATCAAAGCTCCATCTATAAACTTATGATAAACAGTGTCCTGGAAGCACAACTGATTATAAAACGGTCTTTCTATATTACCTAACAGAAAGTTTTCCTTAACACAAGAGATTCTGCATGTGCTGGAAATCCAGAACAACAGACACAAAATGATAGATGGAACTCAGCAGGTCAGGCAGCATCTATGGAAAGGAATAAACAGTCAACTTTTCAGACTAAGACCCTTCATCTGGACTGAGAAAGGAGGAGGAAGATGCCAGAAAAAAAAGATTGGGCGGGGGATTAGAAGGTGATAGGTGAAGTCAGTGGGTGGGGAAGGGGGAATGAAGTAAGAAGCTGAGAGGTGATAGGTGAAAAAGGTAAAGAGCTGAAGAAGAAGGAATCTGATCGGAGAGGAGAGTAGATCATGAGGAGAAAAGGAAAGAGGAGGGGCAACAGAAGGTTGTGGTGGGTAGGTGAGGAGAAGTAGTAAGAGGCTAGAGTGGGAAATGGAAGAAGAGGGAAAAATTACTGGAATTTGGAGAAATTAATGTTGATACCATTGGGTTGGGAGCTACATAGACAGAATATGAAGTGTTGCTTCTCCAACATGAGAACAACATCATCATCGCAGAAGAGGAACATGTCAGAACAGAAATAGGGATAGGAATTTCCACTGAGAAATTCCACTTTTTGCAGATGGAGCAGAGGTGCTTGACAAAAGAATCCCAAACAACAAGATGTTTTCCCTGCAACACACACTGTTTCCAGCATCTGCAGATTTTCTCTTGTTTAGGAAGTTTCCCTTGTTCTCCTCACCCTTCTGGTGTTTCTAGTTGTTTGGTGATTCACTCTCTCCATTTATTTATCTTTAATGGCAATTGATGATTCTACTGCTTTTTACCTGATAATTAGGCTATTATATATAATACTGAATTCATTTGTAGGTAATGCTTTTCCCCTGTTCCTTCTGTGAATCAATACCATTAGTTTCTGAAATATTGCGAAGAGGGTTCAAGTCCCTTTACCGCCATTCAGAAAGAGAGCTTCTCACCAAACACTCAAATAAACCTCGACAGATGTACCAGTAAAGTATGCTGGCAAATAGTATCATGGTCTGGTATGCCAAATCAAATACACAGGAACATGAGAAACTGCGGAATGTGCTGGACCCTTCCCAATACGTCCTGCCCCATCCCACCAATGGTACTTTCTACAGGAGGCTACATGCATCATCAAAGATCCCTACCATCTGGGCCATGACATCTTCTCACAGGCACCATCAGGTTCAACAACAGCTACTTCCCTTCAACCAATTGGTTCTGGAACTAACTAGCACAACCTTAATCACAACAGTTAAGCAGCACTATGACCACTTTGATCACTTGAACAAGAAATGGCTTTTGTTGGCTGTGCTTTTGTGTTCTTTCTTGTAAAAATTGTGCATAATTTATGTTAATTATGTTTTCCTTGTGAATGCTGCTAATCTGATGTCATGTGCTTGTGAAGCTGCTGCAAGCAGGTTTTTCATTGCCCCTGTGCATTTGGTTATATGATAGGAAAGTCGACTTTGACTCGGAGTACCAGAACCAATGGTAGTTAAGTGCATTATGTCCATGGTAGGTGTGGAAAACAAAAATGCAAAACGAATTTTTGCTTCCCCGGTTGCTTCACAATTGGACAGGTACAGTATCCTCACTGATTTTGGATTCGCTTAGATACCGTCGTCAGTAAATAGTAACGCAGACAGAAAACTTAGCAGTAGTTAACATCTGAAATATAGTTTTCATTTAATCAAGGTAAACAATAATGAGCCTTCCACTGACTGCAGATTACATCTATTTAGATTACCACACCCAAAATGCTGGAGCAACTCAGCGGGTCAGGGAAATGAATAGATAGTTGACATTTCAGGCCAAGCCCCTTCTTCAGGACTGGAAGAGGGAAGATACCAGAATGAAAAGATAGGGGGAGGGGGAGGAGACTAGCCAGAAGGTGATGGGTTGGTGGGAAAGGTCAAGGGCTGGAGAGGAAGGAGTCTGACAGGAGTGGAGAGAGGACCAAGGAAGAAAGGGAAGGAGGAGGGGACCAAGGTGGAAGCAATAGGCAGGTGAGAAGAGGTTAAAGGTCAGAGTGGGAACAGGGGGGGGGGGGGGTGGAGAGGATGAATTTGCTTACCGGAAGGAGAAGTTAATATTCAAGCCATCAGGTTGGAGGCTACCCAGACAGAATATAAGTTGCGTCACCTCCACGCTGAGGGCAGCCTCATCTTGGCACAGGAGGCGGCCATGGTCCAACACATTGGAGCAGGAATGGGAATTAAAATGTTTGGCCACCAGGAAGTCCCACTTGAGGCAGATGGTGCTCGACAAAGTGGTCCTTCCAATTTATGAAGGAGCCCTCCAAAGAAGAGGAGGCTGCATCAGGAGCACCAGACACAACAGAGAACTTCAGCAGATTTGTAGGTGAAGTATTGCCTCACCTGGAACGACTGCCTTGGGCCCTGGATGAAGGTGAAGGAGAAGGCATATGGTTATGATTTCAGAAAAATATAGTCACAAAGAGAAAAAAAAATTATATAGCCCAAGTCTCTGTATTGTCCTGGTCTAGCTTGTTCTTCCACCAAGAAAACACCAGAGGGCAGCACTGAGTGAACAACAAAGAGCAACACCAGCCCCCAAGCCAGTACAAAATCCAGTGGCACGCAGCTGTAGGAAGATGTGGCACGTTTTGGGTCATTTTCACATTTGGGATGATAAGAACCATACTAATTGGGATCGTCCCAATTTTGTTAAGCAGGTTTGATGCAAACACTCAATGTTTGCATGGTTCCAGGTGTACTCAGCCCATATTCGCAGGGCCAATCTTGCTGTTGAGCCCTGCAGCCCTGGAACAAGTTCAAGTTTAGTGTCATTCAACCATACACATTAATACAGCTAAATGAAATAATGTTCCTCTGGGGCCAAGATGCAAAGCACAGTACATATAGTCACACACAGTACAGAGAGTCACACACAGCACATATAGTCACACGCAGCGCAGAGAGTCACACGCAGCGCAGAGAGTCACACGCAGCACAGAGAGTCACACGCAGCACAGAGAGTCACACGCAGCACAGAGTCACACACAGTACATATAGTCACACGCAGTACAGAGAGTCACACACAGCGCAGAGAGTCACACACAGCGCAGAGAGTCACACACAGCGCAGATAGTCACACTCAGCGCAGAGAGTCACACGCAGCGCAGATAGTCACACGCAGCGCAGAGAGTCACACGCAGCGCAGAGAGTCACACGCAGCGCAGAGAGTCACACGCAGCGCAGATAGTCACACGCAGCGCAGATAGTCACACGCAGCGCAGAGAGTCACACGCAGCGCAGATAGTCACACGCAGCGCAGATAGTCACACGCAGCGCAGATAGTCACACGCAGCACAGAGTCACACACAGTACATATAGTCACACGCAGTACAGAGAGTCACACACAGCACATATAGTCACACGCAGCACAGAGTCACACACAGTACATATAGTCACACGCAGTACAGAGAGTCACACACAGTACATATAGTCACACGCAGCGCAGATAGTCACACGCAGCACAGAGAGTCACACGCAGCACAGAGAGTCACACGCAGCACAGAGAGTCACACGCAGCGCATATAGTCACACGCAGCGCATATAGTCACACGCAGCGCAGAGAGTCACACGCAGCGCAGAGAGTCACACGCAGCGCAGAGAGTCACACGCAGCGCAGATAGTCACACGCAGCGCAGATAGTCACACGCAGCACATATAGTCACACGCAGCGCAGAGAGTCACACGCAGCGCAGATAGTCACACGCAGCGCAGATAGTCACACGCAGCACAGAGTCACACACAGTACATATAGTCACACGCAGTACAGAGAGTCACACACAGCACATATAGTCACACGCAGCACAGAGTCACACACAGTACATATAGTCACACGCAGTACAGAGAGTCACACAGTGCAGATAGTCACACGCAGCACAGAGAGTCTCATGCAGTACAGAGAGTCACATGCAGCACAGAGTCACACACAGTACATATAGTCACACGCAGTGCAGAGAGTCACACGCAGCGCAGATAGTCACACGCAGCACAGAGAGTCACACGCAGCACAGATAGTCACACGCAGCACAGATAGTCACACGCAGCGCAGAGAGTCACACGCAGCGCAAATAGTCACACGCAGCGCAAATAGTCACACGCAGCACAGAGAGTCACACGCAGCACAGAGAGTCACACGCAGCACAGAGAGTCACACGCAGCACAGAGTCACACACAGTACATATAGTCACACACAGTACATATAGTCACACACAGTACATATAGTCACACGCAGTACATATAGTCACACGCAGCGCAGAGAGTCACACGCAGCGCAGATAGTCACACGCAGCGCAGATAGTCACACGCAGCGCAGAGAGTCACACGCAGCGCAGAGAGTCACACGCAGCGCAAATAGTCACACGCAGCACAGAGAGTCACACGCAGCACAGAGAGTCACACGCAGCACAGAGAGTCACACACAGTACATATAGTCACACGCAGTACATATAGTCACACACAGCTCAGAGAGTCACACGCAGCGCAGATAGTCACACACAGTACAGAGAGTCACACTCAGTACAGAGAGTCACACGCAGCACAGAGAGTCACACACAGTACAGAGAGACACACACAGCCCAGAGAGTCAGACACAGTACATATAGTCACACACAGTACATATAGTCACACACAGCGCAGAGAGTCACACGCAGCGCAGATAGTCACACACAGTACAGAGAGTCACACTCAGTACAGAGAGTCACACGCAGCACAGAGAGTCACACACAGCGCAGATAGTCACACACAGTACAGAGAGACACACACAGCCCAGAGAGTCACACACAGTACATATAGTCACACACAGTACATCAGTACATATAGTCACACACAATACAGATAGTTATGATATAGATGCAATAAAGCACAATATAACAACAAGACCCAATATGAGGCTCTAAGGCCATAAAGAAGAACAAACTCTGCCCATTAAGCCTCTCTGGAAACTTTGAGAGACAACAACGTCCCAAACCCAGCTTTACCAGCTGTCAGAATTTTAGCTATGTTTCTGAATACCCATGCCATTCATAAACATGCAAATTGAACAATAAACAGCATGGTAGCATAGCAGGGGCAATACAATAGTATTTAACATAACACTATTACAACAGCAACTGTAAGACTGGTGCTCAGTTCTGCCCATGACTGCAAGTGTTTCCTCCAGGTCCTCGGCTTTCCTTCCACATTCCAAAAACATACCGTTAGGACTAATGAATTGTGGGCATGCTGTGTTGGTGTTGGATGTGTGGCAACAGCTGCGGGCTGCCTCCAGCACAATCCTCATTAATTTGATTTGACGTGAATGATGTATTTCACTGTATATGACAATCTATAATCTTTAAACATACAAAAATTATTACTAAAATAAAATTGTTTAAATCAATTAAATAAAACCATTATGACAAACAAAATAACTTAAAGAAAAGCACGACTTCCTATATCATCCTTTATTTCTACAGCCATGTGGAACCTTGTGCGGGGTCTAACCATGCAGAGTTCAGCCAGTGAAATCAGAACTTCAACGTTAATAAGGGATATCACTAATACTCAGGCAAGTGCTGGCAGCTGCATACTGAACAGATGGCAAACCCCAGCAAAGTCCAAACTGAAGTTTCACCGTGGAACCAACTTTCCCCAATGTAGTATTCTAAAATATGCTTTTTCATTGCGAGAGACTACTGAGATAGATCACAATTTTCATCTTATACCAGTCAATCTCTTCTGGCTTTGCCTTCAGTTTTAATTTATCTTGCAAGCCATTAATATAGCAGTGTTGTCATCAAGTTCATACTGGTAGCTTTAAAAGAAAGAGTTTGCTTTTCCAAGGTGTCTTTCACTGTTTCATGTTATTCCAAAGTGCTTTACTGTACAATATAAAGTGAGGCTACTCTTCTTGAGTTGAAAATTGGGGAATCAATTCTGCACAGCAAACTTTGGCAAACATCAGTGTGATAAATAGTTTATCTATTTCACTTGTTGCTGAGGGGATAATTCTTAGTTTAGGAACAACAGCTCACTAATATTGATTACTGACTGGTCTTCCAAGCCTCTTGTCTTTTACACACACATCATATAGTCAGCTGGTCAATGGCATTTATATAAATCAAAGGCCCACATCGGTGTTTTTAATTTATGTTGACATGGAATGTTAGCCACTTGTACATCAACCTTAATAGATTAGAGACCGTGTATTGTATGGTAATCATTTTACAGTCACTAAACAGCAATTTGCCCCAGATGTACAACCTAGCAATTTTCAGCATGATAGATCACATTGGAGATTGTTTCTGAGGCTACATCCACACTAGACAGGATAATTTTGAAAACGCCGGTTTCGCATAAAAATGATAGGCGTCCACACTATGCGTTTTTGAAAATATCTCTGTCCATGTTGAAACGGAGATTTCGGCGAATCTCCTCCTCCTGCGCATGCGCAGGACACATCTACCGAAAACAAGCAACATGTTTGGTGTCGAATCTCGCCGTAGAAGTGTGCGTTTGTGTAGTTACAGACTAGAAAAACTTAAAACAACGGACAGCTTTTGGCTCTCATGCAGGAGAACTTAAAATAAATAAAACAAATACTGGAATGTACGGAGGCAACCGACAGGGAGTTCACGGACAGACTGACCCGGCTGACAACCAACACTGAAAAACTGACTAACTCTGTTGCATTAATAAAGCACCTTGTTAAATGTATAAAACATGTCTGCATCATTGTTATCTTGTATTTCCATACAATGTTACATTAGGCTGTTACACATCTATTGTCAGGGAAGTACTTACTAGAAGTACTAGGTGAACCACATTCATACAAGCAAGGACGGAAAACAGGGCAAAGTGAGTAGACTTATTTATTCAGTAAGTTATGGGTCGAAGTATTTGGTGAGTACATTTCTAACACTTCTGGTGTCAGTTTCGTTGCCGTCTGTTCTGAAATTGTTAGGTTACATTCAGGAAAACAATGAAATGGCACACTGTTGTCTGACAGCGTTTTCAGATATTTCCGGTTACCCCGTCCACACTGATCTGCCCGAGCAGCGTTTTCAAAAATACCCACCCTGGAAAGCGTTTCTGGAAAGCTCTGGTTTTGGGGGATGAAAACGCCGGTTTAGTGTGGACGAAGGGTAAAAATGAAGAGAAAAAGCTTCGATTACGGATTTATCCGGTGTAGTGTGGATGTAGCCTGAGTTTCTTCGTGCCCATTTAGAAATCAGTCTGAGCACTTAAAGATTGAAGATCAGCTTAATTTGTCTCATGTACATGGAAACATACAGTGTATTGTGTTGGTCTGCATCAACAACTAACACAGACTGAAGATGTACTGGTGGCAGCTTGCAAAAGTCACCATGTTTCTGGCAACAACATTGCGTTGTACTAACTCTAACCCACACATCCTCGGAATGTGGGAGGAAACCGAGGCACCCGGAGGAAGTACATGCGCTCACGGGGAGGATGTACAAACTCTTTTCAAACAATGGAAATTGAACCCTGATGTTACAGTTGCCACTGTAAAATGTTACACTCACCACTACACTGCTATGCTGCCCACATATACTATTTCTCTTAGTTAGTTTAATAAATGCCTCGGCTCATTTGTCATGTGTGTTTTATCTCTGTTATTTTTCTGATCCTTAGGATTTCTCCAGGGGTCAAGAATGATAAGCAATTTAATTCTTAATGATTGGTTATTTTAAAGCTTAAACAAACACACAAACACTAAGCAAACTAAGTGAAGAGCTGAGAAGCAAAGCATGAAAAATAAAGAAAGCGAAGATAAGAAAGAAAAAAAGACAGCACCTCTGAAAAATCCATCACCTTTATCTTCGAGATAAGAGAAATTCCTTAGATAAAATTAAACTGGTCTCTGTTTGCTCAATCACATCACATGGGTAGTCAATGAAAAATGAAAAGGTATATGTGACCTCTATACTGCCTTCTGCCAGTAAGAGGGGACGGACCACCACGTACTGAGCTTGTTAAAAAGTACAAATTATGATTAAACTTCAACGTTAGTCTTACATTAATTCATCTACTATCTTAGAAAAAGTATTTAAAAAGTGGTTTCTAATATGTGTTTTACCTTGGACCATGCTTTTCCCAATCTAGTATTTTTTGGCTTAATTTTCCTAAATTTGATTTGGAAAAGTCCACCAAATCCTAAACATTCCTTTCTTCATGTCATGTACCAATCAACAGTCTTTAGTATTGCACATACGGCACTTTGCTTTCATTTGCCTTGACTGGTGCTTACAGTCTAATCGTGCCTTCAAGATGATCGTGTTCACTTTAAAAGAAAGAACTTGTATTTATGTAGCCATTTACAGTCATTTAAATACTTCAGGTTTACTATTTTTGGTACATTACGGTACAACTTGTAGTCTTTTTTGAATAGCACAATTAAGAATCAGATTAGCTAGGACACAGAAGTTGATGCATCCCCAATATGTCAACAATGTCTCACTCACAGTATTTATCAAAGTCAGTTTTCATATTGCAACTCATTTCATGAACATTATTATGTGGTTTGCTGATGTTGGTCATAATTCAAATTTGATTATCATTCAACCACACATCAATACCGTGAATATAGCCAAATGAAACAGCGATGCATCATTTGAAACTGTTCCCTCTAAGCTGAGTGGGTGCATGGCCACACAGTAACTGAAATGCTCTCACAGACATAGCCTTTGTTGCCGTGCAGATGGAATTTTATTTTATATACTGTTGATTTTAATGTGCCAGGTAGTTTCCATGTAAAAATCTCCTGCTCAGAGCAATCGCTGGTCCATGCTACTGTAAAAATGAATTAAACAGAACATTGATCATAGAAATTCCTTATTATGTCCCTCAGTCCAATATGTCTGCCAACCTATTTAGCCTGCACCTCAGAGTACTGTAGCAGTGACAGGTTGGCTGTACAACTGACTCTGGGAAGAAATCACAAGATGCAAACATCTACCTTCATGCCAGCAAACTTCAGGACACTAGTCCTGATCCCGCTGTGCGGTTGCTGCCGGAAATATCCTGTCTGCTTCTGCTGTTGGTCTCCACATTATTGAACCTGTCTGTAAATGCCATAGAGAGAGTATGGCTAAGGTGTGATTGCCTTCATTGTATAGAAACTGCACAGGCCTCATGTCAGAACAAGCATTGAGTAAAAACTGCATGATTTAAACACATTGTTACCCAGTTTCTTGAATTTATACCAGATCTGACTGGGTGTTAATCCTATACCTAGCACAGACTGCATGTACTAAAGACAATGAACTCTGGTTTCTATACATAATGGTTAAACAAAAAAAGGAAAATCTTCATTGCAAATCTTCAAACCTTTCCTACCCACCTGGCTTCACCTATCACCTTTCAGCTAACCTCCTTCCCCTACCCACACCTTTTTGTTCTACCATCTCCCCCCTTCCTATCCAGTCCTGAAGAGGGGTCTTGGCCCAAAACGTCGATTGTTTACTCATTTCTATGGATGCTGCTTGACGTGCCGACTTCCTCCAGCATTTTGTGTGTGTTACAAATCTTTATGTCTATTCATTACAGCTAAATGATGCACCACAATTTAATTTAATGTCAACGAAGAATAAATATCAGTCAACCATTCATGCATTCATTCAGAAAATAGGTCATAATTACAAAGGACAGTTATTGAGCCCAAGTCACTAAATCATCCAAATGTCAGCACAAAGTTATCGAAATTTTGATTATAATATCATTTAGTGCAATGCTTGGATTTTAATCTAATGTATCAGTGGGAATGAAAATGTTATTGCCTGAGGTTGGAGTCTATTAAGATTATTATGAGTCTTTGATGGATTAAATAAGGTGAAATTGCATTGAAAAGAAATTAAGTAACCAGAATAAACAAAGACATAATTGAAAAAGAAACTGGAAGCATTGTGAAAAACGTTATTTATGCTCCAAAATGCTATAGTTAGGAATGAATTTTCTAAAGAGATGGCAGGAGGGGATTCCATATCAACTTTCAAAAAGTAATGAATAAGTTTGAATGAGTTTCATTTTTAGAAAAACTTGAAAAAGATTGAGGCAGGAGATTAATTGGATAACTCATGCAAAGAACTAGCACAGCCACAATGGGATAAAAGGCATTCCAGGAAATATCTGCTATTGTGCTGTGTGACATGTGCTGTGTGCTGTTGGTAATGCGTTTTGCACCTTGGCCCTGGAGGAACAACATATTGTTTGGCTTTATTCATGTATGGTTTAATGATATTTAAACTTGATCTTGAACTTGAGAGACTCTGAAGATGCTGGAAATCCAGAATAACACATACAAAATGCCCGGATGAAAGGTCTCTGCCCGAAACATCAACTGTTTATTCCTCTCCCTAGATGTTGTCAGACTTGCTGAGATCCTCCAGCATTTGTATGTATTGCTCCAGTGTTCTACAGAAAGTGGAATGAGATCTATAACTAGTATGATCTGGTGCTTTATTCCTATTTCTATTTCCTTAGACATTACAAAAACTCAAAAATATCAATACAGTAGCCTTCATGCCCCAATTACTGAAATAAATCTAGAAAACAAAATCTGTGAAGCGATTTATTTATTTTGAAAAAGTCCAATAAAGGTGCATTACAGTTTGCTACTTTCCCTCTTCAAGAAACAGCTGCAGAACTGGATCCTGATACTTAAAAAATCACTAGACAGTGATAAGCAAACCGTCTGGAGAGAGAATCCAAGAGAAACTCATTTTCCTTACATGATGTACTTCTTCAGCACAAAGGTAACAACAAACAATTAACTACAGCTTCACAAAGTACACTGCAGATGCTGTGGTCAAACCAAGACATACGAACAAGCTGGATGAACTCAGCAGGTCGGGCAGCATCCGTTGAAAGGAGCAGTCAACGTTTCGGGTTGAGACCCTTCGTCAGGACTAAAGAAGGAGAGGGGCAGGGGCCCTATAAAGAAGGTGAGGGGAGGGTGGAAAACCAATCAGAGGAAAGACCAAGGGGTGGGGGAGGGGAAGCAGGGAGGGGATAGGCAGGAGAGGTGAAGAAGGAATCTAAGGGGAAAGCACTAAAGGTAGTAGAAGAAGGCAGAGGACAGTGTGTGTGTGTGTGTGTGTGTGTGTGTGTGTGTGTGTGTGTGTGTGTGTGAGAGAGAGAGAGAGAGAGAGAGTGAGTGAGAGAGAGAGAGAGAGAGAGAGAGTGTGTCTTTGTGTGAGTGTGTGTGTGGCATACGGAATTTTCAAAACATACTTGTGCACATGAAAATTCCAAATGTGTATTCCAGGTATGTGTTGCATTTCATTGGACCCACTTAATTTTTCCAAACCCCTTGTTAACTGGGAAGAAAACTACAGACTGTACCTCTTCCAGTAATTGCTTCGTTGCTCTGGATTCTAGCATTTGCAGTCTCTCGTGTCCACAGAAGTCTCTTGCCTTCTAAACTTGTTCAGCTGTACTTGATATCATCCTGAATCATTGATGTAGCCAAAGGCAAGAGAAATGATGAAAAGTTTCCATATTAATCGATTGGCAAGGAATCAATAGATCAAAAACACCACTCAGCAGATTGCCTTTGGCTTCTTTTCTCCGTGTTTTCTCAGTTACCTGTTAGAAAATCATCTCATACTTTTCTTTCCTATTCTACAGATGATCAGATCAGCTCACCTCTTCATTTTCATCCCTGTGCCTCATCAGCTTCAAGTCCTTCCTCCCACATTCTCCTCAACTCTATTTTTTCTCTCCATTGGGCTGAAATCAAAGTTAACATCAAAGACCTTTTATTCAAAGTCCAACTTTAATTTGCCTCTTTTCAAAATCTTACAACTTATTCAGCAGCCCTTTTCATGCATGTCTGAATTTTGTAGCCATTATATCTTTGAAATGAGTTGAAGAATGATAAGCAACTCTGGTCTCGGAGGACATGGTGACATTGGTGAAGATATATTGAATGTGTAACACAGATCAATGGATAACATCAGAAGGGGAAATTATAATTATTGATAAGGATTAAAGAGCTTTGGATGTTTATCTTAAAAGAAACAAAACCGAAATGTATTATGTTATAAAAATGTATCTGGCCACCTCAGTATAGGAAGGATGTGATATCTTTAGAAAAGGTGCAAAAGGGGTTTACCAAGGTGATCAATCATCAACATGAGTAAGACTGCAGATGCTGGAAATCCAAAGCAACACACAAACAAAAGGCTGGAGGAACTCAGCAGGCCAGGCAGCATCAATGGTAAAAAATAAACAGTCAATGTTTCAAGCTGAGACCCTTCACCAGGACTGGAAAGGAAGGGGAAAGACACCAGAATATAAAGGTGGAGGGAGGGGAAAAAGGCTAACTAGAAAGTGATAGGTGAAGCCAGGTGGGAAGGAAAGTGTAATTATGGACCTATTTCATTTAGAGTATTAACTCCCCCCCCCCACCCTAGCACTATGTTTTGATCTGTTGTCTGCCCATGCACTGTTGTCTATGCATGTGCATTGTTCTCTCTCTCTTCCTCCCTCCCTCGCTGCAATGTGAATACGCCAGTTAAAGTCATCTCCCGCGTGCGTGTTTTTATTTAGTTGATATGCACAGACACAGCAGAAAGGTTCAGGGCTGGAGAAGAAAGAATCTGATGAGTGAAGAGAAAAGGAAGGAGGAGGGAACCCAGGGGGAAAGTAATAGTCAGATGAGAAGGAGGAAAAGTTTAGAGTGGACAATATGAAGTGTGGGGTGGGGGCAAGGGGAACTTGTTTATCAGAAGGAGAAATCGATGTTCGTGCCATCAAGCTGAAGGGCACCCAGATCTGTTGTTCTTCCACTCCGATGGTGGCAGCATCTTGGTACAAGAGGATCAACATGGGAATCGAAATTAAAATGTTTGACCACCAGAAGTCCTGCTTGTGGCAGATGGTGCGGAGGTTCTCGATGAAGCAGTTCCCCAATTTACAGTGGGATGCCTGGATGAGAAAGCACATCTTATAAGGATAGGTTGAGTCAGCTATGGCTTTGGAGGAGAAGAGGTGCTTTGACAGAGTACAAGAGGAGAAGAGGCATAGATCACATGGATAGACAAAGATGTTTTCCCAGGATGTACTGTACATGGCTGATTCAAGGGTGACAAGGTAGCGTAGTGGATACTGCAGAACTTTTACAACACCATTGACCTGGGTTCAATCCCACCGCTGTTTGTAAGGAGTTTGTACATTACCTCCGTGTCAGTGTGGGTTTGCTCCAGTTTCATCCTGCATTCCAAAATCGTAGAGATTATTTAGTTAATTGGTTACGTGGCTGGAGTCGGGTGCCGTGGGGTCACTGGGCTGGAAGGGCTTGTTAACATTCTGTTTCTCTAAACAAAAATAAAATAAACAACTTTAAGGTGTCCAAAGGAAATTAAAAGTATAGGGGATGTCAGAGGTAGGTTTGTTTCACACTGATTGGTGGGTGCATGAATGTGCAGCCAGGGGTGGTGGTAGAGACAATTATATTAGAGACATTTAAGAGCCTCTTTGGCATATGAATGAAAGGAAAATACAGAGGTAGGTGGGAGGGAAAGATTATATTGATTTTAGCATAGGTTAAAGGGTTAGCCTCTCATTGAACCAGAATGGTCTGTTCAGAGGTGTATTGTTCTGAGTTCTATGTTCTGTGTTCTAATAGAGGGGTGTGACAGGGTAAGGATAGAGAAGGGATATCTAGGTGCGGCAAAGCCCAGAACTTGGGATCATAAGTGCAGGGTATTCAGATGAAATTCAAAATGAAATTCAGGAGAAATACCTTTACAAAGTCAAACTGGCTGTGACAGGGCATTCATGTAGTTATCGGGAGGTAGGTGAGTATGAGGGAGAAAGGAATAGAGGAATACAAATCACAGATGACACAAAAATTGGAGGTGTTGCGGACAGCAAGCAAGGCTTTTGAAGGAGCAGCAGGAAATCGAGCAGCAGGAAATTTGAGTGGAGCATCAGCACACAAAATATAATCCCCACAAAAGTTAGGTGATGCATTTTAAGACATTAATAAGGATAATAAGACATATATTGGAAATCATTTAGCACAAATAGATATTCACGAACTGAGAGACATTAAGGTTTCTAAGTCCACAGCTCCCTGAAAGAGGTAACACAGACCAATAAAGTGGTGGACCAGGCGTGTGGTATACTTGCCTTAGGAAATAAAATATTTTAAAAATGGGAGGTTATGTTGACATTTTACAAATAAGCAGTTAAATTGCACTCAGTGTATTGTGCAGTTTAACTATAAGAAGGATGTGATTACTCTTGGAGAATACTGAGGAGATTCATCAGGAATAGTTGTTTGAAGTGTAGGGCTTTAAGTTATGGAGAAAGATTGGATAGGGTGGACTTGCTTTCTCTGGAGTAAAGGAGGCTGAGAGCTGTACTAGTAGAGATATACCGAACTATGGAAGTCATAAATAAATTAATTAGAATCTAGTTTCCATGGTAGGGGTATCAGATACAAAAGGGCACAGATTTAAAGTGAGGGGAAGGGAGATGTAAAAGGATTATTTTTAATATGGAAAATGGATGAGATCTGGAATACACCACCTGGGGAACTGGTGGGATCAGATACAAGCACTATATTTAAGAAATATTTAGACAAGGTACTAAAACGGCAAGATTTATAAGGATACAGGTCCTAATGCAGGTAAACAGGATTGTAGCTTTCATTTATGAGGTTATGAGAAAGAAACTAAAAGTAAGATTAAGATGGAGCTGCCTTCCAGTCAGCTGTTTTTATACTACAGAGATAAGGAAAGTTCCATTCAAATTTATAGTTAAGAGCTAACCAGTGAAATGACACTTATTCAAACAATGCAGAACAAAGAAGCTTCCAGAGTTTTCCAGAATTATACTTTATAAGCAGTAGAGGCATAAATATCAGTAAACTACAGTCACACAAAAAATACAGTTCAAGACCCTGTGCCCATGAGTGTTACAGCAGTCTGCAGACAAACACAAAATGGCTTGAGCGAATTCTGGGGAACACAGTCAACTCTTGTTTGGACGCCATGCCACACCGCCCCACACCCGACTCCAGCACCTTTCTTTTGGGTGTCTACAAACAGGCAACACCACAGCCCGAGGCCCAGTCCACACTTTGACTGAGACCTGACAGTTTTCCCCCCACTGCCCCCTCTGTCCATCCCTGCTGTCCACTAATAAATATGACTTGCAGCATTTCACAACTACCATGTCCAATAGTGTTTTGCGACCGCAAGATAAGTGGCTAAGACGATCACCTGCTGTTGGAGTGCACACCGCCTTCGCGCTCCAGCTCCTCTGACTCAGACAGCAGCACGATCGGCACCAAACCCAGCTCCTCCGCAAACAAGTAACCCACTGGCAGGGAGGACCTGCACCACTCCAAGTTCTCAATGTCCAGCAGGATTTTGCAAACATATAAAATACGTTTACAAAAGACAATGCCCCCTTTGGTTGGCCCTGTGGAAACCACCATGCCTGAACATGCCACATCTTACCAAAATCCCTACGGACCAGATATCCAAGGATGTTCTTAAAGCTCAAGCTTGTTATTTATATTGCCAGCTGCTGATTTATATGTAATTGTGTCACAGAACAATACAGGACATAAGATATTCAGCTCATCATTAGTACCCTGGTTCTGTGAGAGAGTATTTCAGTTCAGTATATACTCCCAGCTTTTTCTCCTAAAATCACAAGTGTTTCATTCTCTAGCAGCTTCCCAATTTTCTTTGAAAGATACTATCTGCTTCATGCACAATATCAAACTGTACATTCCACATTAGAACAAATTACTGCATTCAATAAAAAACCTCATATCTTTTATCAAGTATTTTAGATCTGTGACTTCTAATTCCCAACCTTCTTGCCAGTAGGAAGTTTCACCTCATACCCTCCCTCAAACTCTTCATAATTTTGGAACTACAATTAAATCAAACTGACTTCAAAAAGAATATTTCCAAATTTTCTGATCCTTTATCCTCCCTTGCAACACACACAAAATGCTGGAGGAACTCAGCAGGTCAGGAAGCATCTACCGAAAATGAATAAACAGTCAATGTTTTGAGTCAAGACCCTTCATCATGACTGGAAATTAAGAGGAGTTACACCAGAATAAGAATGCTGAGGCTAGTTAAAAGATGGTAGGTGAAGCTAAGTGGATGGGAAAGGTTGAGGGCTGGAGAGGAAGGAATCTGACAGGAGAAGAGAGTGGACCGTAGGAGAAAGGGAAGGAGGAGGGGCACCGGGGGAATTGATAGGCAGGTGAGGAGAAAAGAGGCCAGAGTAGGGAATACATGAAGAGGGCAGTGGGGATGAATTGTTTTAGTGAAAAGAGTAATCAATGTTCACGCCATCAGGTTGGAGGCTACCCAGTCAGGATATGAGGTATTACTCCTCCACCCTGATGGTGGCCACATCATAACAAAAGTGGAGGCCATAGAGCAACATGTCAGAAAGCGAATGGGGATTGGAATTAAAATAGTTGACCTTCAGGAAATTCCACATTTGGCAGATGAAGTAGAGATGCTCAACATAGCAGTCCTCCAATTTACGCTGGGTCTCACCAACACAGAGGGGGCCGCATCTGGAGCACCAGTTACAATAGACAACTCCAACAGATTCGCAGGTGAAGTGTTTTCTCACCTGGAAGTTCTGTTTGGGGCTCTGAATGGAGGTAAGGCAGGAGGTGAATGAGCAAGTGCAGCATTTCTGTCACTTACAAGGATATGTGTCAGACAGACAGACATACTTTATTGATCCCAAGGGAAATTGGGTTTCATTACAGTCGCACCAACCAAGAATAGTGTAGAAATATAGCAATATAAAACCATAAATAATTAAATAATAATAAGTAAATTATTCCAAGTGGAAATAAGTCCAGGACCAGCGCATTGGCTCAGGGTGTCTGACACTCCGAGGGAGTTGTTGTAAAGTTTGGCAGCCACAGGCAGGAATGACTTCCTATGACGCTCAGTGTTACATCTCAGTGGAATGAATCTCTGGCTGAATGTACTCCTGTGCCTAACCAGTACGTTATGGAGTGGATGGGAGTCATTGTCCAAGATGGCATGCAACTTGGACAGCATCCTCTTTTCAGACACCACCGTCAGAGAGTCCAGTTCCACCCCCACAACATCACTGGCCTTACAAATGAGTTTGTTGATTCTGTTGGTGTCTGCTACCCTCAGCCTGCTGCCCCAGCACACAACAGCAAACATGATAGCACTGGCCACCACAGACTTGTAGAACATCCTCAGCATCATCTGGCAGATGTTAAAGGACCTCAGTCTCCTCAGGAAGTAGAGATGGCTCTGACCCTACTTGTAGGAGGGAGATTAGTGGGGAGGGATCTATGAACAAGGGGATCATGGAGGGTGTGATCCCCGTGGAAAGCAGAAACTGGGTGGAAGGCAAAGACATGTTTGGTGATAGGATCCCATTGAAGATGGCAGAAGTTGTGAAAGAATGATATGTTGGATGTGGAGGCTCATGGGATGGTAGGTGAGGACAAGAACTTTATCACTGTTAAGGCAGCGATAGATGGGGTGAGCATGGATGTCTGGGAAATGGAGAAGATGAAGGTGAAGGCAGCATCAATGGAGGAGAAATGGAAATCCTGTTCTTTTAAGAAGGAGGATACCTCTGTTGTCCTGGAAAGGAAAGCCTTATCCTCGAAACAGATGTGGCAGAGACAAAGGAACTGAGAAAAGGGAATATCATTTTAAAGGAGACAGGGCAGGAAATGTCAAGGAATAGTCAAGATAGCTGTGGGAATCAGCAGATTTATAAAACTGTCAGTAATCCCTGTCAGTCTCCAGAGATGGAGACGGAGAGATGTGAGAAAGAATTTGAAAAGAGATTGAGTGTCAGAAATGAACAAATGAATTTAAGGGCGGGGTGGAAGTTGGAGGCAAAGTTGATAAAATTGATGAGCTCAGCATGGGTGTATGAAGCAGCACCAACACAGTCGTCAAGGTAACAGAGGAAGGGCTGGGGAGCACTACCAGGGAAGACTTGCAGCATGGACTGTTCTGCAAAGCCAATAAGAAGACAGGTATAGCTGAGACCCATGCAGATGCCCATGGCTACCCTTTGAGTTTGGAGAAAGTGGGAGGACCCAAAGGAGAAATTTTTGAGAGTGAGGACCAGTTCTGTCAGATGGAGGAGGTGGTGGTAGAGGTGAACTGGTTAGGTCTTTTGTTGAGAAAGAATCGGAGAGCTTTAAAGCTTTTGTGATCAAAGATAGACATGTATAGGGACTGGACGTCCATGGTGAAAATGAAGTGGTCAGGTCCAGGAAATTGAAAGTTGTTGAGGAGATTGAGAACATGTGAAGTCGTGTATGTAGGTGGGAAGGGACTGAACTGAGGATAGAATGGAGTTGATGCATGCGGATATGGATATGAGCACATGGGGCAGGAGCAGGCAGAGACAATGAGCCTATCTGAACAGTTAGATTACTGAGTTCAGTGGGGCAGGAGCAGGCAGAATCCCTTCTCACCCCTTCTACTCTTCCTGTACTTTCTCTAAAGTTCTCAATGCATTGAGTTAGAACTGGTCACACTATTGAAAATAAGGCCTGATTCTTTACAATGATTAACAGATTGTCATTGTTTTTGCTTCTGTTGACAAAGCTAAAGGTTGTGAATTCTTCACTACCAATATCCTAGTGGCCACGCCTTGGTGAGGGCAGGCAACAACGATGCAATCTGCCACTGGCTGCAATATATTAGGAAAGCGTTCAGCTTCCTAAGAAAAGACTGAGGACCAGGATCTCAAATCCCACACTGTTAATGGTCTACAAATGAGCAATAATCTCAGCCTTCTTGTAAACATTCAAAACATGGATAGCCTAGGGTATGCATATGCCAACATTAGAGGAGTACCATTAATCAGAATCAGGTTTAATATCACCAGCATATATCGTGAAATTTGCAGTCTTTGTGGCAGCAGTACTTTGCAATACATGATAATAGAGAAAAAGCTCAAGGGTTCACTGTGCATTCAAAAATTGGATGGCAGAGGATAAAAAACTGCTCCTGAATTGTTGAGTGGGTGCCTTGAGGCTTCTGTACCTCCTTTCTGATGGTAGCAATGATAACAAGGCATCTACTTGGTAAAGGAAGTCCTTAAAGATGGATGCTGACTTTTTGAGGCATCACTCCTTGAAGATGTCTTAGATACTATGGAGGCTAGTGTCCATGGTGGAGTGACTAAGTTTACAACTCTCTGCACTGATTTTGATCCAGTGCAGTAACACCCTCCCCCATACCAGATGGTGATGCAACCAGTTAGAATGCTCAATGGTACTCCTGTAGAAATTTGCTAGTGTCTAGTGACATACCAAATCTCCTCAAATTGCTTTCAAAATATAGTCACTCTTTGTAGCTGCATTGATATGCTAGGCCCAAGTTAGATCCACAAGAGATACTGACACCCAGGAACTTAAAATTGCTCACTCTCTCCACTTCTGATCCTTCTATGAAGGCTGGTGTGTGTTCCCTCAGCTTACCCTTTCTGAAGTTCACAATCAGTTTTTTGGTCTCACTGACTAAACTGTATCTTCCTCCAAATGAATTCATCGATAGGTGCAGTAATGTTAGCATCCTCTCCCAGGCCAACTGCCCCAGCATCAGGGCTCTGCTATGATCAGGTTAGGCAGTTCATTCCATCTGCCTGCTTAACACTGACCTCAACCAAAGAAAGCAGACACTCTTCTCCAAGCTATGTCAAAGCAAGAAACTTCTAGGTCAGTGTTACCTGCCCATGAGTTTCTCATGAGCATGATGTAATTGCCTTGTGATATTGGTATGATGTAATTGCCTTCTGATAGTGGGGTGATGTGATGTCACGTGATGGCATGTCCCACTGGTATAAAAGGGGAGACCGTAATTTGTTGCGTAGTTGTTTTGTTGGGAGTCACAGTCCGTGGTTACGCAATCGTAGAAGGAGAGAGAGAGTGAAGAATTACCAGCTTCATGCAAACCCAAAGAATTCGGTAGAAATCAACGGTGTTCTGGGTATCTCGAAGTGATTGATGTGGACTGTGGCACACACTTTTGGTTAACCCCTGAAAGGTCTTGGGTGTGTGGTGACCACCTCCGGTGAAAGATCAGTTACTTAGAGAAATCTTATTCTTCGAGATCTCTTCGGAAAAGGCATTTATCGGCTGGGATCTGCATCAGCAGTTTCGTCTTTTCTTCAAGGTTCGACTCATCGCTGGTTCGGGAAGTCTCTCCTCTCACTTACTTCATAAATCACTTGCACTTCTTAAACTACCACTTTAAGACTGTGCTTGAATAAGCTCTGTTAGAAATTATCTCTAAGTTCGACTGTGTGATAACTATAGACGCATAATACTATTAACTTCCATTTAAGTTAGTCGTTTGTTTACATTTTGATATTTTTGACTAGAGGTTAATAAATTTTGTTGTTTATTTATAAAAACCCGACTCAATTTCATATCTATCGCTGCTGGTTGCGTAAAAGTCAGAAAAAATGATTCAAGGTCTTTCTGAAAAACTCATTGAGAAATTGTAATTCCCTCAGTGACTCGTTGGAAAACCTAGGCCCAAACTAACAGAAAGGGATTTAGGAAGACAATCAGCATTTTACATCTCTCTGACAGGGGGATTTGGAGGCCTAACATCAGCAGTGAAAAGATCATGTAATAATTCAATTTACTTATCCTGCTAAGCTCCACCTGTCCCAGTGAATCTGTAATCATTGAAATCATTAGTCAGCTCAGAACTCGCCCTCAAGCCCAAGGGAATACCTACAAAGAATAGGTAGACAATACATTATATTAGTATTCTCACCTTGTCCTTCCAGCCTTTATGACTTTGATGCAGACCTCAAAGTCTCTGACACTATCCACAGAAGTCAGTCTGAACCCATCTGGATCACAGATAGCCAAATCTCACAGATCAGCGTTATTCAAAACAAGACTATATCCAGACTGAATAAACATTACAACTAACATTATATAAAACATTGCATGATACTGTGGAAGCTGTGGTAAGGGAAGGATTAACATAATATCCAGGCAAGGAGAAAGGACAGTTTGAGTGCAGAGAGCCCAAGCAAGAACGATCTTTGAGGAGCATAACTTCCCTTTGCACATGAGGGGTCTAGAGATGAGTAGTCCAACGCACACACACACACACACCCCAACTAAAGAACAATTGCTTTACTAATTTCAAAGTATTACCAGTTGTCAGCTTGTTGTCTCTATTGACTTTTAACACCTACTGTGAATGGTGATTGATCTTGCAAGTAAGGAATTCAAATATTTACAGTTTACCAAATGGTCAACATGTGTAACTGCTTGTCAATTCACTATAAAAATAGTACTTCTTTGTTCAGACTTCAGAACGTGTGGATGGCACTGGCCATGCTGTTCTCCTCATGCGCAAGTAAAATAAAGTATGTTTGAGTCATAAGAGAATGTGTGTTCTGGGCCCAGTTATCTTATTTTGTTATCATCGATGACAACACCATCAAAAATTACATGATGAAACATACTGCAAACCATTCTATAATACCATGTCATCTGTACCACACAGTGCTTTAACCCTTAACTATAATCACATGAACTTCGTTCTTAGTTTAACTCGGAATGTATTTCATTCCAGCAAATGCTTGAAGGAGACTATTTTCATCCTGCAGACAATCATTTCTGTCTGCAGTTCCTTTAAGGACTGTCCGTTAAAATGTAATTAATTCTTTAATTTTAAATAATTTCAAGTATAATCCTTTCAAAATAATCTCTTTGACCTCCTTCCGTCAGACAGGATGTACCATAGCATGAGGACAAGAACTGCTAAGGTGAAAGACAGTATCTTTCCCCAGTCCGTAATGCTACTGAACTCCCTGCCACTATCCAAGTCTTATCATGTATGAAGGACCAGTAGTGTTATACTGTTTATTTCTTAATTGTATTGTATATGCACCTTATTGTTTGTTAATTTATTTGTGGTAATATTACTTTATGTGTTATGTGTATGAGTTTTATGTACTGTGTTGTGCACCATGATCTGAAGAAACATGTTATGTGATGGGATACATGTGTACGGGTGAATGACAATAGACGTGAACTTGAACTTGTCTATAAATTGTTGTTTGACCATTAGTACAAGAAATCCTTGCCGGAGAAAAGTCTCAGCTGATTGTCTTTCTGAAAAGCTGGTGAATGGATTTTATTTCAGTGACTTTCTGGTGGTTAACAGCTTTAAACAGAACAATCCATGCTGGCAACACTTTTGGTTACTTACAGATTGGTTTATAAAACTTTGTTGTCAGTCACATTGTGGGGCTCCCCACCACCTCCTGTTCAGGTTTGTATGAACAGTTCCTTCAGCATTTCGCCCTCAGCTCGCAGCCTGTTTGAAAAGTTCATCAAAGATCTTCACAACAGGGCAGGTCAAGCTTTGGTCCACGTTGGTTTACACCAGTTATGAGCTCGTGTGTTGAAGATTAATTGCACACATCTTGTTTTTTCTCCTAATTTCCAGTACTGGTATTCCATAGTGACTGTGCTAGAGCTTTGCCAGAGTAATTTATAACAATTTTCACTCCTCTCCATTCTCTCTATTGCCTTCATATATTGTGCATTAAATATCCAATTCAGTCAATAGTCAAGTCAGGTTTATTGTCATTTAACTATATTGTATACCACCAAATTAGACAACATTTCTCTGGACCATGGTGTAAAGTAATAACTTAGGAAAGTAAGAATTAAATCTCCAAATGAATTATGCATAAATAAAGTGAAGTGCATAAATTAAATGTTGTAAGATATACAGTAGTACAAATTAACTAACTGGTGACACTTTGAATGTGATGCAGTTCAGAAGCCTAATGGCCTGAGGGAAGAAGTTGTTTCCCATCCTGACTTTAAGTACCGGAGTCTCCTGCCTGACAGTAGAATGTCAGAGGATGATGGATGAATGGGTGGGATTCTTGATTATACCAATGATCCTGCGTACACGGCGTTCCTGATAAATGTCCCAGAAGAAACAGAATTTAACAGTGGATTTCTATTTTAATCTAACTGAATTAGGACATTGTATATTGAAGAATGGGATGAAGCCCTCTCTTGTGCAAGACTTTTTGTCAAGCAGCTAAGTTTGAAACAAAGGAATGAGGGTTGACAGATACTTGTCCCTCGGAAGGCATTGTTCGGTCTTCATTCGGGATTGATCAGATATCTTTCAGTTAAAGTCAGGAGTAAGGATCCTAACTCATGCCTTTGTTCACTTATCCAGCACCCAAAGCAAATTTAGCTCTCTCACTATCCAAGTTGAGATTACCATACCACACTGACTTTCTGTTGCTATGGTAACATTCAAAGAATTTCAAAGTTCAAAGTAAACATTGTCAAAGAATGTATATGCTGCCATGTCTACCCTGAGATTCATTTGCTCAAAGTTCAGAGTAAATTTATTATCAAAGTACCATATACAAGCCTGAGATTTATTTTCTTGCAGGCATTCACAATAAATCCAAGAAACACAATAGAATCAATGAAAGACCATATGCAACTGGATGGACAAACAATCAAAGTGCAAATACAAAACTAGAAAAAATACAAAATAATAATAATAAATAAATAAGCAATAATTATTGAGGAAATGAGTTGTGGAGTCCTTGAAAGTGAGTCCATAGGTTGCGAGAGCAGTTCAGTGTGGGGTTGAGTGGAGTTATCCCCTCTGGTTCAAGAGCCTGATGGCTGAGGGGTATTAACTGTTCCTAAACCTGGTGATGAGGGTCCTGAGTCTCCCGTATTTTCTTCCTGATGGCAGCAACAAGAAGAAAGTATGACCTGGGTGGTGGGAGTCCCCGAAGAAACATGCTGCTTCCTCCGACAGTTCTCCATCCAGATGTGCTCAATGGTGGCACTTACAGGGAAAGAGGAAATACAATAGAATTTTACAAAAAAACTATACATAAACAGTCAAAAGCTGACAAACAACTAATGTGCAAGGGAAGATTAGATAGATAGATTGATAATATTCAGAACATGAGTTGTAGAGTCCTTGAAAGTGAGTTCATAGTTTGTGGAGTCAATTCAGTGTTGAGGTGAGTGAAATTATCCACGTTGGTTCAGGTGCCTGATGGTTGAGGGGTAATAACTGTTCCTGGTGATGTGATATGGCATTGGAACTGTTACTAGCCACACAGTCAAAATTATAAAGTGAGTAGAGCAGGGCCTAAGCCCTCAGCCTTGTGGCGCACCTGTGCTGACGTTGATCTTGTCTTTGTGAGGTGCACCTCAACCATTCTCCACCAGTCTATTGTCACTGCAGATCAATTTCTGCTCCAAATAATATGTAGGCCAATATTCCATTTGCTGAATATACTTACATAGGAATCACATGTACTTACAGGCACACAAGGTGTGAAGTGATATAGCGAGAATGGAAATATGCCATTGAAATAAAGGATCAACCATGATCATACTAAATGTCTGACCATGAAAGATTGAATGTGCTACTTCTGTTCCTAGAATTCTCTATCTGGCACAAACAGAGGTTGCAGATGCTCAAGTCTCCACACCTCAGTGAGTTAATGAGTGCAGCAACACTCTTCTCTAGAGACCAGTTTGCATGAGCCCAGTGACAAAGTCAGAAACAAAGATCACTTTAAGGGACAAGTTCCTGAATCTGAATTATTCCTACTTTGAGTGCATGTGACAAATTGTAGTAATTGTCAAAAGACAGGGAGGAACTGAAAGGCTGCATTTTCACCTTGAGGCTGGTGCAGAGGTTTTCACATGGGGCAAGAGTGGCAAGTGTTTGATCCTGATGTTTTTGATCCAAGGTTCTTTCGGAAGTCAGGAAAGAGGCACAAAACCTGTTGCTTCACAATCATTTTATTATGCACAAAGAGAACAAAGGGAATTGGACATATAGAGCTGCAAAAGTCTAGTAGCTTAAGAACAGAGAGATGAAAGACTAAAAGATGGTGAGGCCATTCCACCCTTCTTGTACTCTTCAGATAAGAAACATGCCATTCAAATTCATAGATAAGAGCTAACCAATCAGAGAGCCCTATTCAACTAACACAAAGCTAATGAAGCTTCCAGAACTTTCCAGAATGATATAAATAACTGTGATCACTAGGAAACATACTAAATAGTTACATGCATATAAATAGTCATTTAAAATACTAGCAGGTAATTAATTGTTAAACTACAAAGAAAATAACAATTAAACAGTCTAGTCCAACACATGAGATGCCCAAGCAACACACAGAATGTTAGAGGAACTAACTCTGCAGGCCAGGCAGCATCTATGGAAAAGAGTAAACAGTTGATGTTTCGGGCCGAGACCCTTCATCAGCACTGCTTGGATTTCCAGCATCTGAAGATTTCCTCTTGCTTGTGATTGGACTACTACACTGCAAAGTCTCTTCCAGGGATGCCTACCCTGAAGTAGTTTAAATCTTCCCTTTGACAGGAGCTCAGTGAAACCTTCTCTCACTGCTCCCCTTCCATGATCTATGCTGAGTCCTGATGAAGGGTCTCAGCCCATAATGTCAACTGTTTGCTCTTTTCCATAGATTCTGCCTGGCCTGCTGAGTTCCTCCAGTATTTTGAGTGGGTATTGCTTGCATTTCCAGGATCTGCAGATTTCCTTGTCACAAGATCCCCAGATCATCATCCAAAAGAAAGGGCCTATTAAGAGGATAGAAATGAACTCCACAGGTTCTCATGGAATAGAAATGAATATGAGCTTAATAGAGTCTAAGACAGGGAATGGGAATTATATAGTCATTATCGTATTTGGAGTCACCATAATTCAACAAATCCAGAGGTAATGAGTAAACAGAACTTACAAGTTAGCATAGAGACAACTGCATTCAGATGAGTTCAAAATTAAAGATTGCCACTGGTAGCAACAGAGTAGATGAATGCAGGGTTCCTAACTTGGGGACCATGGACCCCTTGCTTAATGGCATTGGTACATGGCATAAAAAAGGTTGGAAAACCCGGTTTAGTTGTAATGAGGGCAAAGGTGAGTGTTTTGGATGAGCTGTGGAGACAATGATGGATGATAAAAGAGTGGAATTCAATCATTTTGATGGTGGAGAGAAAAGAGGGAAAGGGGATGTCGGAGGCTCAGCTCAAGTCAAATAGGAAATCCAGGTCCTCTTCTCATGCCCACAGTCTGCTATCAGCATATCAAGTCATCAAGGAACCAATGAAGATTTTACAGAAGTTATGCTCAGGGCAAAAAGGATCATTTTGAGTCCAAATAAACTAATTTCCTCTTGCATGCTTGAAATTTATATTCTATTTAATAAGTCTTCATCTTCAATTTAAACACTTTAAAATAAAATCTGCCTTAGTAAGTAGCCATCACCTGCTTCCTATCTTTAGTAAGATTGTAAAACTTTATTTAGTAACTCAGTGGAAAATTGTTTTGACAATTAAATGCATTTTGACAATTACAGTTGTTATAATTTACAGGCAGCTCACATTAAAAACAATGAAATAATTGACAGTTTCCCCATTTCAGGGCTTGTTTGAAGAATGAATGTTTACTAGGACATCTGCAAATATCAGATGTCAAAACTAATTTGCAATGAGCTGTTGGAAGCAGTCCATGAAAAGTCTAGGGTTTAATCTCAGATCTTAGTAAGAAAGATAATATCACAAGAGGAAACAGTACAGAGTTTTACTTCTAGACAAGTATGAAGTTTCAATTTTGAAACTTTGACAAAATTCTATAAATGTGCAGTGGAGAGTATCCTGACTGGTTATAAGGAAACACCAAAACCCATGAAGCATAAAAGATTACAAAAAGTGGTGGATACAATCCAACCCATCACAGGCAAAGCCTTCTCCACCATTGAGCACTGCTACAAGAATCACTGCCACAAGAAAGCAGCATCCATTATCAAGGACCCCACCATCCAGGCCATGCTGTCTTCCCACTGCTACCATCAGGAAGGAGGTACAGGAGCCTCAGGACCCATACCACAGTTATTACCCTTCAACCATCAGGCTACTGAACCAGCATGGATAACTTCAACTCTGAACTGATTCCAAAACCTATGGACACATTTTCAAGGACTATGCAACTCATGTTCTCATTATTATTATTTATTTACTTATGCATATACTTTATCGTATTTGAGCAGTTTGTCCTCTTTTGCACATTAATTATTTTTCATTTGCAACGCCCTGGGAAAGGTTTCACTGCTAATGTCATGTTTTTTCTGTAGAAGCAGTGTTTGGGTTATGACTAGAGATAACGGGGGCTTTGGAATTTATGCCATCCAATGAGGGGAATGTTTTTTCTCGTTGTGTGCCTGACAACGAGGTGATCTGGGCCTTTTGTTCAGTGGAAGATGAGGAGAGAAGATACCAGAAAGAGGTCGTAGACATCCAAAAGGAATTGACTTGGAGTGGGGCCGGGAGTCAACGAAGCCTGGGGAAATCGATGGAGGACCAGCGGAAGGGAAACTGTGAGCTCCAACATGCACATTGGACTGTTTCATTAAAATGGGCCCCTTTCTTTTTGTTTTTTTTACTAACCCTTTAGTCAAATTAAGAATTATAAAGCTAAATCATTTAATAGCATATGGTGTACTGTCTGTTATTTTGTGGTACTGACTTGTAACAGGGGAATAAATCACACAGCATCCACCCAAACAAAATGTTTTGCACCTCAGATTTCACATGTTGGGCGGGGCCAGAGACTGTCTTCCCTAGACTAACGCTGCTGGCCGAGCCCAAGGGTTACACAGTTTTTTTGTGTGAAAACATCTTATATAACTTCAGTGTAACATCCCATCTCCTGTATTCAAAACATTGATTTATGAAGGACAATGTTCCAAAAGGTTACTTTACGACCCTATCTACCCATAATGCCACTTTCAACGAACTATGGACCTGTAATCCAGGATCCTAATAACTTTCCCACAACTGATATCAGAATCACTGGCCTATCATTCCTTGGTTTCTGTTTAGAGCCTTTTTTAAACAGTGAAACAACATTGACTATCCTCCAATCTTCTGGTACATCTCCTGTTGCTAAGGATGCCCCTGCAGTTTCTGCACTTGTCTTCCATCAGGTCTAAGGGAATACCTTGTCAGGCCCTGGGGCTTTATCCATTCTCATTTGCCTCATACCTCCTCCTCTGTAATCTGCTCATGGTCAGTGAAATTGATGCCACTTTGCCTCACTTCAATAGACTGTGTCCATCTCCTGAGTAAACACAGATGCAAAACATTTATTTAAGATTTCCCCCAACTATTTTGGCTGCACACATAGATTACTATTCTGATCTTCCAGAGGACCAATTTTGTCCTGTGCAATCTTTTTGCTTTTAACATATCTGTAGAATCCCTTAGGATTTTCCTTTACCTTGTCTGCTAGGACAACCTCTTGCCTTCTTTTAGCCCTCCTGATTTCTTTGTTCTGCTGAGAATGCCTGCAAGAAGATACATCTCAGGGGAGTATACGGTGACATCTGCATACTTTGATAATACATACTTTGATAATAAATTTATTTTGAATTCTAAAGGGATAGGATTGATGATTGGGTTGAGTTTTTCTCTAATCTTGGCAATCTATTATCAAATGTTTCATCACCATATGAGGATAGGATTGAATAAAGAATAGTTATTGTTTAAAATGTGTATGTTAGACTGCAGTTGTGATGCAGACCATATGACAAGAGGAATATTATAGCATTGGTGAAGTGTGAAAGAGGATTAATGAAAATAATACCAGAACTGAGAAGTTATAAAGGTTGACCAGATTGGAATCCTTTTCTTGAGAAAAGACATGGAGAGGTGACCAAATAGAGGAGTTCAACATCATTAAAAGCTGTGATAGAACAAAGTCAAAGAGCTCAGATTAGAAACCATCATGGGAATGCCTGACCTGATGAGTTCCTCCAGCATTTTCTGTATTTTGCTCAGTGCTTCATATTGGGTGGCGGGTTGGAGATACATCTCTACCAAAGGAGTTATAAGGTGTTCCTTCCCCTCACTAACCTGCAGGTCACTGTGAGGCAAGGCGTAGCACCTGCTTACCCCCACCACCCCACCACCGATTAGGGTCACATGAAGTCATGGGAGCAGGTGGTGCATTTCATGAGTCCTCTATTTTATTACTAGTTAAGTCTGCACTCTGCTAAGTGTGTTTTAAATGTTGCTGTTCTAATACAAGAACTTCTGATTTGGAATCAATAAAGTACTTACTATTATGACTATTATTAACTCTCCCACCTGGTGGTTTCCTGCCCTAATGATGGGTCTCGGCCAGAAACGTCGACTGCTTATTTACTGCTAATAGATACTGTCTGACTTGTTGAGTTCCTCCAGGATTTTGAGTGTATTGGTTCCTCCGACCTGTGTTCCCCAGCAATCTGTGTATCTTGCTCAGTTCTTCATAGAGCTCCATTACCATTAAAGTTCTCTGAGTTTTTGTTTTGATTAGGATTCACTTTACAAATTTAAAACTTTTTAAAGACATCTGCTTCCTTTTACCTCATGTTACCATTGCTGCAGAGATTATGGAGTCTCCAAGCTGAAAGGAGAATCAATAAGATTGACTGAGAGAAGATGTTTCTTCTGTCAACAGGTTGGAGAGCTTGGAAGTCACAAAATCAATGTTCAGAACTGAGCAAATTAGAAGTAAAATCAATAATAGGGTAGGAATTTGGATTCTCTCCCCTTGAACCCTGTGGATTAAAACTTTCAGATTAGAGATAACAAAATCCTGGTAGCGAATGATAAAGAGGGAGATGGAAAAAGCAGAGAGAAACTGGAGTTAAGTTCATGTTAGCCATGATCCAAAGGGGTGACAGAAAACAAAAACTCCACTGAATAACCTCTGGTGTTTTCAATTTTCTTTTTTAACAAGTTAACTGAGACAAGTTTTCCCTGGCATCTTGACAGCTTCAGAAGTCAAAGATAAGTTTATTGCCATCTGCACAAGTACATGTACACACAGGGGCAATGAAAAACTTACTGCAGCATCACAGGCACATAGTATCAAATGATCAGTGTGGAAATATAGCTGTAACCCTGGTGCCTTCATGAATTTGTACCTTTTGTAAAATGTAATGTGACAAAATGGAACCTATGAAATCCAGGGTGCTTTGCTAGTTTGAATGGGAAGCTTACAAGTCTGTATGTGTCTTACAATAGGCATCAACGAGTGTGCCTTATGACAGGAAAATGTGTGCTTTATGGTGGGGGGCTGTTTTGACAACAAAGGTAAACAGGATACAGCTTCTAAAGAACAAATGTCAGAATAAGATAATTGAGGAATGTTGTGGAATGGAGCAACCTAGTTACTGTTCTCTGTAAAAAGTATAAAAGTGCTTTGCTTGAAACATAAGATGGAAGTTACTTCCAGACGATACTTATCTGGAGATAGAACTTGCCTTGCAAGTAAAATACTAAATGCATTAATAATATGATCCACTCTGAATTTGCTGAAGTTTGCTTCTGTGTATTAGAAGGACCAGCTGAATGATACATGACAGCAGCATTCACATGAAAAAATATACACGTCTATTTGTACAAGAAAGTGACAATTAAAACAAAACAAAACTAAGTCTATTGCAGTGCAAAGTAATTAAAATGGCCATAATGCTTCTCTACTGAGTTAATAGGCCTCTATCGGTCAGAGTCAATGATGGGTTGCTGTACTCTCGCTGTCTAGATACACAAACCAGGACAGTACAAAATGAAGAGCAAATTGTTGCCCTCTCCACACATATCATGAACCAAAGGAACAACAGTGACTGATACACTTTGGTGCCAACAGCATTGCAGGAGATGCCAGTCAGCGTTGAACTCAATGTAGGACTGCCTTAGAGACTCCAACTCCATTTTTTCCCCTTGGGGTTTACTTCCGAAGCCTTCCCCATGTGTGGGCACAGAAGTCTGAGATCAGTTTTCCTTCTCCCAGATGAGCTGCCAACCACAGCTGACAAGACGAATCTGTCCGAAGCAACTAGTTTTAAGGTGCCATTAACCCACTTGTGTCTCTTTTGCTGTCAATAGCAATGGTTCTGTCTGGGTTAGTAGCTAAGCCACATGGGAAGGCCAGGAGTTGGGCTTGGTTGTCTGAGGCTATTTGAAATACACGTCATTGGGAGCATTTAATAGGTAATGTAAGCATATCCCCATTACCACCCAGGGTTATAACAACACACTGAGGTAGTGATTAGAGATGTGCCTGCTACAAGGGGGCATTTGGAGCGGACCCAAGTTCAGGACACAGCCACAGGGGTAGTATAAACAGAAGTGTTTAGTGATAGTTACTAGGAAGGCCAGGGAGCGAGGACAAAAATGTCAACATGGACGTAAACTTTGGATAACAAACTGGTAAAACCTGGACTAGGACTTGGACTCGAACTCAACTTGGACTCGGACTCCGGACTTAGATCTTGACTCGGACTTGGGACTCAGATCTTAACTCAGACTCGGGACTTGGATCTTGAACACGGCTTGGAGCCTGGACTTGGAGGACTTGGACAAGGAGGAGACAGACTACCCAACTCGGAGTAGCGGCAAACGGCCAGATCTACTCAGCTGCAAGGGATTGGACAATGAAGAGACAGAACACGCAACTCGGAGTAGCAGTCAAAGGGTAGAGGTAAAACTAAGAGTGGTCCACCAGTTCACCAGGTTCAGGGCTTCAGCTCAGGACTAACAACCCTGACTGGTCAAATAAAATTGTTACAGATACGGCAATGAAGAATCCTTCTACATCTGAGGGTGATGGTATTCCTCGGGATTTGCATTGCTGACGGTGGTGAAAAGCGAGAGAAAGCTGCTGACATGTTGAAGAAAACCCTGACCACCACCAGAGATGGAAGACCTTCATTGCTGCTCTAAGTGCCAACGATGTAACAGGCAGTGAGCTAAGTGTGTCACTGCAGCCAAGTGAGAAGGAAATTGTCAACGTAACATTGGAATTAACAATGAGGTAAGTTGATACTAGATGGAAAGGTGAATGCAGGGTTACACTAGGACAGAGTTAATTCTTTGGCTGTAATCAGTGATCCTGCACAAAAACCGTTTGTTTTTGAAGTGATTCTCTACCTTCCTCCTGCACCATCAAGTTAAGTTCAACCCATTTGCATTTTAGCAGTCACAAAAGCTGCCATTTTCTAGTACAATTAACCAATGTTTAAGATGTATTATTTGTATTTTTTTTCTATAGCAGATTTTTCTTGATATATTTAAGATTGGTGACCAGGTAACATTTGATTAATTCAGCTGAAAGTGGGCTTCTCACCAAAGATATACACTTTAAATCACAGAGTGAAGTTCAAAGTATGTATACATTATACAACTCTGAGATTCATCTCCATACAAGCAGCCATAAAAGAAAGAAAGCCAAAAGAATCCATTAAAAAAAGACTGACAGGCACCCAATGTGCAAAGAGGGGGAAAAAAACAAATTGTGCCAAACAATAAAATTAAGCAGCTAGCATTTAGAATGAAAGTGAGCCTGCAGACACAGAACCCAGAACAGCCACAGCACATCACACTCCACAGTCAGTAATCCAGTACAAAATAACTTCTTCAAAAATCTACAAATGTATTTTCAGATTAGAATCTGGCAGAGCAGCGAGTTATTAAAAAAATATACACTTTTTAAGAAATATTTATTTGCAATATGTGTATCCTCAAAGATACACAGATGGGTACAATTAGCAGAAACTTCTCAGCCCTACAACCACGTTCCTCCGTTTCTTGCCTTTTGCTTATTGTTTGTGATTGGTGGCTACACCTTCAGTCGTCAGGACTATTAGCACCAGAATGCCCAGCCAAACCTTTCTGCCTTTCCAGCCAAAGAGTAAGTCTCAGGTCCTAATGCCACCATCATTAGGCTGGTGATAGGTTTTTAATTCAGATTTACAGTCATGAGACAATAAAGCTACAAGATGATTTTTTTATTTAAAAGGAATTTTGAGATACACATTATGGATCGCTGCCACAGGAAAGCAGTATTCACCATCAAGGAACCCATCATCCAGGCCATGCTCTCTTCTCACTGCTTCCATTGGGAAGGAGATACAGAAGCCTCAGGTCCTACACCACCAGGTTCAGGGACAGGTATTACCCTTCAACCAACAGGTCCCTGAACTAGCGTGGATAACTTCACTCACCTCAATACTGAATTGATCCAACAACCTATGGACTCACTTTCAAGGATTCTACAACTTTTGTTCTTCATGTTATTTATTTATTTATTTGTTTATTGTCATTTTCCTTTTTATATATTTGCACAGTTTGTCTTCTTTTTGCACATTGGTTGTTGGTCAGTCTTGGTGTGCAGTTTTTCATTGATTCTATTGTATTTCTTTGCTCTATTGTGAACGCCTGAAAGAAAATGAATCCCATGGTGACGAGTGGTGACATAGACATACTTTAATAATAAATTTACTTTGAGCTTGAGAAGGTGATGTAAATAAACAGTTCTCACTGGAGAATGATGGTGCATTTCAAGAGAACTATGTGGCAGATTGACCTTCTGCCCAGCAGGGTCACCTAAAGATTTATCTTCTATTCACAGCATTAGTAGCTGCTCCCTGACAGATTGATTGTATGATTCATAGTAGTTCGCAATATTTACTGGTAGCACCTGCTTGGATATTATTTTTTTGTTCCTGCAACTTGAGAAGCTGGTGTTGTAATCAGAGGAAGGCAGATTTCCATGAAAAGTTGCGCTATGTAAGATGAACTGGTTTAGTGCTCATTCCCCATAAAAGGGCAGAGAACTGTCTTTTGTGTAATTTCTTTATCCTTGTGCAAATAACATTATGATTAGTCTTTTGTGAGAAACAGAGAGAGAAATAATGCTGAGACTACAGATTGCCTGATGAAGAATAATGGAGTATTTTGACATGATCTTCAGTCTGCAAAGTGGGAAGAAATCTCACTGTTCTTTCCAAGTAATGTATCACAAGTTCTCAGAAGCTTTGTACAGGGAAAGATGCACAGTCTGTAAACATTATAAATAATGTCCCATCGAAGTATCAATCTTTCATGCATTTAATCTCACAGTTTTGCACTGGATTGGTGAGAAAAAAATGACACAGGGGTTTCTTGCAAAAGCAACTGTTCTTACGGTAGAATATTTTCTGACCCATCATTTTCACACACTTAATCCATGTTGGTAGAGTAAACTGCCTGACTATTGTAGGTAATGGAGAGATACTTGCAGCAGAAATGTTGAGCAGATGATCTGTTTCAATCCTCCTTCTGTGCTGTCCATTATGATGGGAGTCAGCATTTAATCAATTTGATACACTCCTTATGGCATGAAGAAACAGCTTAGTGCACTGGATACAGCAAAAACTATGACACACGACAATATCCAAACTGTAGCACTGAAGGAAGGATTCCAATTGTCATTCCCATTCTGAAGTATCGCTTCATGGCCTCCCCTACTGCCAAGTGAGGCCCCTCTCAAGGTGGAGGAGCAACACCTCACATTCCTTCTAGGTAGCCTTCAACCTAACGCTATGAGCATCAATTTCCCTAACTTCCAGAAATTCATATGTGATGAGATCTGCGTGGTGGCAGAAAGTTCTGTGGCCTTACAGCCAGGGTGAAGAACCTGTTTCCTATCCTAACAGCTCATGCCCTATTGCTACAGTACCTCCTGCCTGATGGTAGGGGTTCAAAGAAATTGTTGGATGGATAAGTGTAATACTCATATCAGCTAAATGTCAATCATTGACCATCTCCAAAAGGACAGAGCCAAGCCAAATACCCTGGATATTCAGTAGCATGTTGGGTTCTGATGTTATTAATCCAAGGTTCTTTTAGAAGTCAGGAAAGAGGCTCAAAATGTGTTGCTTCATGATCATTTTATTAAGAGTTGATAGAACAGAAGACACCTCCAAGAGGACCACAACCTTGTCTAGTTTTTGGAAGTTTGCTTGCCTCAGTGACCTGGAAGAGTTATGTTGGCTCGAGTCAGAGCTTCATGCTTGGTAGAGTCACCCATGCCAAACAGGTCAAAGGGCAGAGGCCAGACTAAGAGTGATGCATCAGTCCTCCAGGTTCGGGGGTTCAGCTCAGGACTAACAACCATCACTGGTAAAATTGTCCCGTGATTAGGCTAGGGTTGAATTTGGGGCAGCACTGCTTAAAGTGCCTGAAGGGCCTAAACAGACTCAGAATCAGATTTAATATCACTGGCATTATAGAGTCAGAGTGATAGAGGAGTACAGCTCAGAAACAGCCATTCAGCCCATCTAGTACATGCCAAGACCATTTAAGCTACCTACTCCCATTCACCTGCACCAGGACCACTGCTCTCTATACCCCTACCATTCATGTGCCTATCCAATCTGCTCTTCAAATTTGAAATTGAGCGCACATGCACCACTTGTGTTGGCAGCTTATTCCACGCTCCTACAACCCTCTGAGTGAAGAAGTTTCCTCTCATCTTCCCCTTAATCTTTTAACCTTTCATCCTTAACCCATGACCTCTGGTTGTAGTCCTACCCAAACTCAGTGGAAAAATCCTGCTTGCATTTACCCTCCCTGTACTCCTCATAACTTTGAATACCTCTATCCAATCTTCAAACACGAGGAAATCTGCAGATGCTGGAAATTCAAGCAACACACACAAATTGCTGGTGGAACACAGCAGGCCAGGCAGCATCTATAGGGAGAAGCACTGTCGACGTTTTGAGCCGAGACCCTTCGTCAGAACAGATCTATTCAATCTTCCCCCAATTTTCTGCATTCTAGGGAATACAGTGTCACCTGTTCAGTCTTTCCTTTTAACTCAGGTTCTCCAGACCTGGCAATATCCTTATAAATTTTCTCTATACTCTTTCAAATTTGTTTACATCTTTCTTGGAGGTAGTTGACCAAAACTACACACAATACTCCAATAAGACACCAACATCTTATACAACTTTAACAATAACATCCCATCTCCTGTATTTAATACATTGATTTATGAAGGCCAATGTGCTAAAAACTTTCTTTATGACCCTATTTACCTTTGACACCACTTTCAACGAATTATGTACTTGAATTCCCAGATCCCATTGTTCTACCGCACTCCTCAGTGCCCTACCATTCACTGTGTAAAACCTACCCTGGTTCGTCCTACCGAAGTGCTAAACCTTGCACTTGTCCGCATTAAATTCCATTTGCCATTTTTAGCCATTTCTCCAGCTGATGCAGATCCCTCTGCAAGCCCTGATAGCCTTCCTCATTGTCCATCCACTACATCCCTAATCTCGCTGTCATCCACAAATTTTTTGATTAAGTTAATCACATTTTCATCCAGATCATTGAAATAGATGACAAACAACAAAAAGATCCAGCGCTGCTCTAAATTTATGACAAATATTAAACATAAATTAATTGATTGCATAATTAATCACCCCCTTCAAGTCAGTATTTAGTAGATGCATCTTTGGCAGCAATTACAGCCCTGAGTCTGTGTGACTAGGTCTATCAGCTTTGAACATCTGGACACAGCAATTTTTCCCCATTCATCTTTACTAAACTGCTCAAGCTCTGTCAGATTGCATGGGGGTCGTGAGTGAACAGCCCTTTTCAAGTCCAGTTGCAAATTCTCAATTGGATTGAGGTTTGGACTCTGACTTGGCCACTTCAGGATATTATCTTTGTTGTTTTTAAGCCATTCCTGTGTAGTTTTGACTTTATGCTTGGAATCATTGTCTTGCTGGAGAACAAATCTTCTCCCAATTCACAGTTCACTTGCAGACTACATTAGGTTTTCCCTGTATTTTGCTGCATTCATTTTACCCTCTACCTTCACAAGCTTTCCAGGGCCTGCTGCAGTGACGCATCCCCACAGCATGATGTAGCCACCAAAATGTTTCATGATAGGGGCAGTGTGTCTTTGAGGATGTGCAATGTCTGGCTTGCACCAAGCAGAGTGTTTACTCTGATGGCCAAAAAGTAAATTTATATAATGGGTTATATATAATTTTTCCAACAGCTGCTTTCGCTTTGCCACTCTCCTATAAAGCTGCAACTGGTGAATCACCCAGGCATCAGTTATTGAATGCAAAGTCTCTCCCATCTCAGCCACTGAAGTTTGTAACTCCTCCAGAGTTGTCAGAGGTCTCTTGGGGGCCTCCCTCACTAGTCTGCTTCTTGCACAGTCACTCAGTTTTTGAGGATGGCCTGGCTCTAGGTAGATTTATAGCTGTGCCATATTCTTTCCATTTCTTGATGATTGACTTAATTGTACTCCAAGGGATATTCAGTGACTTGGAAATTTTCTTGTATCCATCTCCTGACTTGTGCTTTTCAGTAACGTTTTCACGAGTTGCTTGGAGGGTTCTTTTGTCTTTATGGTGTAGTTGTTGCCAGAATTCTGACTCACCAGCAGTTGGATCTTCTAGTTCGTAAGTTGTCTAACTTAAAGGTGCATTACTACCACCACCAGACTGGAGTGTGGTGTAAAGAGTTGGGAAATAGAACCCCTGCTAGTTGTTTATCAGATGAAAGCTAAATTACCACAAAAAGCCCTATAGATTGTAAATAACGAAAGACAATATTGTGAATTAAACTAAAGTCACTTCCATAACTTGGTAAAGTTTTAAATGTAAACTATCAGCTCCCAAAGATAGTAGTGCAGCCTGCATTTGCTTTCTTTCAACCTTATATGCTTCACATTGTTATAAAAAGTGTCCAACTGTTTTATAAAGATCATGGATTCATTATCCATTCAGAAATCTGTTCATGCAGGGGAAAAAATGTTTTTTCTTGATTGTTACTCTAACCTTTATCCCTAAATAAATAAAGTTTTCCGGAGAATTAGTCCCAAGGAGCATCCATGGTTGTTTATATATAATCTCTTCATGACCTGAAGCACAGAGAACAAAGAGACAGGCAGCCTCTCTTTACTAACTCATCAGCTGAGTCTGTACCCTTTGTAACCGTACCACTTGGTTTAACTCGAAATAGAACATGAAGCCACCTGTCGTTTTGTACCCTGCATCAGTAACATTAAAGTTGCTGTTCTGTGGCAACTTTACACTTGTGAGTCATAAAGAGTAAGGGTAGAATTATGCCTTCAGTTTATTTTATTTAGAGACACTGCATGAGAACAAGCCCTTCTGGCCCAATGAGTCTATGCCGCCTAATTACACCCACGTGACTAATTAACCCACCTTCCTGGAGTCTTTAATGTGGGAGGAAACCCAGGCACCTAAAGAAAACCTACATGGCCATGGAGAGACGTACAAACTCTGTACAGACAGTGGTGAGAATTGGCTCTATAATAGCGTTAAGCTAACCACTACTCCACCGGGCTGCCTTGGTAATTAGCATAATAATATGGCCAGACAGCCTTCAGATTCTAAATCAGAATTAGCTTTAATATCACTGGCATATGTTGTGAAATTTGCTGTTTTCACAGCAGCAGTACAATGTAATACATAATAATAGAGAAAACAAACATGAATTACACTAAGTATAGGTAAATTAAATAAGTAGTGCAAAAATAGAAATTAAATAAAGTAGTAAGACAGTGTTCATGGGTTCAATGTCCACTCAGGAATCGGATGGCAGAGGGGAAGAAGCTGTTCCTGAATCACTGAGTGTGTCTTCAGGCTCCTGTATCTCCTTCCTAATGGTAACAGTGAGAAGGGAGCATGTCCTGGGTGATGGGGGATTCTAACGATGGATGCCGCCTTTTTGAGGCATCGCTCCTTGAAGATGTCCTGGATGATATGAAGGCTCATTATGAAGCTGGCTAAGTATACAACTCTCTTATTTTGATCCTGTGCTGTGCTCCCCCTCCATACCAGACAGTGATGCAGCAGAAACATGCTCTCCATGGTACATCCGTAGAAATTTGTAAGAGTCTTTGGAGACATACCAAATCTCCTCAAACACCTAATGAAATATCACCACTAGGTTCCATGGCTTTGTTTGTTTCGTGACTGTCTGAGCGAAGACAAATCTCAGGGTTGTATACGGTATATATACTTTGGTAATAAATGACCTTTGAATCATTGAATCTTTGAAGTGGGAGATGATGGGCAATTGGTCATTGTAAATTGTCCTGTAATTAGGCTAGAGTTAAATCGGGAGATTCCTGGGCAGTGTGGCATGAAGGGCCGGAAGAGCCTATTCCAACTGTATCTGAATAAATAAAATGTTGCTTTGATACCTTGCATCAGTAACATTAAAGCTGCCATTTGTTCTGCAGGACTGTACAGATAGACCTTTATGAATTTCATTTCATGCTGTTGGTATGAAATGCTGACTCTGCTTCTCTTCCTCCAAATGATGGCTGTTCTCCAGAGTATTTGCAGCATTTTCTGTCTGTATTTCACTTTTCTGCTATTCACAGTGTTTTGTCTTTTCCTCTACACTTATCTCTGTATTCTTGGACTTCCTATTGGATATGTGATTAATTCAGTGTGTTGTATTTTGCTGAAAAGTTTGATCATCAGTCAGGAAGTGCTCTGCTCTGCACCATCTCCTGTATCTGGCAATGTGTCAAATATATCTCACAAATGTTCCATTCCACCATCCAAAAATACTGGATAAAAAAAAATGAGATGACAAACTCGGACTGCTTCCCCATTTTTTCCCACTTTGGCTCAAAGTTGCAGTGATGATAAGGGGATTTTTCAGCTAATCTACAGGCAATATTGAGAGCATGATTTTATTGCCCTCCATTGCCCTCCACTGCAAATTACCAATAATCTTCTGTTCAACAGGAGGAATTATATCATTGTGCTCAATTGACTTGCCTCTTATTTAGTGAATTGGACTGTTGCCTCAACAAAGTGCAAATGTCACCACACTGGCTGGTGAGTATAAACTGAACAATTAATATGAAATAATTAATTTTGGAATAGGCACCTGATCAGTTATGTAATACATAATAGTGCCATCTTCTCATACCTATCATCAGGCAGGAGGTACCACACAACATTAAGGTCCCACACCATCAGGTTCAACAACAGTTACTTCCCTTCTGTTAGTCCGTTCCTGATCCAACTGGCACGACCCTAATCACTAATGTTTAGAAATACTATCACTACTTTGATCACTTTGCACTAAAATGAACTTTTATTTTTTTCTAATTGCATTCTTTCTTGTAAAAATTGTTTTAAATTCACATTTAGTCTATGTTTTTCTGTTGTGAAAGCTGCTTGTCATCTCACTCTGGCATGTTGGAAGAACCTTATGATACATTTAGAATTCAAAAAAAATCAGAAAAAGTTGGTAGAATTCGGATTGCGCTGATAAACTTGGAAAGTGCACATTGGAAATAACAAGGTCAAACTGGAGCAACTCCACTCCATCCACCAAAAGCAGAACTTCTCAGTGGTCAAATATTTTATTTATGATTCCCATTGCCGTTCTGGCATGTCAGTCCATGGCATCCCTCCTGTGCCAAGATGAGGCCACCCTCGGGGTGGAGGAGAAACACCTTATATTCCACCTGGGCAGCATCCAGTCTGATGGCATGAATATCAATTAGTCCTCCTGGTAAAAAAAAATGCCCTTCCCCCTTCCTCTAATCCCCACTCTGGCCTTTTGCCTCTTCTCACCTGCCTATCACATCCCCCTTGGTCCCTTCCTCTTCCCTTTTTCTGTGTAGTCCACTTTCCTCTCCTATCCTCCTCCAGGTCTTTCATACCCACCTGGCTTCACCCATCATCGTCCAACAAGCCTCCTTAACTACCTTTTTATTCTAGCATCTTCCCCCTTCCTTCTCAGTTCTGAAGAAAACGTTGACTGTTTATTCATTTCCGTAGATGCTGCCTGACCTGCTGAGTTCTGCCAGCATTTTGTGTGGTTGCTTTGGACTTCCAGCATCTGCAGACGTTCTTATGCTTAAGCTGAAACTACATTTTCTAGTTGGATTGCATCTTGCTTTAGCAAACATTACAGGAAGGAATCATAAAAGGTAGCCTTGTTGTACTCAATTCACACCTTCCTCAAAATAAAGTACTGTACAGAAGAGTATGCCCAACAATGCACCAAATTTCACCAGGTTTTTAACCAGCGGATAACTGATTACAGAAAGCTACAGTCCATAATTTCCTCCATCACAAGGGAGGCTACTTATAGAATTTGGGTCCAGACTATTCAAAGGTTTCAAATGTACATTTAGTGTCAGAGAAATGTATACAATATACATTCTGAAATGCTCTTTCATTGCAACCATCCACAAAAACAGAGGAGTACCCCCAAAGAATAAATGTTAGAATCCTAAAGTAACCCCCAGCTCCCCTCCATCCCATGCGTAAATGGCAACAATCCTTCCTCCCCCCACTGGCAAAAAAAGCATCGACACCCACCACTGAGCAAAGCAACAGCAAAGACACAGACTTGCAGTACTCCAAAGACTATTAGTTCACCCAGTATTTGACAGACTGCAGGCTCTCTCTCTCCCTAATAAGGGAGAAAGAGATGTCTCCATTTCACAGCGAGAGGGGAGACATAACAAACAACTCACTGGTTTACAGTGCAAAAATGTCCATTGCATCACTTTTTCTGAGCTCTGTGTCCAAAGATGTCGGGTCTGTGGGCACACAGCTTTAGATCTTCCATCTCCCACAACACACCAATCTGCCCGGACACTGACCTTTGAACCCCCCGTCTCCAGAGCCACAAAATCTTGGTCCTCCGAAGGCAAGCGAAGCTCTTAGGCCAAACCTGTGTGCTGAATAACGGCCATTCGTGAAACCCCGAGAGCAGGTCCCATTTCTGCAAAGAACAGTAGTTAGAGTCTTCAAAAGAACCCTGAAAAGGAAAAATAGAGATATTAAAGATGGAAATAGAGCTGTTTTCAAAGATGCAAGCAAAGGAGTTGCCGTTAGGTGCCATTAGTCCTCCTAAGCTCCTCCCATATTCATGGGTAAACTACCATAAACTGGATAAGGAGTTTTGAAAGCATCGTGTCATTGGAAACACAAACAAAATTCTGGAGGAACTCAGCAAGCCAGGCAGCATCTAAGGAGAAGAGTAAACAGAGGCCCTTATCTCTGAGGCCCTTCAGCAGGACTGAAAGAACGTGATTTCCAGCATCTGCAGATTTTCTCTTGTGTGTGCATCACTGGTAACTTTGGTCTTCACACTATTAGGTTGAACGCTTTGTTACTTCCACTCCTCCCTCTTATTTTCTCAATTTTCCAGCTCTAGTGAAAAGTCATTCACCTGAGGCAGTACCTGTTTCTCTCTCTCCACAGATGCTTTCTGAGAACTTCAGGCATCTCTTTCAACACACACAAAGTGCTGGAGGAACTCAACAAGTCAGGCAGCATCTATGGAAATTTATAAACAGCCAACATTTCAGGCCGAGACCCTTCTTCAGCACTGGAAGGAAGGGGGAAGACATGAGAACAACAAGGTGGGTAAGAAGGCTAGCTGGAAGGTGATAGCTGAAGCCAAGTGGGTGGGAGAGGTGAAGGGCTGAAAGAAAGGAATCTGATAAGAGACGAAAGTGGACCATAGGAGAAGAGGAAGGAGGAGGGATGGGCAGGTAAGAAGACGTAAAAGGCGAGAGTGGCATCCTTTGTTTTCATTTGCTTTCTCTCAATTAGTTTTTTTTAATTTCTAAATCTATGTAGTGCTCACAAAGCATATTCCATCTGTTCCTGTCTTTGAAACTGAGGTTTTCCCTCTGGACCTGCAGATATGTTTTGGTTCTATTCCAGACCTTTTTTCTATCAAATTTGATATTTTATATCAAGCAATAACACTGTTAGTACTGTATATTGGTTCATCAGCTTTTCCCATGATCCACCAAACAGTTCAGTATTACAACTTGGGGATAACTATAGCTTCAAACTCTTGCATTTTCATTTCTAACAAGATACCTGTACCTTTAGCCTCCATAATCTGCCTGTTTTAGATGCAACGTTTACAGAGATGGTGTTCAAAAGCACATTACTCTAAACAGTGACTACTCTTCAATATTAACATGTCCTTACTAATTGCCCTCTTTAAAAGAAGAGTAATAAATTTTCTGGAAATTTAATTTTACCTTGACTTCTTCAGATCTGAGCACAAATGGCTCTCTCACAGCTTCTAATGTTCCCTGTCTCTTAGCAACCAGGTCAGCAAAAATCACCTGAATATTGGAGAATATCATTGCTGCCTTTATAATTAGCCAGTGAAAGTGTCAGTTTACCCTTTTCCTGAGCATATATTTTTATGCATACTATGTCACTGTTACATTCATTACTTTGTGTTGTTTGCTACCTATGTAGGCTCTCAAACTCGCCATCTTGCACAACTCATTCTTGTTTTCAAATAATTCAATGGGCATACCTCATACTACCTCACAGCATCCTCCAGGTGTCCAACCCACTGAAGTTTCTACAATACTTCAGCCAGACTACGTGTATTCCCAATTTCTATCATTTGTATTCTCATTTGTAATCATGCTTTTCGAGAACACTGCAATTTATGTTCTCCATAATATTTATTTATTTACAGATTTCTTTTTTATTGGCACAGTTTGTATTCTTTTACACGATGGTTGCCTGCCAGTCTTTGTTGTGAGTAGTTTTTCATTGATTCTATTGTATTTCTCAGATCTCTTGTGAATGCCTGCAAGAAGATCAATATCAGGGTACTTTTCTGACAGCCCAATCGAATAGGGAGTGAGAGAAAAGGGAACTCACAGGTCTGTGACTTTTAAAAAGGAGCATTTGTGGGCTTTTGGCATTTGTCTGGTGACCCAATTGAATAATCGAGAGCAAGAGAGGAGCCAACTCATGGGTCTCTGAGTGAGATTTCAAAAGGAGCATTTGCAGCTTTTTGGCATTTTCCAGTGGCCTGAAATAGTAATTTATTAGCAAAGGCAAATAAAAGTAAGGTAGGGGAAAGTGGAGTGGCCATTGTTGGAGTGGACCAGTGTTAGAGTGGGAAGGCTGTGGCTCAACAGGTTTGGGCGAGGTATGTTTCTTCTTCATTCTCCATCTGTTAGTACATAGAGCAGTGAGAATGGCTCCAAGGGCTGTGTTGTGTGCTTTGTGTGTGATGTGAGAATTCTGGGAGACCTCCAGCCTTTAGGATAACCACATCTGTACCAGGTGCACCAAGCTGCAGCTCCACAGAAAATGTGTTAAGGATCTAGATCTGTACCTTGATGACCTTTGGCTCATACAGAAAACTGAGGAGGTGATAGATAGGATCCACAGGGAGGTAGCCACCTCTAAGTTGCAGGAAGCAGGTACCTGGGTGATTATTAGGAGAAGGAAAGAAAATAGGCAGCCAGTGGTCATTCCCCTCAATAATAAGTATAATGCTTTGGATACTGTTGGAGGGAAGGACAACCTATCGGGGAGAGTTGCAACAATCAGATATCTGGAATTGAGTTTAGTGATGTGGCTCAGAAGGGAAGGGAGGAAGAAGAGGACTGCAATAGTGAAAAAGTGTTCCACAGTTAAAAGAGTACACACAAGATTCAGGGGACATGATAGAGACACCCAGATGGTATGTTGCCTCCCAGATGCCAGAGTCAGGACCGTCTCAGATTGTGTCTTGGCATATACTGGCACCAGTGACAAAGGTAGGAAAGGGAGGAGGTCCTGAAGAGAGTACTTAGGGAGCCCAGTAGAAAGCTGGAAAGCAGAACATCCAGTGTAGTAATCTCTGACTTACTGCCTGTATCATGCACCAGTGAGGGTTCAGTGAGGGTTGACTTGGCAGATGAATGCATGGCTGGGGAAAGGATGCAAGGGGCAGGGTTACAAATTTCTGGATTATTGGGATTCATGAGTGTTAGGGGGAAGAAGTGAGCACAGTTGCTGTTAGTAAGGAGAAAGTGCTTGGGAAGCTGAAAGGTCTGAAGCTAGATATATCACATGGACCAGATGAACTACACCCCAGGGTTCTGAAAAAGCTATCTGAAGAAATTGGGGAGACTCTAGTAATGATCTCTCAAGAATCACGAGGTCCTGGCATGTTTCCAGAAGACCAGAAAAATGCAAATGTCACTCCACTCTTCAAGAAGAGAGGAAGGTGGAAGAAAGGAAATTATAGGCCAGTTAGACTGTCCTCAGTGGTTGAGGAGATATTGGTGTTGATTCCTAAAAATGAGTTTTTGAGGTATTTGGAGGCATATGGCAAAATATGCCAAAGTCAGCATAGTTTCCTTAAGGGAAAACCTTGCTTTGCATATCTGTTAAAATTGTTTGAGGAAATAACAAGCAGGGTAGACAAAGGGGAATTGGTGGATGTTGTGTACATGGATTTTCAGAAGGCCTTAACAAGGTGCCGCATATGAGGCTGCTTAGCAAGATAAGAGCCCATGGTAGTAGTGGAACAAAACTAGCCTCCGGGTCCAACGTATAATTCTCCATAACTTCCGCCACCTCCAATGGGATCCCACTACCAAGTGCATCTTTCCCTCCCCCCCCCCCCCCACTTTCTGCTTTCTGCAGGGATCGCTCCCTACGCGACTCCCTTGTCCACTCGTCCCCCCCATCCCTTCCCACCGATCTCCCTCCTGGCACTTATCCTTGTAAGCAGAACAAGTGCTACACCTGCCCTTACACTTCATCCCTCACCACCATTCAGGGCCCCAGACAGTCCTTCTAGGTGAGGCGACACTTCACCTGTGAGTCGGCTGGTGTGATATACTGCGACCGGTGTTCCCGGTGTGGCCTTTTATATATTGGTGAGACCCAACATAGACTGGGAGACCGTTTCACTGAACACCTATGCTCTGTCCGCCAGAGAAAGCAGGATCTCCCAGTGGCCACACATTTTAATTCCACGTCCCATTCCCATTCTGATATGTCTATCCATGGCCTCCTCTACTGTCAAGATGAAGCCACACTCAGGTTGGAGGAACAACACCTTATATACCGGCTGGGTAGCCTCCAACCTAATGGCATGAACATTGACTTCTCTAATTTCTGTTAATGCCCCTCCTCCCCTTCTTACCCCATCCCTGATATATTTAGTTTTTATCCCCCTCCTCTTTTTTTCTCTCTCTCTCTGCTATTCACTGTGCCTGTTCTCCATCTCCCTCTGGTGCTCCCCTCCCCCTTTCTTTCTCCCTAGGCCTCCCATCTGATGATCCTTTTCCTCTCCAGCTCAGTATCCCTTTTGCCAATCACCTTTCCAGCTCTCAGCTTCACTCCACCCCCTCTGATCTTCCCCTATCATTTCGCATTTACCCCTCCCCCCACTACCTTCAAATCTCTTACTATCTTTCCTTTCAGTTAGTCCTGACGAAGGGTCTCGGCCCGAAACGTCTACAGTGCTTCTCCCTATAGATGCTGGCTGCCCTGCTGTGTTCCATGTGAATAAACAGTTGATGTTTCGGGCCAAGACACTTCATCAGGACAGTGACTTTGTTTTCTGTTTATAGAGTTCGATTAAGTGGCAGTATTGTTTGGAGTTTGAACTTTGACCCTTCAACTTTGCTGCAGCTCTTCAAGGTTCATGATTCTTTAATGTCATTTCCTACACACAAGTGTAAGGAGAACAAAATAATTATTACTCTGGATCTAATGCAGCACAAAAAAACAATAATAATAATATTAGAAACATACAACAAATATAAATATATAAGATAGCTTCCATACATAGCTTGATTATATGTCCATAAAGTGATGCCAGGCTGTTCATATGATGGCTGACAGGAAATAAAAAAGCAGTGGTGGAGTTGTTGATCAACCTTACAGCTCACTGCTTCAAAGTTTCAAAGGTTCAAAGTACATTCAATATCAAAGTATGTATACATTATACAACATTGAGATTCATCTAACAGGCAGCCACGAAACAAAGAAACACATAAAAATGAAGACTGTCAAATGCTCAATGTGCAGAGAGAGAAAAAATCATGCGAACAATATACACGAGCAAATAGCTTTCTGTACTGAAGTCCACAGAGAGAGCCTGTGCCCAGACCCTTAGTTCAGAGCAGAGCAGCGAGCTGAACTGGCCCATCCTTCTTCTCTGGCCCTGACACCCTGACCTTTTCAGTCTTACTCTTGCTTACCCTTTCACCAAGAACAGCTGTACTAACTGCTTGCTGTGAACAAACATCTCTAGGTGCTTGGATGCTATTTCCAATTACACAGCAAGTTTAAATGTCAGGTCTAACTCAGAACAATGAATGAACTTGTTCTCTATCAGAACAAACTTATCCAGTGAGGCACAATCTAAAAAGCATCAAAATTGTAACGTAATAAGCTCTTTAAAGGAATATTCATTAATTGCCTCATCCTGTTTCTAGCTCCCTCTCTCAAATTTATACATTTCAGATATTTTTAATGGCTTTAGATTATAGTAATTTGCCAATTTCTGCATAACATTCTTGAAAGAAATATTTTTTGCCTTACGTGGAAGATTCGTCAGCATGCTTTATGGTTCTAGATCAAGAGCTTTTCTTTCTTACTTTGGCAAATTACATAATTCTGAGTTTTCATAATAATCCTTCCTCTGTCAATTTCCACAATATTGTTTACTTAAAGAAGGCATCCACCATTAAAAATAAGAGTTAAATGGTTCTTTAGTTCTGTCATCCATACCAAGCTCTTATGCAGCTGTTAGAGGCAGTCATGTTGTCTTAATCCTTTTTAATGGTGATGCCGTAAAAGTCAGTGCATTACCAAAGTCAAAAACAGTTAATTTCACCGAACAGTAAGGCTGATCAACACCTCCACCCACTAACCCACCACTCCACACCCCAAAGCACCCCTACTTTATTATTTCCTGTCAGTCACCTTATGTACAGACACTCCTGTGCCCAGCATCACTTTATCGACATACAATCATTGTATATTACAGTATCTATCTTACATATTTATAGGGTTATTATTACTATTATGTTCTTTATCTTATATGTATTTTTCTGCAGCATTAGACACAGAGTAACAATTATTTCATTTTCCTTTACACTGAAGTATTGAAAATGACATTTAAAAACCTTAAATCATTGTGACTTCTGTACCAGATTGTGTGGTAACAGTTGCGGGCTGCCCCAGCACACACTCATTGTGTGGCTGTTAATGCAAACAATGCATTTCGCTGCATGTTTTCATGCAGATGTGATAAATAAGTTTGAGACTTGAAATAAAGTTCTAAATTTATCATTCAATTTGCTGACAACACAACAATGGTTAGCCTCATCAGCAACAATAATAAATACATACAGGGAGGAGGTTGTGTAAACACAACAACCTGAGTCTCAATGTGGACAGCTCTGAAGAGGTGATTGCGGACTTCAGGAAGGTGCACGTCAACAGCTTCTCCATAGAGAATCTGCAGCACCAAGTTTCTTGGCATTCACATCACTGGCGACCTCACCTGGTCCCTCTACAAAACCAACTTCCCTCCCCACCCACCATTCTCACCGTATTCTACCAGAGCTCCATGAAGAGTGTCCTAACCAGCTATACCACTGTCTGGTATGGGAACAGCAGTGTATCAAATCACAAGACCCTCCCACGGATAATGAGGACTACTGAAGACATTATCAGGGTCGCTCTCCAACCCCATTCAGGGCATATATCAGAAGCACTGCATACATAGTACATCCAGCATCCTTCCCATAATAGCTCTCTGACCTCCTGCCATCAGACAGAAGGTATGGTATCACAAGAACCAGAACTGCCAGGCTGGGTAACAGCTTCTTCCGCTAAACTGTTAGACTTCTTAACATCCCGCTGCCACCTAGCAAACATGTACATCCTGCCTGAATGCCCAGGCACACTCTCCCCCCACACCACTCCCCTACTCTCAGACACACTCTCGTTCTGCACTGATCACTTCTCATCTTTTATTGCTGCTGTTTCACATATTTATGTGACTGTTTGTTTTATTATAATAGCGGAGGTAACATTGTGCCAGCCAATGGTGTAGAGGCATCCGCTCCAGAATTCGAGGTGAGTGGCCCGGTGTTTGGATCCAGCCGGCTCCTTGCGTGCTGGGTTGAGTGCTGAGCCAGTGACTGCACTTCAATAAAGTTCTTCAAAACACTGTCAAAAAGTTCTCAACAGCTTGAGATCCTTGAAGATGGTACATAAAAGCAACTTCTTTCTTGCCAAAGATTAAAGAGCAAATTCCCTACATTGTTGGTCATCACTGACAGCCTGGGAATTGACTTGAAATATGCACAGTGTCCCAAACTGTTAGACAAAGATATCTGTAGCAGATGTTTTAAATACTTAATGAGAGTAATCAAAATAGAAGCTTCAGATAGGTTTTATGCATATTCGTATTATCTTCCATGGAGTTTATTCCTGAAAGGTTCACAGTTTTCATTTGTTGAGATCTTTGCTAGCCAGCAGGAGAGATTTAGAAAACATCTTTCCATTTTGTCAAAATCCTTGCATCACCAACTTTCACCATCAATCTGTTCTGAAAACTTGTATTTTTTTTCCATTATTTCTTCCTTTCTAAAAGGCAGTATACTTATTTAAGTGCATTTTCTGGCTATTACCACTATTGGCTTGCTTTGCCAATGTAACCCCAGTATTCATGATTGGGGCCCTCACCACCCAAATCACACTTTCTTCTCACTGCTGCCATCAGAAAGAAGGTACAGCAGCCTCAGGACTCACAGCACCAAGTTCAAAAACAGTTATTACCCCTCAACCATCAGACTCTCGAACCAAAGGGTTCACTCAACTTCACTTACCCCATTATTGAAATGTTCCCATAACCAATGGACTCACTTTCAAGGACTCTTCATCTCATGTTCGTGGTATTTATTACTTATTTATTTGTTCTTATTTTTTCTTTATTTTTGTATTTGCACAGTTTGTTGTCTTTTGTACACTGGTTGAACGCCCAAGTCAGTGCAGTCTTTAATTGATTCTATAGTGCTTATTATTCTATCATGGATTTATTGAGTATGCCCGCAAGAAAATGAATCTCAGGGCTGTATATGGTGACATATACATACTTTGATAATAAACTTACTTGGAACTTTGTTGCTACCAAGATGATAAACATAGCCACTGCCCTGAGGCACTTTAGTCCACTTGCTGAAGGTACTCCCTCATTGTTGTTAGTTAGAGACCTCTAGAAGATGCTGTCAGTTGTTAGGTTTCCAACAACTACTGTGTTCCGTCCCTCGCAGTCCCAATATATCCCAGCGCAGTTCCTCACAGTCCCCCTCAGACCCAACTGCGTTCCATCCTTCACAGTCCCAATATATCCCAGCACAGTTCCTCACAGTCCCCCTCAGACCCAACTGCGTTCCATCCCTCACAGTCCCAATATATCCCAGCACAGTTCCTCAGTCCCAGCACAGTCCCCCTCAGACCCAACTGCGTTCCATCCCTCACAGTCCCAATATATCCCAGCACAGTCCCCCTCAGACCCAAGTGTGTTCCATCCTTCACAGTCCCAGCACATCCTTTGCTTCTCTTGTTATTTAACTGTCCTCATGTCATTAATGAACCAGCCAATTTTGAAAGCATTAAATAACCTGAACAACATTGGTCCCAATCCTAACACAAATGAGAGAGGGAATAAGAGCAGGTATGGGAGTGATAAAAGTTGCTCAACAGGGAGCTGTCCTACATTCAATTCAACCATACACAAATACCCATGAACACAGTCAAGCAAAACTGTTACTCTGCGGCCAAGGTGCAAAACACAGTACAAGGCACATACAGCACATAGAAAAAGCAGTAAAATCCAGTCACACAAAAAAACATATAGTCCAAGTACCTCAGTCCATGAATGTTGCAGCAATCTGCAGTTGAACACAATACAGATTGTCACCCATGATCAAATGATGGAGCAGACTTGATGGGCTGAATGGCCTAATTCTGCTCCTATGTCTTATGATCTTATCTGGTAGGCTGAATTGCAAAGGAGTGTATCATAACCAATACAAACAACTAGCATATGTTGTGTGCAAGAGTTAAACAAGAGATGCAGAACAATTGCAAATGGAATTGGAATTAGTTTATTGTTGTCACATGAACAGGGATGCAGTGAAATGTTTGCCTTGCACACTGTTCATACAGATCAGATCACTGAGGCAGTACAGGGAAAAATGATACCAGAATGCAGAATAAAGTGAAACAGCTACGGAGGCAGCGCACTGCAGTAGAAAGGTACAAGATCATAACAGTAAATACAGGTCCTCCGAGTTATGGATCTCCCCAGTTTATGAATGAGCCTTTGGGGTGGGCAGACTGAATTTGCTGGCTGGTGTGGAGCACCAGGCATCTTCTACAGAGCATCTCCATATGTCTTCATTCTGTTGTCTTGCCCTCCATTCCATCTTTTTTATTATTATTACCGTGTCTGCTGTTTACCTGTGAGTTTCATGCACAAAAATTGTATTGCACCCTGGTGTATCTGACAATAATCTGATCTAATCTGATGTCCTTTATGTCTTTAATACACAGTATATTGATATTTAAAGTTATCACTGAGGTCACGTTTATTACATCAATTACTGTTCTTTTCAATTATGTTGTAAAATTATTTTTCATTGAATTTAATTTAAATTATTTTATGTGTTTTGTTTTCAAGTATATACATTATATTGTTATTTAAAAGTTACCAAACTTAACACTTCACTTTATCTTCTTTTCAATATTATTGTAAAATTAAATTTTCATTCTCCCTTTTATTTTCCTGATCACTCAAAGTTGCTTATTTTTCTTCATTCATTATTATTCCTGTGATCCTAATGTGCCCTTTTAAATTTTAATTAAAGATGATCTGCTGATTATTCTAAAACACTTTTATAATTTGGAGTGTTCCCTAGATACACTGAACATCATTCTCACCTCAGAGCTTGAAGGACAAAGAAGCAAATCCCACCTCAGAGACCTGAGTGCAGGAATTCAGGCATTCCAGCACAGTACTAACATTGGCAGTGTCAGGGCTACTGATATTAGGCTAATATGTGAAACTAAGTCCCCATCTGCTCTTTCAGGTGAATATGATAAATCCCACAGCACTAACCTGAAGATAATTTGATTCTGATCACTGGTGTCCTGTCATTATTTAGCACTCAATCAATGCCACTAAAAATGATCGAATCTCTAAAAGCATATTATCTGATGATTATCGCATAAGTGGAAGATTTCTGTACACAAATTAGATGCCATTTTTTCCCCAATATTACAAGAGTGGCTGCATTTCTAAAACTATGGAGTGCTTTAAGACCATACAAATACAAGATATTCTTTCCATTTTGCCGATGATACCACTGTAGTACAGAGAGGAGATAGAGAGCTTAGTGGCATGGTGTCATAACAACAACATATTCCCACAATGTCAACCTTCGAGTCCGCTCCACTATTTCATCATGGCTGATCCAGTTTTCCTCTCAGTCTCAATCTCCTGCCTTCTCCCCATATCCCTTCATGCCCTGAATCAAGAATCTATCAACCTCTGCCTTAAGTATGCTCAAGGACTTCAAAGTTCAAAGTAAATTTTATTATCAAAGTACACATATGTCATCATATACAACCCTGAGATTTATTTTCTTGTGGACACACTCAGCAAATCTATAGAATAGTAACTATAACAGGATCAGTGAAAGATCAACCAGTGCAGAAGACAATAAACTATACAAATGTAAATATTAAAAAAGAGCATTAAAAATGGGAGCATTAAATATCAAGATAAAGAGTCCTTAAAGTGAGATCATTGGTTGTGGGAACATCTCAATAGATGAGTGTAGTTATCCTCTTTTGTTCATGAGTCTGATGTTTGAGGGGTAGTAACTGGCCTCCACAGATGCCTGTGACAATGAATTCTACAGATTCACCACTAAAGAAATTCCTCCGGAGCTCCATCCTCTATTCTGAAGCTGTGTCTTCTGGTCTTACCACACCCCTCCCATCATAGGAAACATCCTCTTCATATCCACTCTATTGAAGCTTTTCAACATTCAATAGGTTTCATTGAGGTCTCCTCTTATTTACCAGGACATTTGGGCAGATGTTGTTGGAAATCCCTACCACACATCCCACAATCTCTTTGACCCACTACCGTCAAGGAGGAGGTACAGGAGCATCAGGGCTAGGACTGCCAGACTGGGTAAAAGTTTCTTCCTTCAGGCTGTGAGACTAATGAATACCCTGCCACCACCAAGGTCATATCACTAGGACAGCGAGCTGCTTACTGTTTACCTATGCTGCACTTTACTACATGCATTTTGAATCTTATTTTATTAACTTATTTATGGTATAATGTTTTGGTTTATGTGCTGTGTGTAATATGTGGTGTGGATGCACCATGGTCTAGGGGAACATTATTTGGTTGCTTATATGTATAGGCAGATGACAATAAACTTGAACTAGAAAGCATTCTGTCTCATTGCATAATGACTTGATAGGGCAGCAGTTCTGCAGAGAGTTGTGGACACTTCTCAGTAAAAATAGAAACAAGCCTTCCCTCTATAGACTCTGTCTGCACCCAAGGGTTCCCAGCCTGGGGTCCACGGACCCCTCAGTTAATGGTAGGGATACATGGCATTAAAAAAAAAAGTTAGGGAACCCCTGGTCTACACTTTTCACGCCACAGTGAATCAACCAACATAATCAATGACCCCCCGCTCACCCTGGACACTCTGTCTTCTCCATTCCCCCATTGGGCAGAAGATATAAAAGCCTGAAAACATGTCTATTCAGGCTCAAGGACAGCCTCTATCTCACTGTTACCAGACTCTTAAACAAACCTCTTGAGATGTTCCCACAATCAAAGATCTCACTTTAAGGACTCATTATCTTATCTCCTGTTCTCATTATTTATATTGCATTTGGACAGTTTGTTGCCTTCTGCACTCTGTTTGATCTTTCGTTGATCCTGTTATAGTTACTATTCTATAGATTTGCTGATGCCCACAGGAAAGTGAGTCTCAGGGTTGACATATACAAGGGGTGATTGATAAGTTTGTGGCATAATTTAGGAGTCAATTTTAGAAAACCTAGCACATTTATTTTTCAACATAGTCCCCTCCTACATGTACGCACTTAGTCCAGCAGTCGTGAAGCATATGGATTCCTTCTTTGTAGAAGTGGTCCACACCAGGGGTGATAGATAACTTCATGGACTAAGGTAGGAAATGAGGTATTAACTTCAAATTTTCTGCATTATCATTCAATGAGTTGAACTGCACACGCATGTAACAAGAACGTCTTGGACCTCCAGGTGGTCCACAGCAGGGGTGATTGATAAGTTCATGGCCTAAGGTAGAAGGAGATAAGTTATACAGCTCTCGTTACGTGCACGTGCAGTTCAACTCTTTGAGTGATTATGCAGAAAGTTAATAACTCACTGCCTTCTACTTCAGGCCACGGATTTATCAATCACCCCTTGCTGTGGACCACTTCTGGAGGTCTAAGAAACCAACTTCTACAAAGAAGGGATCCATATGCTGAACAACCGCTGGACTAAGTGTGTAAGTGTAGGAAAAATAAATGTGCTAGGTTTTCAAAAATTGACTCCTTCTACCTTAGGCCACGAACTTATCAATCACCCCTCGTATGTATTTGATAATAAAATTTACTTCTGTAGCGATGTACTACATACAGAGCTAGAGACGACACGCAGTCAGTAAGTCCTTTCAAGACTACTTTATTCAAACTTCGCGGAGCTGGTATTTCAATCCCTAGCGTCCGCCCTCTCCGGGTGGAAATGACGTCAGAGGTGCATTACCAAAGTCTCCCCCCGCGCACTGGCTATTTGTGAGCCGGTTCACCTGCTCAGTAAGTGGGTCATCACATAACCCCCCCCCCCACAGAACCGGCGATACACCCCCCCAATGTCCACAGTCTGGATCAGCCTCTGTTTGGGAGGTCTGCCTCTGTGCCGCGGTGCCTGAACCTCGACCGGCTGTGCCAAGTTCACATGGGCTGGTTTGAGTCGGTCCACCGTGAAAGCCTCCTCTTTCCCCCCAATGTCCAGAACATACGTGGACCCATTGTTGTTGATCACCTTGAACGCCTCCTCGTACGGCCGCTGTAGCGGTGCCCGGTGTCCGCCCCTTCGTACAAACACAAACTTACAGTTCTGCAGGTCTTTGGGTACATGGGTCGGGGTCCGTCCGTGCTGTGAAGTTGGCACGGGGGCCAGGGTGCCGAGCCTTTCACGTAGTCTGTCCAGGACTGCTGTGGGTTCTTCCCCTTGCCCCCTTGGGGCTGGTATGAACTCTCCTGGGAGAGTATACATTAATATACATAATTATTATATTTATTATCATAATTATGTATATTAATATACATAAATGATCTGGATGATGGGGTGGTAAATTGGATTAGTAAGTATGCTGATGATACTAAGGTAGGAGGTGTTGTGGATAATGAGGTGGGTTTTCAAAGCTTGCAGGGAGATTTATGCCGGTTAGAAGAATGGGCTGAACGTTGGCAGATGGAGTTTAATGCTGAGAAGTGTGAGGTTCTACATTTTGGCAGGAATAATCCAAATAGAACATACAGGGTAAATGGTAAGGCATTGAGGAATGCAGTGGAACAGAGAGATCTAGGAATAACAGTGCATAGTTCCCTGAAGGTGGAGTCTCATGTAGATAGGGTGGTGAAGAAGGCTTTTGGAACGCTGGCCTTTATAAATCAGAGCATTGAGTACAGAAGTTGGGATGTAATGTTAAAATTGTACAAGGCATTGGTAAGGCCAAATTTGGAATATTGTGTACAGTTCTGGTCACCGAATTATAGGAAAGATATCAATAAATTAGAGAGAGTGCAGAGACGATTTACTAGGATGTTACCTGGGTTTCAGCACTTAAGTTACAGAGAAAGGTTGAACAAGTTAGGTCTCTATTCATTGGAGCGTAGAAGGTTGAGGGGGGATTTGATCGAGGTATTTAAAATGTTGAGAGGGATAGATAGAGTTGACGTGAATAGGCTGTTTCCATTGAGAGTAGGGGAGATTCAAACGAGAGGACATGATTTGAGAGTTAGGGGGCAAAAGTTTAAGGGAAACACGAGGGGGTATTTCTTTACTCAGAGAGTGATAGCTGTGTGGAATGAGCTTCCTGTAGAAGTAGTAGAGGCCAGTTCAGTTGTGTCATTTAAGGTAAAATTGGATAGGTATATGGATAGGAAAGGAGTGGAGGGTTATGGGCTGAGTGCGGGTAGGTGGGACTAGGTGAGATTAAGAGTTCGGCACGGACTAGGAGGGCCGGAATGGCCTGTTTCCGTGCTGTGATTGTTATATGGTTATATGGGACGGCCAGGGGTGCGCCGTACACCAACTCGGCCGATGAGGTGTGCAGATCCTCTTTGGGCGCTGTGCGAATTCCAAGCAGGACCCAAGGAAGCTCTTCCACCCAGTTAGGTCCTCTCAGGCGGGCCATGAGAGCCGACTTCAGGTGATGGTGGAAGCGTTCCACTAGTCCATTCAACTGTGGGTGGTAGGCAGTTGTGTGGTGCAGCTGCGTTCCCAACAGGCTGGCCACAGCCGACCACAGGCTGGAGGTGAACTGGGCACCTCTGTCGGAGGTAATGTGGGCCGGTACCCCGAAGCGTGCTATCCAGGTTGCAATCAGTGCTCAGGCGCAGGAATCGGCAGATGTGTCAGTGAGCGGGACCGCCTCTGGCCACCTCGTGAACTGGTCTACCATAGTTAGGAGGCACCGCTCTCCTCGCGACATTGGCAGAGGACCCACGATATCCACATGAATGTGGTCGAACCTCCAGTGGGTGGGTTCGAACTGCTGTGGTGGGGCTTTAGTGTGCCGCTGCACCTTGGCTGTTTGGCACTGCACACACGTTCTGGCTCATTCACTGACCTGCTTGCGAAGTCCATGCCACGCAAACTTGCTGGAGACCAGCCGGACAGTTGTCCTGATAGATGGGTGCGCCAAACTGTGTATGGAGTCGAAAACTCGCTGCCTCCAGGCTGCCGGGATGATGAGGCGAGGTTGACCGGTAGCCATTTCGCACAGGAGGGTCCTCTCACCTGGGCCTACGAGAAAGTCCTGCAGCTGCAAACCCGAGACTGCGGTCCTGTAACTGGGCATCTCGTCGTCTGCCTGCTGCGCCTCCGCCAGTGCTGCATAGTCCACCTCCAGGGACAGGGCCTGGACAGCTGGTCTGGAGAGTGTGTCCGCCACGACGTTGTCCTTTCCCGAGACATGCCGGATGTCCGTTGTGTACTCGGAGATGTAGGACAGATGTCGCTGCTGGCGAGCCGACCAGGGATCGGACACCTTCATAAACGCGAAGGTCAACAGTTTGTGGTCCGTGAACACGGTGAATGGCCTGCCTTCTAAGAAGTACCTGAAATGCCGGATTGCCAGATACAGTGCCAACAGCTCCCGGTCGAAAGCACTGTACTTGAGTTCGGGTGGTCGTAGGTGCTTGCTGAAGAATGCCAGGGGTTGCCAGCGCCCCTCGATGAGCTGCTCCAACACCCCACCGACTGCTGTGTCGGATGCGTCCACCGTGAGGGCGGTTGGAACGTCCGTTCTGGGGTGCACCAGCATCGTGGCATCTGCCAAAGCTTCCTTGGCTTTAACGAAAGCGGCCGCAGCCTCCTCGTCCCAAGTAATGTCCTTGCCTTTACCCGACATCAGGGTGTACAAAGGGCACATGATACGGGCTGCTGAGGGGAGGAAACGGTGGTAGAAGTTCACCATACCAACGAACTCCTGTAGGCCTTTGACCGTGTTGGGCTGGGCAAAGTGGCGGAACGCGTCTACCTTGGCGGGCAGAGGTGTTGCCCCATCTTTGGTAATCCTGTGGCCCAGGAAGTCGATGGTATCGAGACCGAACTGGCATTTGGCCGGGTTGATAGTGAGGCCGAAATCACTCAGGCAGGAGTAGAGCTGGTGGAGGTGGGACAGATGCTCCTGACGACTATTGCTGGCTATAAGGATGTCGTCCAAATAGATGAACGCAAAGTCCAGGTCGCATCCCACCACATCCATTAGCTGCTGGAACGTCTGTGCGGCATTCTTCAGGCCAAACGGTATTCGAAGGAACTCGAACAGGCCAAACAGGGTGATGAGTGCCGTTTTGGGGATGTCTTCAGGGTGCACCTGGATTTGATGGTATCCCCAGACGAGGTCTACTTTGGAAAAGATTCTTGCCCCGTGCAGGTTTGCTGCAAAGTCCTGTATGCGCGGCACAGGGTAGCGGTCTGGAGTTGTAGCCTCGTTCAGTCTGCGGTAGTCACCGCATGGTCTCCAGCCCCCAGCTGCTTTGGGCACCATGTGCAGGAGGGAGGCCCATGGGCGTCGGACCTCCGATGGAGTCCAGGTGTGGGGCCGGCAACTTGACTTCACCCAGGGAGAACGTCTGGAAAGTCTCGGCATGTACCAGTCTCTTCCCTTGCAAGTTGACCAGCAGGCTGTGAGCTCACAAGAAGTCCGCCCCCAGGAGTGGTTGGGCCACCGCAGCCAGTGTGAAGTCCCATGTGAACTGGCTGGCGCCGAACTGCAGCTGCACTGTGCAGGTGCCATAGGTCCGTATCGTGCTGCTGTTTGCGGCCCTCCGGGTGGGTCCTGGCTTCCTGTTGCGGGTGTCGTACCCCGTCGGGGGCAAGACACTGATTTCCGCTTCGGTGTCTACCAAGAAGCGGCGTCCCGACTGTTTGTCCCAGACGTACAAGAGGCTGTCCTGGTGGCCAGCCGCCACAGTCATTAGCAGCAGCTGGCCTGGGCCCTGGCCCTTGCAGGGTGGGTGACAAAGGTGGGCTTCTGTGCCCCATCGCTGGTGGTAGAAACACCACTGTTCACTGTCCTCCTCACTCCTGCCTCTGTGTTGTGTGTGCCCCCCTGCCGGGCCTGGTCTGGTCTGCTGTTGGGCGCGTGGCCTGGTAATCTGACAGATGGACACCACGCTTTCCCTCTTGGCTTTCCACAGCACGTCTGCCCGGGCCGCCACCTTCCGGGGGTCGCTGAAATCTGCGTCGGCCAGCAGCAGATGTATGTCCTCGGGCAGCTGCTCTAGGTACACCTGCTCAAACATGAGGCAGGGCTTGTGTCCGTCAGCCAGTGCCAGCATCTCATTCATCAATGCCAAGGGCAGCCTGTCTCCAAAACCGTCCAGGTGAAGCAGGCGGGCACCCCGCTCAGGCCACGAGAGGCCAAAGGTCCCAATGAGCAGCGCTTTGAATGCTTCATATTTGCCTTCTTCCGAGGGTGACTGTATGAAATCCGCAACCTGGGCGGCATTCTCCTGGTCAAGGGCACTCACCATGTGGTAGTAACGCGTGGAATCAGAGGATATCTGCCGAATCTGGAACTGGGCTTCTGCTTGGCTAAACCACACACGTGGTCGCAGCGTCCAGAAAGTCGGCAGTTTCAGTGAAACTGCGTGAACAGATGAAGAGTCGGTCATCTTTGGTCCAAATCCCGTTTGGACCGTCGGGGTCACCAATGTAGCGATGTACTACATACAGAGCTACATATAGCAGTGGGTAAGTCGTTTCAAGACTAATTTATTCAAACTTCGCGGTCCTGGCATTTAATCCCTAGCGCCCGCCCTCTCCGGGCAGAATTGACGTCAGAGGTGCATTACCAAAGTCTCTCCCCGCGCGCTGGCTGTTTGTGAGCCGGTTCGCCTGCGCAGAAAGTTTGGTCGCCACACTTTGAACTTTGTGCGATAAGATGGACTCTTGACTTCACAATCTACAAACATTTGTATCTTGTTATGACCTTGCACATCACCATTTACCTGCACTTTCTCTAGTTCTTACACTTTATTCTGTATCTTTAATTTTTTTTGGTTCAATGCACTGTGTAATGACTTGGTCTGTATTAACAGTATGTCAGACAAGCTTTTCACATGTTACAACAATAAAACAAACTAATAAAAACAAGCCTGGTAAAATTGATATCACATTTGGCTAAGCTTTATACAAATGAGCTCAATTTTTTAAATCATGAATATATTACTTGAAAGAGTAGTGGCATGGATTCAATTGTAATTCTCAAAGGGAATTTGATAACCATTTAAAAGACAGCTTTGGCAGAGCTGTGAAGAAAGGACAGATGGACTGAATCTAATAGAATAGTTCTTTCAGACATCTGGCAAGGGCAAATGAGCTAATGTTGTCCCTATGTGCTCATGAGACTAGAGTATATAAAAAAAATTTGCCTGCATATGTATGTAGAACAGCCTAATATGCTGGAACATGTCAATGTTGAGAAAGAGGATGAGCTGGAACTTTTGAAAAATATTAGGTTAGATAAGTCTGGATGGGATCTGACCCAGGTTTCTACAGGAAACGAGGGAAGATGGTGATGATCTTTGTGTCCTCACTGGTCCACAGGAGTAATATCAGAAGACTGGAGGGTGGCAAATGCTAGCCTGTTAGTCCTTTGTTCAAGAAAATTAATAGGGACAATCCTGGGTATTATAGACCAGCGAATCTTACATCTGCAGTGGACAAACTAATGGAGAAAAGTCTTCAAGTTAGGATCTTTGAGCATTTGGAGAAGCATAGGCTGATTAGAAAGAGTCAGCCTGCCTTTGTGAGGGCAGGTCGTGTCTCACAAGCCTGATTGAATTCCTTGAGCTAACAACAGGTAGAACAGTGAAATACGTGGAAATGGATTTGAGTAAAGCATTTGATAAGATGCCCTGTAGTGGGCTCATTCAGAAAGTCAGAAGGCATGGGATGTTTGTTGGTAGCTATTTTCTTTTTTTTTTCCTGTAGTTTAACTTTCCTATGAGCCACAAAGTCATAGAAAAGTACAGCATAGAAACAGGTCCTTTGGCCCATTTAGTCTGTCCCAAACCATTTAAACTACCTATTCCTATTGACCTGCATCTAGAGCATAGCCCTCCACACCCCTACCATCCAAGTACCTTTTCAAACTTCTCTTAAACGTTGAAATAGAGCTCACATGAAACAGTTGTGCCAGCAGCTCATTCCACACACTCATGACCCTCTGAGTGAAGAAGTTTCCCCTCATGTTCCCCTTAAACTTTCCACCTTTCACCCTCAACCCATGATCTCTAGTTGTAGTCCCACACAACCTCAGAGGAAAAAACCTGCTTGCATTTACCCTCACGATTTTGCATATCTCTATCAAATCTCCTCTCATGCTTGCTTGTATTTTGACATAATCTTCTATATAAAAATAATAGTTCAATGAAATTCCAGTAATTGTGGTACAGTTAATTCTGTATTTTTCTAGCATTTTCTCAGTTTTCTCCAGCAGGTGTTATACCACTCTAATCTGGCTATTGGTATAACTGGACAATTGCTTATCTCTAGCTTGAGTATGAGACAACCCTGATTTTTCTCTTCTCGTGTTTTTTTTGTTCATTCCTTTGTCTTGTAATACCTAATAAAACAACCTCTATGTCTCAATGTTGACTTCTGAACCATCTCTGGATTGCAAACGACCAGTTTCGAACAGGATCAAGGGATATCTGGCTGGATCGATTCAGAATGGGCTTGCCCACAGAAGGCAGAGTAGATGGAACATATTCTGTCTGGAGTTCAGTGACTATTGGAGTTTCACAAGACCCCTGCTCTTCATGATTTTAATAAATGACCTGGATGATGAAGTGGAAGGATGGTTAGTAAGTCTGAGTTGCCACCAGGGTTGGTGGTGTTGCGGATAGTGTAGAAGGTTATCGTAGGTTACAGTGAGCTATTTCTAGGATTCAAAGCTGGGCTGGGAAGTGGTAGATGAAGTACAATCTGGAAAAGTGTGAAATGATGCATTTTCAAAAGTTGAACTTAAAGGAAGAGTGTGGAGTTAATGGCAAAATTCTTATCAATATGGAGAAATAGAGACATCCTGGGGTCCACATGCACAAATTCCTTGAAATTGACATGCAAGTTGATAGGAAGGTTAAGACAACATATTATAGGTTGCCCTTTATTATTCAGGACTTTGAGTTCAAGAGCCGTGCGGTAACATTGCAGCTCTATAAAACTTTGGTTAGACCACACTTGGGATATTGTGTTCAGATCTGGTCACCTCATTATAGGAAGGATGTGGAAGCTTTAGAGAGAGTGCAGAGGAGATTTTCCTGGATCAGAGAGCTTTTCTTATGAAGGATGAGCAAGCTAATGCTTCTCTCTTTGAAATGATAGCACATGAAAGGAGACGATGCTCTCCTTTCATAAGATGAAAAGAGGCATATATAGACAGCCAGCTTCTTTTTCACACGGCAAAAATGGCGCACATGAGAAGGTGTAATTTTGAGGAGATTGGAGGAATGTATAGAAGGGATATCTGGGGTAGATTTCATTTTACACAAAAAGTAATAGATGTATGGAATGCCCATCATCAGGAGATGGAGCTAGAGGCAGATCAATTAGGGATCTTTAAGGGATTCTATGATAGGCACATGAATGAAAGAAAAATGGAGGGCTATGTGGAGAGAAGGATTTGATTGATCTTGGAATAGATTAAAAGATCAGCACAAAACCTTGGGCCAAAGGGCCTGTTCTGTGTTGTACTGTTCTTTGTTCCATTAAATTCTTATTAAAAGCTAACATTTCCAAACAACTAACTTTTTTTAAAAAATCTAACATCTTTTAACTCCTCGAGTATGGATTAATAATAAATTTCTACAGAAGTATACTATGAGTAACTGTTTACTCAAGAAAGCACTGAGCAAGATGGGTTGAGGTGCAGTTAAAAACACAAACAGATTTGACCTTTATGAGAAGCACTTTGACCTTTAGGAGTAAAGTTCAGCTAGAATGGAGGTTGTAGCAGTCTTCAGCATCAATGTGAGATTGAATACGAAGTGGAGTACAAGTATCCGTAACGATGAGAGGCATTAGGACTCTGTTCTCATTAACCATTCTGGGTGTAAGGTACTTGTCACATACACTGGATTTTATGTCAAGGACTCTCAATGAATACAGAGTTATTTGTTAATTATGCTCTATCACATAGAATAAAAGCTAGCCTTTTAAATCAGAAACAATGAAATATAAACTCTTGGTTTATTTATACATTTATTTGGAGATAGGGCCTATTCCACGCTCTTCGAGCATCACCACACAGTGACCCCCAACAGCCCTCAATTTAACCTAACCCAATTACAGAAAATTGTACAATGACCAATTAACTTACTAACCAGTACACCTATATAACATATAACCAATTAACCTACTAACCAGTACACCTTGGAATGTTGGGAGGAATGAGAGGATCTGGAGAAAACACAGGGAGAGCATACTGACTCCTTACTGGTGACCTCAGAACTAAACTCTAAACTCCGACACTGAGCTGTAATAGCGTCACATTAATTGTTATGCTACTGTGGCACCCAGATTAAATTAACTTCACTAAACTGACTAACTGATAAATTTTAGGAATGTTCAGGGATCACATTATTCTTTGGAAATAATATAAGGGAAGTTTGTGATGATCCAATAGCCTGCCTGGGTATCAATGTGGAATGAAAAATCAGGTACCTTATATAATGGGTTGGACACACTCTTGGAGATATTGCTGAATTATTAGTGAAGTTTGTTTGCATTCCCTACAATTCTAACACCCATAATTTGCCATTCTAGAACATCACTGAATTCAAAAACTATTTGCAGGTTCTCTGCGTATGAAACTTATTGGAGTAGGTATTTTAAGAAATCTCATAAACCAGGTAAACAAGATGGATGAAAGATGTTCAAAGTTCAGCATAGATTTATTATCAAAGTATACATATGTCACGATATACTACCCTGAGATTCATTTCCTTGCAGGCATTTGCAGTGGGTAAAAAGAACCACAATAGAACTGATGAAAAAATTACACAGATGAATAAACAACTGATGTGCAAGAGAGGATAAACTGTGCAAATACACAAAAAATTAATAATGATAATAGTAAAATTCCACATAACATTCAGAAATCAATAAGTGAAAACACAAGAAATATGCTTAATTAAAAGAGGAAACTGAAAGACTATGGAACATGAACAGGGTATATATTGTCCCGATAGTAATATCTGCAGCTGGTATCATCCCAAAGTCACTACACAATAGTATTAAACAATTAGGGCTACACAGTAATATCTATATAAATCTTCAGAAAACCACAATATTAAACACCACTAGAATAGTTTGAAAGTTCCTAGCAGTTGTGAAATGAGTGTGTAAGGCTATGCCCACACCTCAGGTTTTACCATCGTGTGCTGAAAAAAAATACAAGTAACAATGATAATGATAATATACAAATAATATTGAGAATGAGTTTAGAGCTCTTGAAAGTGTGTCCATAGGTTGTGGAATCAGTTCAGAGTTGAGCTGATTGAAGTTATCCACACTGGTTCAAAAGACTAGGGGTTGAGGGGTAATATACATTCTTGAACCTAGTGGTATGGGATCTATGGCTCTTCTACCTCTTTTCCAGTGGCAGTAGCAAGAAAAGACTGGATGGTCCTTGTTGATAGATTTTGATTTCTTGTAACAGCACTCCTTGGAAATGTGCTCAGTGGTGAGGAGGACTAGGCTGTATCCACCACCTTCTGTAGGCTTTTCTGTTCTTGATTATTTGTTTCGAGACCTGCTTGTGCTGCAACCAGTCAGGATGCTCTCCACTGTGCATCTCTAGGAGTCTATCAGTTTTAGAGCATACGCTGAATCTGTGAAAGTAGAGGTGTTGCCAAGTTTAGTGGCAAAGCAATTGAAAGTTTAACTACTAATGGTTTAATAATTGTGCAGAAAAACAAAGCTAGCATGAATGCATGTAGGGTGGAAAGGAGAAAGAGAAAAGGAGGAAGCGAAAGAATTTGAATGAGACAGAAGACTCCAAATGAAGTATTGGATGCCAGGATTCATAGCAAATTAATCAAATTACAAACATTGTACTTATACCATGCATGGCTGATAAAGGCTTTCACAGTTCATGCAATGCTACTCCAGGTTTCTTTTCTACCTCTTAGTTTAATTATTTGTTATACTTATAATTAATTGAAAATTGCAGGCTATCATAGTTAAATTATACTGTATGTTGAGTTAAATCAAGCAACAGAATACTGTTTGCCTGAAATGTCACAGAATAAGGACTGCTCCTTTTCAAAAGAATTCAGAATGAAGTCAAACAAGTAGAAACTGGATTGACAATAATTCAGGATTCACTCATCTTAACATTTGCAGTTTAATTTATTCTGTCCCTCTTGTGCAGACTCAGAAGGAAATTAAATATTCCAATGACAATGCAAAGGAGAATCTGTATTATTTATGTCAGGTGGAATGACTTCACTAATGAGCAAATCATTTTGATTTAAACCAACACATTATACCAAATTCCTATCACAACCCACTTATACAAAGATAAGTCAAGATTACATTAAAGACTTTCCTACTGCTGTCTGCTTCAGTTTATTCCTCTTCAAAGGTGCTATGGTTTCCTCTGAGTACTCGAGTTTTCTTCCACAGTCCAAAGATGTACTGGTTGGTAGGTTAGTTGGCCATTGTAAATTGTCCCATGATTAGAATAGGGTTACATCAGGGTGGTTAGGCAGCACTGCTCAAAGTGCTGGATGTGGGAGAAGGGCTGGAAGGACCGGAAGGGCCTATATTAAGCAGTATCTCTAAATTAATCAGATCAATCAATTAATCAAACATTTAATTATTCAATCAATCAATCAATGTTCTGAAAGTGGAAATAGAAAGGCAGGAAGACTAAATATAGATGTCAACTTACAATCTGTAATAACATGGATGAAGTGGAATTGCATGGATTTTGAAACAAGGAAACTGACTGTTTCCTTTTTGAGCTCTATGCAATCCTCCTACATTTTGTCATCTCATTTTCCCTTAAGTTCATCTTTTCAACTTGCTTCGATAAATGGTATTGAATCCCACATCTTACGTGACCAATGGGGTAAAGATGGCCTGCTTGAATTTCTGGCTGGATTTATTGATGAGAGTCAAAAATGTTTCCCCTTAACTCCAGAAGCAATATCTCTGTGTCTGCCTCATCAAAATACTTCATACCAATACATTCCCAGAAACTTAATACTGAAGAGTCATTATTCAGAAATTCTGACTCATCTAAAGAGTGGGCAAAAAGGTCTAAGCACACTTAGCCAATTTCCAAATCTCATTGAAGTTTGTGGATAGGCCTACACGTAGCAGTCAGTTGGGGATTTTGTGACTCAGTCCAACATTTCAAGATAAATAAGTTGCACTTCTTTCACATTTGGAAATCCATTTTAAATATAAAATTAATAAGCTGTTTTGGCTTGGATGATTTCCCTGTGGCATTTGCAGATTTTGAGTTTGATAGTGTGGCAAGGCAGTACAGCACTCTACATGAGCATTGGATCATAGTGTGTTCAATGGTGTCTGGTTACTTTTACAGATCTCTCAGAGGCTAACGGTGCCACTGAATCAGGGAGTTGGGATCAATCAGTGTCCAAGAAGGTGGCATCTGATTCCCAGTTATCTTTAACTGAGTGCTCACTAGCAACAAGAGAAGGAAAAATACTTGACTTTGTACAAAACAACACACACACTACAGTGAGAGAACTGAGCAGGTCAGGCAGCATCTATAGGAGTTAATAAAGAGACGGTGCTTTGGGCCGAGGCCCTTCATCAGGACTGGAAAGTAAGGGGGAAGACACCAGAATAAAAAGGTGAGGGAAGAGAAAGGAGGACAAGCTAGACGGTGATAGGTGAAGCCAGGTGGGTGGCAAAGGTAACGGGTCAGAGAAGAAGGAATCTGATAAGAGAGGAGAGTAGACCATGGGAAAAAGGGAAGAAGGAGGGGCACCAATGGGAGGTGAGAAGAGATAAGAGGCCAAAGTGGGGAATAGAAAAAGAGATGGGGTGGGGAACTACCAGAAGGAGAAATCAATGTTCATATCATCAGGTTGGAGGCTACCTAAGCAGAATATGAGGTGTTGCTCCTCCACCCTGAGAATGGCCTCATTGTGGCAAAAGAAGAGGTCATGGATGAATTTGTATAATAGCTACCAGAGACAAAGTTCAGCCAATGAAGGAGAAGCCTTCTGGGGTAGACTGATCTGATTCAAGGTTATTGGCAAAAGAAGCAGCAGAGTTATTTTCTGTTAAACAGTGAGTATCGGTTCGGACTTCAGTGTCTGAAAGAATGGTGGAAGCAGATTTTATAGTAACTTTCAAGAGGGAATTGGATCACCACTCAAAATAAAAAAAATATGCAGAACTAAGAAGAAAGGGGCTGGAGATAATTGGATGGTCCTAGGGCTAGAATAGATATAGTGGATCAAACAGCCTCCTTCAACACCAAGTCATTCGATGTTTCCATAAACATGTTTTTAAGCCAAGGTTGTAAGCTAGGAATCACAATGGGCACTTGACAACTTTATTTAAACACTCTAGCAGAGCAAAGGGAGCATTGTCCTCAGTCTTATGGTGTTTGGATACAATCACTCGTTGGCAGTCAGGGAAAGGTTCCAGTCCCCATCCCAGTGGGAGACTCAGAGCCACCTCACTGTAAGTCCAGCAAATCCATTCCTTCTCTCCTTAGTGCCATCCTCAACTCTGCCATTTACCTAATTACATTCCCTCAAGAGTCTATCCAATTCCTATTTGAAAATGCTGATTGGCTCCATGTCAGACAGTTCTCCAACAGAATGCCTTCAGTCATCAACATAAAACTGAAGTACAGTCCACCTCAATCTTGTTTTAGCTGCATATTATCTTGTTTCTTTTCCAACACTCGGGGTGTTGGAGCTTGGAGTAAAATATAAGGAATCAGTACGTCCTCCACGTGGAATGCGTGGTGTTTCTCCAGGTGCTCCGGATTCCTCCAAAGAGGCATTGCTTAGTAGATTAATTGGTCATTATAAATTGTCCCGTGATTAGGTTAGGGTTCAATCAGAGGTTGTCGGGTATTGCTGGGTGGCACAGCTCAAAGGGACGGAAGTGTCTATTCTGGGCTGTATCTCAATAAATAAGTAAATCATTTGGATATAGTGTTTGTTTAGTGACAGTTTCCACTAGTTAGATTTGCATTACAATTTAACTCACATATCTTCATTGGCCTATAAGAACACGCTTTCTACTGGTTTAAAATAGAGATAATATAAAAACTCATAAATTTCATTAATCAATTAAAATGAGTGAATTTTATACGCATGTGTATCTTAATTGCAACTATATAGGAGGTACAGTATGTTTAATTCAATAACAGATGTTTTTATAATGTACCTTTAAAGTGTGTAAAGTTTTACTCAAGAGAAATAGCAAGCAAAATGTGAGCCTCCTGTCAGGAGTCATTCAGAATCAGAATCAGAATCAGAATCAGACTTTAATCGCCAAGTACCTATGCACATACAAGGAATTTACTTCCGGCAGATGTTGTCTCTGCTCATAACAATAATAATGATAAATATAAATGAAAATATAGATTATACATACAGGTAGTGCAATCCAAGTAATAGTTAGCGGACAGTTAACCGGCAGTTAACTGTTCAGCAAAGTGACCGCAGTAGGGAAAAAACTTCTCCAGTGCCTATTAGTCTTAGTCTGGAGGGATCTGAAGCGCCTACCAGACGGAAGCAGATCAAACAGTCCGTGCGCAGGATGGGAGGAGTCCTTTATGATGTTCCCCGCCCTCTTCTTCAACCTGGAAGAGTACAGGTCCACAATAGAGGGCAGGGAGGCTCCAATAATGTGCTCGGCAGTCCTCACTGTGCGCTGTAGTCTGGTTCTATCCTGCTTGGTGGCGGCTCCAAACCACACAATGATGGAGGTGCACAGGACAGACTCAATGACTGCAGTGTAGAACTGCAGCAGCAATTCCTGAGGCAGACCGTATTTCCTCAAGAGCCGCAGGAAATACATCCGCTGCTGGGCCTTCTTCAGGATGGAGCTGATGTTCTGCTCCCACTTCAGATCCTGAGAGATGGTGGTTCCCAGGAACCTGAAGTTCGGGCAAATTATCGAAAGCTATTTAAAGAGGCAGATGTTGGAAATCCAAAACAAAGACAGAAAATGCTGGAAAATGGAATAGTCCCTGAAAGTGAGTCCACATATTGTGGAATCAGGTCAGTGCTGGAAACACTCAATTGATCAACCAGCACCTATGGAAAACAAGACAAAGTTAATGTTCCTGGTTAAGAAATTTGTCAAACTCTTTCCCACATCTGGTAAAGTTTTTTTGACCTAAATATTGATTCTATTTCCCTCTGTATGCTATCCAACCCATTGACAGTTTGAAATGTTTCCTGTATTAATTTACTTTTAAAGAGTTATATACCAATGAATCTGATTTAGGGGAATAGAATTACAACAAGGACAATCAATAAGCTTGCTCTTCTTAATATTTAATCAGAGGAAATTTTGGTATAACCCCATTTAAAAAGTGGATCAAACAAATTGGCTATGAGGTGGATTTGGGTTTCACCTACATTAAATAGCCACTTTAAGTGGAACTTAGTGAGGTCTTCTGCTGCTGTAGCTCATCAACTCCAAGGTTCAATGTGTTGTGCATTCAGAGATGCTCTTTTGAACACAACTGGTGTAATTTGTAGTTATTTGAGCTACCAATACCTTCCTGTCAGCTTGAACCAGTCTGGCCATTCCCCTCTGACCTATCTCATTAAGGCATTTTCACCAACAGAACTGCTGCTCGCAGGTTTATTTTTGGTTTGTTTTTTGCCCCGTTCTCTGTAAACCAAAGACTGTTGTATATGAAAATCCCAGGAGATCACCAGTTTTTGAAATACTCCAACGATCTCAACTGGCATCAACAATCATTCCACAGTCAAAGTCACTTCCCTATTCTGATACTTGTTCTGAAGTACAACTGAACCTCTTAACCATGTCTGCATGCTTTTATGCATTGGGTTGCTGCAATACAGTCGGTTGATCAGATATTTGCATTAATGAGCAGGAGTGCCTAATAAAATGGCCACTGTGTGTATATTCATAAGGAAAATTGTTATATTTTTGGACCACGAAACTGGAAGGAATCAAGAATGTTTCATTGGCCTCACCAGAGTTAATGGTGCAGGAACAGAAAACATTGCAGGTAACTCCCCAGTTATAATGAATGGTCAAAACACAACTAGCCAGGGAAATCACACTTCGTTTAGTAACAGTGGAAAAGTGTTGGCGGAGGATTGGCTGATAAAGGATGAGGAGGATAAGGAGGCATTGATTGTCATTACTCATTATCACTCAAGTGACTTTGATAAGATCTGTAGCAGGCTGGCAGTCTGATAGGAAAGACCTAACCTAGAAATGTCAAGAAGTTTCTTGTTATTTGCAGACTTCAAGAAAGTTTGAAGTGTACAACATAGTTACTTTGGAGAAGAAACAGTGATTGATGATGGAATAATAGACAGGCAGAGTAGAGGATGATGAGAGTAAATTTGAAGGAGAGTAGGAAGAGAGAACAGTAAACAATAGCAGCAAATAGAGAGGCTGGAAAGAGAAAGCATACGGTGGTCAGCATAGTGAGAAGCAGGAGAAAGAGCTTGTGAACAAGATGAACTTGGAAAGGGCATGACAAAACAGAAGGAAATGCTTATTCAGGTCTAGAGCTGGGGAGGGGTGTGGGGAGGAGCTAAGAAGGCTGACTCAGTGAGCTAAATCCATTTTAATAACTCCAGGCCATAATGCTTGGAGGTCAGGACTGAGAAGGTGGAAGAGATGGTTTTAGGAGAGTTGGTTGCCATAATGAAAATAAACAGGTGATTATCTCTACATTATCAAGTAATTCTAGATTAATGAGTAGTTTGAGCAGGTGAGAAGAGGATTGACTGATGCTTTGTGATCAAACATTGCATCGGAATAACGTGTTATGAGGAAACAGCTTCATGGGTTTGGGGAGTAAGACAGAAGACACTGATTACGAACATGCACATGAATCATTTATTTACAAATGGTAAAACATTCGACCAAACATCTAAATCTGCCCCTCCCAAGTTACAAAAACTACAAAACTAAATATCCAACAAACAAATACTTAGCTAAGAGTGCATGTGGCTCTCGTGTACGTGCAGCATACTTTCCCAGTGGCTCTTCAGCACTGGTCATGACCTCAGTGTGAAAATGGGTGCCTGTGGGGATGAAAGGAAAGAGGCCGAGCCTCCTGCACCAGCTCTTCTTATAGCCCCGATGTTCCTGAAGCCAGACACCAGTGCCGTGGCACACACGGTGACCAATGGGAAAGAGCTGCTGCACCCTTCACACGGGCCAATCGATCACTGGCACGGTAGAAGCAGCTTTCGACCGACAAGTAAACTAACCCCACACATGACAACTTGTAACAAATTCTTCATTCTTGCATTTTCATCGATCTACTACCACTTTATTTACATAAATCAAAACTCACGGTAGTATAGTGCTTAGCACGACGCTCGAAGTGTCAGAGTTGGAGTTCAATTCTGACGTCATCTTTAAGGAGTCATAGAACATAGAAATCTACAGCACATTACAGGCCCTTCAGCCCACAATGTTGTGCCGACCATGTAACCTACTCTAGAAACGGCCTAGAATTTCCCTACCGCATAGCCCTCTATTTTTCTAAGCTCCATGTACCTATCTAAGAGGTTCTTAAAAAACCCTATTTTATCTTCTTCCACCACCACCAACGGCAGTGCATTCCATGCACTCACCACTCTCTGTGTGAAAAATTTGCCCCTTACATTCCCTCAGTACCTATTGCCAAGCACTTTGAAACTATGCCCCTCGTGTTAGCCATTTCAGCCCTGGGATCAATGCCCCTCATCATCTTATACACTTCTAACAGGTCACCTCCCATCCTCCGTTGCTCCAAGGAGAAAAGGCCAAGTTCACTCAACCTATTCTCATAATGGTACACCGTCCAATCCCGGCAACATCCTTGCCAATCTCCTTTGCACTCTGTCTATAGTAGCCACATCCTTCCTGTAATGAGGTGACCAGAATCTTATAGTCTAAATCAGGGGTGTCAAACTCATTTTAGGTCACGGGCCGGATTGAGCAAAATGCAGCTTCATGCGGGCCGGATCAGTCGGACGCGTGCAAACGCAGCTTTCGTTGCCTCCGTTTTTTCAGCCTGCTCTCATGTGTCTCAGTCTCTGCTATAACTACAAAGTGTTTCACTTTACAAATTCCGTTTCTTATGAAGAAGACTGCCGAGCAAGACTGCCGAATAAACACTAAAAACCCTGAAAACCTGGTACCTGAATAAACTCAGCATTAGCCATATCATACGCCATAGGCGCTTCGATTACTGGGGCCAGCTTTAATAGTAATTAGATATTATCTCGCGGGCCAAAGATAATTCCACCGCGGGCCGGATTTGGCCCGCGGGCCTTGAGTTTGACATATATGGTCTAAATGAACACAGTACTCCAAGTGGGGTCTGACCAAGCTCTTATAAAGCTGTAACATTACCTGTACATCCTCCCCTTGAAATGTGTGAATTTCCTCACACAGTCCGAAGAAGTACAGGTTGGTAGGTTAATTGGTCATTGGTCCTGTGATTGGTCTAGGGTTAAATCAGAGGTTGCTAGCCATTGCAACTTGAAGGGCTGGAAGAGCCTAATCTGCACTGTATCATTAAATAAATAAATATGTTTTTCTTTAATTTACCTTCATTGATATATTTGCTTATTATACTGTATGCATCCTAATTGTTTGACTTGCATACAACAACCACCCTCAAGCAACATTAAAATTGCCAGCTTCAAGATCGCACATCAGAAATTAACAGTATTATTTTAGCATGAGGATCAACGTACACAAGCCCTTAAAGCTGGCGGGCCAGTTGCAAAGATTACTAAAACGCCATATGACAATATTGGCTCGATAAATAGAGGAAGAATACAAAGATAAGAAAGTTCTGCTAAATCATTTTGATCACCAGGTTCAGGAATAGTTACTACCCCTCAACCATCAGGCTCTTGAACCAAAGGCTCTTCAGTCAACTTCATTTGCCTCATCACTGAACCATTCCCACAACCTATGGACTCACTTTCAAGGATTCCTCCTTGATATTTATTGCTTATTTATTTATTATTATTATTTTGTTCTTTTTGTATTTGCATAGTTTGTTGTCTTTTACGCACTGGTTGAATGCTCGTTGGTGCAGTCTTTCACTGCTTCTGTTATGGTTATTATTCTATTATGGATTTATTGAGTATGCCCGCAAGAACATCTGCTTTGATAATAGAATTTACTTTGAAGTTTGAATTTTGAAACTTTACTGGGCAAATTTAGAAATAGTTCACTTCTGGGCATAATAATTAGAAAAGGATACTTCAGAGGAGTGTAGAGCAGTTTTATTGGGATAATATCAATGATGAAAGGAAATAATTAAGCTGAAGAAATTGAAGTTGTAACCCTTTTACCAGAGATATTTATAGGAATATTTGATGACAATGTTTAAAGCTGTGAATATTTAGGTTGAGTAATTAGGAAGAAATTTACTTTGCATAAAGGTCATTCAACAACACTTTAAACTAATTACCCTTAAAACAAATGCAAAATACATTAGCAAGTCGAAACCCCACCCGACAGTATCCATTGCTTATCACCCAGCCACATTGGATTATCTCATTGAATGTTAATCAAACAACTTTCTAAATCCCTAGTTATTGCATTGATGTGAATGTGCAAGGAATCAACCGATTTGTGGTAACTGAGTCACAGCTACAGTGAGTCAACATCTTGGGAAAAAATTTCAAACGGGAATATATTCATAAACTGATACAAATATATTAATAAGTGTAATATGTTTGTTTTGTTCTTTGTCTACTTGCAGTAAGATGGGGCCTTAGCTAGGTTAATATTTCAAGGTAGGATTACACATACCACTTTGTATAACATGGATACAACACCATTAATATGTTGGAAAATTAGGATATTGTATAGTTCAAGTTGAAGTTGGAGTTTAATTTTCATCCAGCCATACAGGAATATAGCCAAATGAAAGACTGTTCCTCTGGGGCTAAGGCGCAACACACATTACCAACAGCACATAGCACAAATAGCACATATGGTTATGATTTCAGAAAAACATACAGACACAAAAAATATTATAGTATAGTCCTGGTCCAGCTTGGTCTTCCACTGAGCCAACACTGGAGGGCAGCTCTGAATGAAAATTGGAGGGCAACACTGAGTGAACAAATATATTTATTGTATAAAAATATCAACTATATAGTTTAATAGTAATGGTCAAATATATTGTGACCAGGAATAAAATGGTGATGAACTAGATTCATTGAGGAAGCTTAAGGCAAAGGAACCCTTAAGAGAAAATGATCATAATATGATAGAATTTACCCTACAGTTTGAGGAGGAGTAGCTATAATTGGATGCATTGGTATTACAGTTGATTACCTATTACAGAGGCATGAGAGAGGAGCTAGCCAAAGTTGATTGAAAGTGGACACTAGCGGGGTTGCCAGTAGAGCAACAATTGTTGGAGGTTTTGAAAATAATTTGGAAGATACAGAATCAATTTGTCCCAAAGAAGCATTCTAAAGTGAGGACAAGGCAACTATGGCTGATACAGGAAGTCAAAGGGAGCATAAAGGCAAAAGAGAGGGCAAACAGTACAGCAAAAACTAGTGGGAAGCTAAAGGATTAGGAAGTCTTATAAAAACAATGAAAGGCAACTCTAAGAGCAATAAGGAGAGAAAAGATGAAACATGGCATATGTTTTATGGTGTTTTAGTCTTATAAAGGAAAGAACAACGATGTTGACACTGCTTTCTTTAAAAGCTTTTCAGCAGAGCACTGTAATGTCAGTTTGTGCCCCAAGTAAGGCCAGTGTAATAAACACACCATCTGGGTTGTAGATATGAAAAAGGGAGATGAAAACCTGCAGATGGTGAAACAAAAACAGACTATACTGGAAACAGTTAACAGTCTCCTTCACAGAAAATATCATTAATGTTTAATATCTTTGAGCTAAAACACAATTCTTTTCTGCCTTTCCACAGATGTAACTTGATCTGCTGTATCCAACATTTTCTGTTTGTACTTAAGCTAAAACAAGATTTTCTAAGAGATGCAGTGGTCAGGTCAATTAAGTTGATGCTACAAAAGTGAACTCAGCCGAAATCGTTAATTAGACACGACATACCAAGGTCACTTGAGCAAAGCCAGAGATGAGAACATTTCACAACTACATGACCTACTCAAGGAGGAGTTTGTTGTTGTGCTGTTCACTTGTGATTAGTTCATTAATGGGCTGAAGTAGGATGGATGGAGATCCATAGGGAGTAGTAACCAACATCAAGTAGGGCTTTTAACTTTATGTACAAAGGTTATGAACATATACATGAGTCAGAACAGAATTGGGCTACTTGGTCTCTTGTGTCTAGTCCATCATTTAATAAGATCAGATTTGATTTGGTAGTAATCTCAATATCTCATTTCCATCCTTTCACCTCCTTGCTTATGAAAAATCTACTGTATCTCCAAAACTATTCACATTACACAGACCTTTGAGGAAGAGAGTTCCAAAGACCCAATCATCTGAAAAAATATATTGCACCTCTCATAATTGCCTTAGATGGGTAATCCATCCTTTCTAAGCAATGACCATTAATTTATTTATTTACTTACTGTGTGGAACAGACCATTCCAGCCTTCGAACCACACTGCTCAGCAACCCCGATTTAACCCTAGCCTAATCATGGGACAATTTACATTGATCAATTAACCTACTACCAGTACATCTTTGGACTGTGCAGGAAACCGGAGCACCGAGAGGAAACCCACACACACAGTTCTAGATACTCCACAAACTGAAACATCCTCTCCACATCTGCCCTATCAACCAGCAGAAGACAACTGAAAAAGCAAACAGGAGAGAAAAGATCCCTCAGGATAGTAAATGTTTCAATCAGTATATAGTAGACAACTGAAATATCTTTGAACTAAGTCCATCATATTAGCCTTGGCCTAACAACTTAATCAAAGGCCAAGAAGAAAATTTTAAAAAGACAGTTGTTTTCCAAAGCTGACGCTGAAACGCTTTGTTGCTACTGCATAACTAACCAATGGATCGTGAGGGAGCCATTGTATTTTTATGGAATGCATGTCTCTTCTTAATTATTATTGTACAGTTATAATTATAGTAACTCATTTATTTGTGAACCAATGAAACCACAGTATTCATTGAACCCTTGGGTAAGTCACAACCTGCAGTTAAAGGGGAAAGTTCAAAACAGACTCATTATCAAAGAACGTTTATCTCACCATGGACTACCCTGAGATTCATTTTCTTGCAGTCATTCACAGTAGAACAAAGAAATACGATAGAATCAATGAAAAAAACTACACTCAAACAAAGGATGACAAACAACTAATGTGCAAATACAAATAAAACGTAATAATTAGAAATAAATGATAATCACAAGGGATACTGCAGATACTGGTACTGAGAACATGATTTGTAGAGTCCCTGAAAGTGAATCCACAGGTTGTCGAATCAGGTCAGTGTTGAGGAGAATGAAGTTATCCATGCTGAATCAGGAGCCTGATACTTGTAGGGTAATAACTGTTCCTGAACCTGGTAGTGTGGGACCTGAGGCTCCTGTGCCTCCTAACCGATGGTAGTAGTGAGAAGAGAGCATGGGCTGGATGATGGGGATCTTTGATGATTGTTGCTGCTTTCTTGTGCTCAGTGGTAGGGAGGACTTTTCCTGTGATGGACTGGGCTATATCCACTGCTTTTTATGGGCTTTTCCATTCTTGGGCATTGGTGTGTCCATACTAGGCCGTGATCCATACTAGGACAGGAAAGGAATGGAGGGTTATGGGCTGAGTGCGGGTCAGTGGGACTAGGTGAGAGTAAGCGTTCGGCACGGACTAGAAAGGCCGAGATGGCCTGTTTCCGTGCTGTAATTGTTATACGGTTATATGCAACCAGTCAGAATACTCCCCACTACTGTGCATCTGTAGAAATTTGTCAAAGTTTCTGATGACATGCCAAATCTGTGCAAACTTCATAGAAACTGGAGGTGCTGCCTTGCCTTCTTTGTAGTGCCATTTATATGCTGGCCCCAGGACAGATCCTCTCAAATGATAACGGCAAGAAATTTAAAGTTACTTGCCCTCTCCTCCTCTAATTCTCTAATGAGGACTGATTCATGGACCTCCGGTCTCCTCCTGTAGTCAATAATCAGCTCTTTGGTTTTGCTGAGCTGAGTGAGAGGTTGTTGTTGTGATACTAATCAACCAAATTTTCAATCTCCCTCCTATATGCCGATCCGTCACCACTTTTGATTTTGCCAACAATAGTGCTGTCGTCAGTAAACTTAAGTATAGCACCCGAGCTGTACTTAGCCTCACATTCATAATTATAAAGTGAGTAGAGCAGGGGGCTAAGCACACAGCCTAAACACTAAGCACACTGATGGAGATTGTGGAGATGTTGTTGCCAATCCAAACTGACTGGAGTCTGCAAGTGAGGAAATCGAGAACGCAATTGCACAAGGTGGTATCAAAGCCTGGGTCTTGGAACTTATTGATTAGTTTTGAGTGGATGATAGTGTTGAAAGCTGAGCTGAGGTTGTTAACGACCATCCTGATTTATGCATCTTTGCTGTCCAGATGTCCCAGGGCTGAGTGAAGAATCAATGAAATTGCATTTGCTGTGGACCTGTTGTGACAGTAGGCAAATTGGAGCGGATCCACGTCATTTCTCAGGCAGGAGTTGATATAGTTCATCACAATGGGTGTTAGTGCTACTGGATGATATTCAATCAAGCAAGTTTCCACCTTGCTCGTAGGCACCGATATGACTGAAGCCTGCTTAAGCAGGTGGGTAGCTCAGGCTAACGAAGCCAGAGGTTAATGATATGAGTAAAGGCTACAAGCAGTTGATTGCAAAAGGACTTCAGTACTTAGCCTCTCTGGGTCAAGAGCTTTCCATGGGTTCACCCTCCTGATAGACGCTCTCATGTCAATCTCAGAGACTAAAATTACAGGGTCATTGGAGGCTGTGAGAGTTCGTGGAGATGCCTGCATGTTCAGTTAATCATAGCGAGAATAAAATACATTGAGGTAACTTGGGGCAGAAACCTTGATGTCAGCTATATATCTTAGTTTCACTTTGTTGGCGGTGATAATGTTCAGTCCCGGCACAGCTGTCGGGCATCCTTTAGTGATCCAAGTTGGGTCCGGAATTGCTACTTCACATGAAAGATGGTTTTCCATATGTCATAACTAAAACTCTTTTGGCTTCTGGACCTGACCACCACCAATATAACCCTCAGCAGGCTGCAGATCTCTTGATTATTGCAGGGCTTCTCTTTGGGTGATTTTGTGGAGACGCACTTGTCCACAGGTGTCTTTATAAAGTCCATGACAATGTGGTGTAGTCATTCAGATCCTTGACCATGGTTTAGTCCACCAACTTGAAGGAATCCTGGAGCCAGATAAAGGTAAAATCCTACAATAGTTTCACTGAGGAGAACATATTATTCCTTTTGTCTGGTAGATATTTCATCCCACTGTTTTGAGGAACTGTAGGACGATTGTCCCTGGTGTACAGGTTAACGTTTATCCTTTAGCCACGACTGAGAAAACACATATATGGACATCGGCTTTATTTAATTGTGGGGTTTTGCTGTGTGAAAAGTAATTGTTGCTTTTGAAAAGTGGTTACATTTCAAATAAAACTTTATTGTGCATACAGCATTTTGGACTGTCTCAAGTTATGAAATGTACACATAAAGCAACATACACTCAGTGGCCACTTTACTAGATACAGGAGTGGAACCCAGTGTGGTCTTCTGCTGCTGTAGCCCATCCACTTCAAGGTTCGATGTGTTGTACATTCAGAGATGCTCTTCTGCACACCACTGTTGTAATGCGTGGTTATTTGAGTTACTGTCACCTTCCTGTCAGCGTGAACCAGTCTGACCATTCTCATAGAAACACAGAAACATAGAAAACCTACAGCACAATACAGAACCTTTGGCCCAAAAAGTTGTGCTGAACATGTCCCTACCTTAGAAATTACTAGGCTTACCTATAGCCCTCTATTTTACTAAGCACCACATACCTAGCTAAAAGTCTCTTAAAAGACCTTATTGTATCCGCCTCCACCACCGTTGCTGGCAGCCCATTCCACGCACTCATCACTCTCTGAGTAAAAAACTTACCTCTGACATCCCCTCTGTACCTACTCCCCAGCAACTTAAACCTGTGTCCTTTTGTGGCAACCATTTCAGCCCTGGGAAAAAGCCTCTGACTATCCACACGATCAATGCCTCTCATCATCTTATACACCTCTATCAGGTCACCTCTCATCCTCCGTCGCTCCAAGGAGAAAAGGCTGAGTTCACTCAACCTATTCTCATGGACCTCTCTCATTAACAAGGCATTTTCATCCACAGAACTACTGCTCACTGAGTGATTTTTGTTTATTGCACCATTCTCTACAAACTCTGGAGACTTTTGTGCATGTAAATCCCAGGAGATCAGCAGCTTCTGAGATACTCAAACCATCCTGTCTGGCACCAATAATTATTCAGCAGTCAAAGTCACTGAGGTAACATTTCTTCCCCATTGCAATGATCAGTCTAAACAATAACTGAACTTTTGACCTGCATCACTCTTGTGCATTGAGTGCTGCACATGATTGGCTAAGTAGAAGCAGGTGTACAGCTGTACCTAATAAAGTGGCCATTGAGTGTATTTCTTTCTTAAAATGAGTTCTGTTATAAAGCATCTTGAAATTTTAAAATGTCATCATTAAAAACAAACAGTCATTCTCTGTCCATTTCTTTACTTATCTAATTTCTTCTTTGGTACCTTACGTACACTCAAATAATCATTATCAATGTTACATGGTATTTGGACAAAGCTTTATTCTGTCATCACCACGTGGACTCGTTCATAAACACTGTCACCACGTGGTCTCATTCATAAACACTGTCGCCACGTGGACTCATTCATAAACACTGTCACCACGTGGACTCATTCATAAACACTGTCACCACGTGGTCTCATTCATATACACTGTCACCACGTGGTCTCATTCATATACACTGTCACCACGTGGACTCATTCATATACATTGTCACCATGTGGTCTCATTCATATACACTGTCACCACGTGGACTCATTCATATACACTGTCACCATGTGGTCTCATTCATAAACACTGTCACCACGTGGACTCATTCATATACACTGTCGCCACGTGGTCTCATTCATATACATTGTCACCATGTGGACTCATTCATAAACACTGTCACCATGTGGTCTCATTCATATACACTGTCACAGTGCGGTCTCATTCATATACACTTTCACATCCAAGATGAAAAGCAAACGTAAGCGACATAAAAGAAGTGAAATATATGGCTCCGTGATTTATTCAAAAGATGTCAACTGAAGGAGCACTGCATGCAGAAGCCAACTTGACTGAAAGTTAGGATTTTTTAATTACAGGACAATTTACAATGACCAGTTAATCTACGAACCAGTATGTCTCTGGACTGTGGGAGGAAACTGGAGCACCCAGAGAAAACCCATGTGCCTACGGGAAGACCAGACGAACTTTCTTACAGCGAAAACCAAACTCCAAAGCCCTGAGCTCTGACAGTGTTGCACCAACTGTTACGCTACTGTGTCTTACTCTGGGTTTCCAGCATCTGTAAAATCTTGTGTTTAAGATAGCAAAAAGAACTTGTAATCTCATAATCATTCTAAATAAATAATGGCTAATGAAGTTTTTATTTGATGAACTGTTGGATATACAACAGACCAAACACACCATAAGTATGAGATAAACCATAGGCATCCGTTAGTCTTGTGAGACCATGGATTTGCACCTTGGAAGGTTTACCAGGGCACAGGCCTGGGCAGGGTTGTATGGGAGATCGGCAGTTGCCCAAGCTGCAGGCCTTCCCCTCTCCAACGCCACCGATGCTGTCCAAGGGAAGGGCACTAGGACCCAAGCAGCTTGACACCAGTGTCATCGCAGAGCAATGTGTTGTTAAGTACCTTGCTCAAGGACACAACACGCTGCCTCAGCTGAGGCTCGAACTAGTGACCTTCAGATTACTAGTCCAATGCCTTATCCACTAGGCTATGTGCCAACACTGAGATAAACTAAACACTGCTTTAATACTATCAAATAAGAAAATGAGACATGTTTCTGAAAGGGGAAGATGAGGCAACACACATCAGTCCTCACCGAGGGATCAGCAGTGGAAAGCGTGAGCAATTTCAAGTTCCTGGCTGTCAAGATCTCTAAGGATCTATCCTGAACCCAATATAACAATTCATCTACAAAGAAGGCATGACAGTGGCTATATTTCATTAGGACTTTGAGGAGATTTAGTATGTCATCAAAGACATGCTGGAATTTCTACTGATGTACCATGGAGAGCATTCTAACTGGCTGCATCACTGTCTGGGATGGGGGTGGGGGCTACTGCACAGGATCGAAGCAAGCTGCAGAGACTTGTAAGCTTAGTCATGGGTACTGTCCTCTGTAGTATGCAGGACAGGACATCTTCAAGGCAGCATTATTAAGGACCCTCATCACCCAGGACATGCCCTGTTCTCATTGCTACAGAAGCCGAAGGGCACACACTCAATGATTCAGGAACAGCGTCTTCTGAATGGGCATTGAACCCATGAACACTCACTACCTCACTATTTCATTATTTTTATTTTTACATGGTTTATTAAATTTAATTATTTAATATGCATATGCTTACTGTAATTCACATTTTTCTCTATTATTCTATATTGTAATGTACTGCTGTTGCAAAGACAAGAAAGTTTATGATATATGTTGATAGGGTTCACAGGTTGATAGGGTGGTTAAGAAGGCCTATGGGATGTTGGGTTTCATTAACAGGGGGATTGAGTTCAAGAGTAGGGAGGTCATTTTGCAACTCTACAAATCTCTGGTGAGACCGCACTTAGAGTATTGTGTTCAATTCTGGTCACCTCATTATAGGAAGGATGTGGAAGCTATGGAGAGGGTGCAGAGGAGATTTACCAGGATGTTGCCTGGTTTGGAGAACAAGTCATATGAAGCAAGATTAGCAGAGCTGGGACTTTTCTCTTTGGAGCGTAGAATAATGAGAGGGGACTTGATAGAGGTCTACAAGATTATGAGAGGCATAGATAGGGTGGATAGTCAGTACCTGTTTCCCAGGGCACCAATAGCAAACACCAGAGGGCATATGTACAAAATTAAGGGAGGGAAGTTTAGGGGAGACATCAGGGGTAAGTTTTTTTACACAGAGGGTTGTGAGTGCCTGGAATGACTTGCCAGCAATGGTGGTGGAGGCTAAAACATTAGGGGTATTTAAGAGCCTCTTGGTCAGGCACATGGATGAAAGAAAAATGGAGGGTTATGGGGTAATGTGGGTTTAGTACTTTTTTTTAAGGTTTATATGGGTCAGCACAACATGGAGAGCTGAAGGGCCTGTACTGTGCTGTAGTGTTCTATGGTTCTATGTTAGTGCTGTTAAACTTGATTCTGATTCTCATTCTAATACAATACCTATTTGGTTGTCCCAAAGTGATTTACAGCCAGTTAGGGTCTGTACTGTCAATGGGCGGTCACTGGAATAATTTAGGGAATTTGCCAGTCAATTTTCATTTTAAGACTCCTGCATTTCTTCAAAATGGGTCACTTTCATCCAGCTGAAAGAATGGTCAGGGTCTCTCACTTTAACATTTCATCTGGAAGATGACAATTCCCATAGAACAAACTTTCAGCAACAGTTTAAGTTTTTCCTCTCAAATCTCTTGACTCTTAGCTGACAGGTACAAAGAATTAACAGTGGCCACAAAAAAAAAAGATACAGCAGTGTAGAAGCAAAAATCAATATGTTGGAGGAATTCGTCAAGTAAAGCAGCAGCAAGCCAGAAGATAGTTTACTGCTTCCAAATGATAAATCAGGCACAGAATGCCCATAATTATTTCACCTTAATGAAGTCTCGCACATGTACTGCATTAGAAAATAAATACAGTATTTTAATCATTTTCACATATAATAATTAAGAATAGTTTAATTCCTATTAAATCAGTGCCATGTGGAAAACCAGCATGATTTAGAACCTTGCAATCTCTACAACTGAATTTTAATATAATTTATTCTAAATGTTACAGAGATTAAGTTTTAAAAATAATGCTATTGAAAACTCAATTACATTACATAAGCTACCTGCCAAAATCACCAGCAACCCAACGTTAATGTTTCGATAATGATCTCTGTAGTCGTGATGTTTTCCCATGTAGTTACATTTCTCTTTTAAAATACTAACCATATCTTCTTTAAGTCTGAAAATTATCCAGTATCTTGGGTGTAGCAATAAAGAAAGCAGCAACCTAGAAAATGAATGCACATTTTGTGTGCACACATAAAAGCAATTTAACCAAAGGTGAATCACAGCAATCGTAAACACGAGAGATTCTGCAGATACTAGAAATCAAGAACAACACACACAAAATGCTGGAGAACTCAGCAGATCAGGCAACAACTATGGAAATTAATAAGCAATCAAAGTCTTGGGCTGAACTGAAGAAGCCAGAATAGGAAGTTGGGTGGAGGGGAAGGAGAACAGCTAGGTGATGGGTGAAGTTGGGTGGGTGTGAAAGGTAAAGGGCTGCAGAGGAAGGAATCTGATAGGAGAGAAGAGCAGATCGTCAGACAAGAGGAAGGAAGAAGGCACCAGGGGAGGTGATGGGTAGGGGAAGAGAAGAGGTAAGAGGCCAGAGTGGGAATAAAGAAGAGGGGAGGGTGAAGGAATATTTTTTTACTGGAAGGAGAAACCAATGATCATGCCATCAGGTTGGAGAACATAAGGTGTTGCTCCCCCACCCTGAGAGTGGACTAATCATGGCAAAAGAGGAGGCCATGGACCAACATGTCAGAACTGGAATGGGATTGGGAATTAAAATGCTTGACCAATGGGAAGTTCCACTTTTGGCAGATGGAGCAGAGGTGCTTGACAAAGCAGTCCACCAATTTATGTCAGGTCTCACCAATGAGGAGGAGGCTGCATCGGGAGTACCAGATACATTAGACGACCCCAGCAGATTCAGAGTTGAAGTGTTGCCTCACCTGGAAAGACTGCCTGGGGCTCTGAGTGGTGGTGAGGGAGGAGGTGACCGGACAGGTGTAGCATTTTTTTCACATGCAGGGGTACGTGCTGGGAGGGAGATTAGTAAGGAGGGACGAATGAAGAAAGGAATCATGTAAGGAGCAATCCCTGTGGAAAGCCACGAGTCAGGGGAGGAGAGGATGTGTTTAGTGGGAGGATGGCAGAGGATGGCAGAAGTTGAGGAGAATGATGTGTTGGATGTGGAGACTCATGGGCTGCAGTCAAGATGAACTCTATCACTGTTAAGGCAGCAGGAAGATGGAGTGGGTGTGGATGTTCAGGAAATGGAGGAGAATAGACAATAGACAGTAGGTGCAGGAGTAGGCCATTCAGCCCTTCTAGCCAGCACCACCATTCACTGTGATCATGGCTGATCATACACAATCAGTACCCCGTTCTTGCCCTCTCCCCATATCCCTTGACCCCGCTATCTATAACAGCTCTATCTAACTCTCTCTTGAAAGCATCCAGAGACTTGGCCTCCACTGCCTTCTGGGGCAGAGCATTCCACATATCCACCACTCTCTGGGTGAAAAAGTTTTTCCGCATCTCTGTTCTAAATGGCCTACCCCTTATTCTTAAACTGTGACCTCTAGTTCTGGACTCACTGGATGAGAGTTGCATCAATAGTGAGGGAAGCGAAACCCCATTCTTTGAAGAAGGAAACATCTCTGATGTCCTAGAAAGGAAAACTTCATTCTGGGAACAGATGCAGCGGAGACGAACGAACTGCGAAAAGAGAATAGCATTTTTACCGGAGAAATAGTCAAGATAACTATGGGAATCGATAGATGCCAGTAGACTGTTCATCTCCAGAGAAGCAGACAAGAGGGGTGTCAGAATTGAAGGGCAAAGTTGATGAAATTGGTGAGCTCAGTGTGGGTGCATGAAGCAGCACCAATGCAGGAATAATCATTACTTTGGAAAATTAGCTTGGCCCCTTCCTTTCACAATTCACCTTAATGTTTCTGCTTTTTTGCCAGCATCAGTATGATGAAAACTTTTTTAGGTGAATGAACCTTTTTAGGTAAATGTGGAACATTTTAACTTTGTTTAAAAGTCACAAAGAAACAGCATGGCTGATGCTGAGGTCACCATTGATTAAACTTTCTTGGTTCTGACATCAGGGACTATTTGGCACCTGCCAGCTTCAGAGTTGAATGCAGAGGAAGGTTGAAAGTGTGTTGCACTTTATTCTGTCACTAGTTACAGCCTTTTTGTAGTGTGGTCTTGGCACTACTGATCATCATGCATCTTGAAATGGCAAATAGTCACTAACACCAAGGGCTGATGATCCCATGGGATAGGGGGGGGCGCGCACACACACACACACACACACACACACACACACACACACACACACACACACACACACACACACACACACACACACACACACACACACACACACACACACACACACACACACACACACACACACACACACACACATGCTGTGGTCTTCCTCCCCATCTTTCACCTCACCTTCATGTAAACTGTTTACGCAGCTGTTTTGTGACTAACATGGAGACAGTTGCTAACAGTTCTTCAGTAACAAGTGCAGCTAATCCACATGCAACAGATGTACACGTATGGATCCTGTCTTCATGTCTTGTCCTATATGTAAGCCACCATTACAACTCTTCTAAAAAACATATATTTGGACAATTTATTGATTTCTTAATGCAGGTATCGGATTGGATATTAGCAGTGGATGTGATTGGATACTAACAACGCATGTTTAACACATAGAAGTAAGTGAAATCATTATCTAAAATGTTATTGCAGAATGATTGCATTACGAGGCGCCGTGGTAGCATCACACTTCTTCAGCTCAGGGTATCGGAGTTCAGAATTCAGTTCCAGTGTCCTCTGTAAGCAAGTTTGTACATTCATTCCCGTCTGCGTGTGGGTTTCCTCCAGGTGCTCTGGTTTCCTCCCACAGTCCAAAGACGAACCGTTTATTAGGTTAACTGGTCATTGTAAATTCTCCTGTGATTAGCCTAGAGTTAAAAATTGGAGGGTTGCTGGGTGACGTGGCTTGGTGGGCAGGAAGAGGCCTGTTCCACGTTGCATCTCTAAATCAGGGCTTTCCAATCATCTTTATGCCATGGACCAATATCAATAAGCAGGAGCCCATGAACCTTCAACTTGGGAACATCTACTCTAATAAATAAACTGACAGACAGAGAAACAAACAAATAAATAAGAGTTTTAGACTGTTAAATGCTCATGGAGTGAGATTTGAAATCTTTCATCAGAAGCCTTCAGGACCGTTGTAACATAAAATTTGTCTGGTTTTTAATATTTCATGTTAAAAGTGATCTGTAATTTGATTACTCTTACTACAGTTCACTCGCTACAAATGGCAAATGGACTCTTAAGCTCTTGTCTGACTGAGTGCAATGCAATTCCTTTCCTCTAAACACAGTGATCATGTACAGACACAAACAATATTAGTCCTTATTTAGGATGCAGTTCATGCCTAGGGGGAAGACAAACAATAACTGTTAAAATACCTGGAGGGTGCGGATGTGTGGGAAGAAAGGGGAAGAATAATAAATTTGATTTAAGAAATAACTAGAGAATGCGGCACAACCTCCTCCAGCAGAATATGGAATTGTTCTGGTTGCCAAGTGATCACTTGTGCCAGGGGGGCCTGGCCAATTGACAAAGGGATGTAAGGTTATTGAATCAAATGCTTAGTAGGTGTTTCATGGATCACGTAAAGAAAAATTCAAAACAACGCACAAGATGTTGGAGGTACTCAGCAGGTCAGGCAGCATCCAGGGATGGAAATGGACAGTTGATGTTTCAGGTTGAGAGTCTTCATATGGACTGAGAGAAATGGATCAGCCATGATGGAAGGCCAGAGCAGACTCGACGGGCCAAATGGCCTAATTCTGCTGCTATGCCTTGTGGTCTTTGGTCTAAAATTCTAGAGACCAGTATTCTCTCTTACAATTATAGAAATATCACACATTCCATGCTGTTAAGCCAAGGATCCTATCCCAAAAATATTAAATACCCTACCTTTCTGGTGCTGCAACCATTTGTCTTTCATAGCAAGCTGGGATTTTATTCAGGATTCTCATATTTTTTGTTTATTTTTTTAATTCAGAGATACAGCACGGTATCTGGCCTTCCCACCCAACAAACCCACACCACCCAGTTACACCCACGTGACCAATTAACCCACCAAGCAGTACATCTTTGGAGTGTGGGAGGGAATTCATGCAATCACATGCAGAACGTACAAACTCCTCACAGACAGTGGTGGAAATTGCTGACGTTGTAATAGTGTTACACTAATTCTGTCAGTGTACCTTTAGTGGAGGTTCAACAGGAAATCTGTTATCAATTACCAATAATATCTCTATGGTATGGGAGTGTGTAGTGTGTAAGCCTCCGTTAGTCTCGATAGACCATGGATTTGCACCTTGGAAAGTTTCCAGAGCGCAAGCCTGGGCAAGGGTTTTTTTTTGTGGAAGACCGGCAGTTGCCCAAGCTGCAAGTCTCCCCTCTCCACGCCACCAATGTTGTCCAAGGGAAGGGCATTAGGACCCATACAGCTTGGCACCGGTGTCATTGCAGAGCAATGTGTGGTTAAGTGCCTTGCTCAAGGACACACACGCAGCCTCAGCCAAGGCTCGAACTTGCGACCTTCAGATAACTAAACGAACACCTTAACCACCTGACCACGTGCCAACAAATGGAGTAGCGGAACAGACACAATTCACTTCCTCCATTTCTGGCACCTTGCACAATCCCATTTTTCAATGCATCAATTTGTCCAAGCACTAAACACAGGAACTCCCCTTTTTAAATTTCGTTAATATCTTACTTATTTGATTTAGAGATATAGTGCAGAATAGGCCCTCTTGGGCCTTGGAGCCACACTGCCCAGCAACCCCCAAGTTAACACTAAACTAATCACGGGACAATATACAACAAGCAATGAACCTACTAACCAGTACATCTTTGGACCAGAGGACCTGGAGAACACCCACACGTTCCATGAGAAGGATGTGCAGATTCCTTACGGATGTCACTAGCATTGAACTCCAATGGCCCAAGCTGTAAAAGTGGTGCACTAACCACTGTGCTACCCACTTTCTAGATTCTTCTTAAAACTCACAGGGAATTGCTTGTTCTAATATTGAAAAGGCTCTGCTGCTGGAAGATTCAGTGGTCTCTCTGCATTCTCATGCCTCGGATAAAGCTTTTACAGTCCAATGATCCTCATTCTCTACTCTGGCTCTAAACTTTGTAGGTTTTTTTTTCTCTCTTCAAATATTCCTTTTTGAAAGTTATTCACTCTCTTTGCTTTGTTGATGTAATATTTGATTAAGTTAAATAGAATCGGTGGAAATCCTAAGCCAAGCTATCTCAAGGTTTGCTAAATAATGGATCATTGAATAATGAGTCACACAAAGCAAACAGATTCCAGAACTGAATGGGTTCTAATATCACATCATTTTAAATGGTTTCAAAAATCATGCTGATGGCATATTTGCTGAAATATAAATGAAAGGCAAAAATGTGTAGATTATTCTTCAGCTGTGCAAATATTTGCGATACAAGTAGAATCTCTTGCAGCAAAGCTCTGCAAGGGTAGTTTAATCTTGGAGAAGGAACAATACTGAGTTCTGTCAGTAATTTGTTGTCTGTCTTTCTGTGACAACAAAAAAAATGACACAGGCAGCCCATCACCACATTAAAATGCCTCATTGTTTTGTGATTAGATGTGAAGCAGTGATTCAGGGCAGAGGTCCACTGTGATGGTTTACACACTGTATTGACTTTGCCTCTGAGAATTGTGATTTGCTCCAGAATAGGAACACAAAATCTCGACTGATATTGCAAGTAGATTCCAGCAAGGCATAGAACATAAATTATGCAAGACAGCAAAGAAAACTGTAGAAAACAAAACATTGGTGTAGAAACAAGTCTGTGGTAGTGCAAGAGGTGGTCCGTAATGTTGGTGGAGTAGGAATAGTGTTCTGCAGGTCAGTTCAAGTAAAAAGTAGCTGTTTCAGCATCTGGTGACGTGGGACTTCTGGCATCTGTACCTCCTGTCCAACCGTAGTGGCAAGACGTGGCTGTGGCCTGGATGGTGGGAATCCTTCATGACAGATCCCACATACTTGAGGCAATGTGTCCTGTAGATGGTATCAGTAATAGGAGGGCTGTGCCCATGATGGACCAGGCTGTGTCACCTTCAATCCTACTTTGTCAAGTTTCAAAGTAAACCTATTATCCAAGTACATTTATGTCACCCTGAGATTCAGTTTCTTGCAAGCATTCACAGTAGAATAAAAAATAAAATAGAATCAATGAAAAAACTGCACACAAAGATTTACAAGGAAGAAATTCAGTTCATCTCTAACCAGGATGAGTGGAAAAATGTAACTTTGAGGGTAACGGCAATGTTTTCATTCACAAATAATAATACTTTTTCTAATACTTGCGTTGTATTTAATGCCAAGAGTACAAGAGTCTCCTGCCTCAATGTGATACGCTCTTTGATAAATCAATACTAAAGCTTTTAACCACAGTACATCAATTTCCCAAAAGTTCAATTTTATTAAGAATATTTCTGTTGAATGATATCCTTTCCTGACTTAGACAGTAGCCTGCAGTTAATACAGCTAAAGAGTCGAGGTATGTCCCATCAGTAAGTGAACTTGCTTGTCTGGTTGGAAGTAATCAATAATGATTAGATTGTGGAGCACTATACATTGAGTATGGGTGAACTTGCACCAGTTAAACCTGTATGAACATCATGGTAAATCAATGGCTTTTAGAATATCCTCTATTATCCATAAAAGACCATTGAGCTGTTGAAGGCAGTGGACGTTTTTTCCAATGCTGGATAATGAAGATAAGAAAGTCTGAAAGATAATATGTTGTAGATTGGATCAGTGAGACATTTTCAATCAGACAGCATAATGCATTTTGATTTCCATCATCTGTCACTCATTTCTTAAATTTCTACCTTTGCCTTACGATGACTTACATCACCAGAACAGTTCAGCTAGAGAACCTGGAGAGGGCAAGATGAGAAAACAACAATCTTACAACTCTCGCCATTGAGTGTATGCATCAAAAGAGATTACAGACATGAAGGAGCTCACGAAAAGGCAAACACAACACACGCCAAAAGTCAGAAGTCATATATAAAAGGCAGGAAATAATTAGCAAGCCAGGATTCATCTGTGTACAAAGCAAAGGAAGTAATGCTTCAGGTCATGTCAATTCATGGGCTCCTCTTGTGCCAAGATGAGGCCACCCTCGGGGAGGAGGAGCAACACCTTATATTCCATCTGGGTAGCCTCTATCCTGATGACATGAATATCGATTTATCTATCCAGCAAAAAAATTCTGCCCCCCACCCTTCTTCTTCCTTTATTTATCACTCTGACATATTCTCACCTATCTATTTCTTCCCCTGGATCCCCTCCTCCTTCCCTTTCTCCTATGGTCCACTCTCCTCTCTTATCAGATACTTCCTTCTCCATCCCTTTACTTTTCCTGCCACCTGGCTTCACCTATCACTTTCCAGCCTCTTTTCCCCTACCCCCATCGCTTTATTCTGGCATCTTCGCCTTTCCTTCTCAGTCCTGATGAGAGGTCTCAGCCCAAAATGCCGACTATCTATTCTTTTCCACAGATGCTGCCTGACCTGCTGAGTTCCTCCAGCATTTTGTATCTGTTGCTTCAGGTCACTAAACTTATACTCGAGAATTACACATTCCTGATTTAAAAGAATGGGAAGAGAATTATGTAATAAGTGGCATAAATGGCACAGAATCCACCTGCCAATGCCTTCTTAATACCAAAATCAATACTAAAAACAAACATAGTTATGACAAAATTGTTCCCAATATCTTTATCTCTTCCCCATTCCCCAGCTCCAGTCCTTTATTATTCAACAATTACCATTAAGAAATCAAATGATGCACACAAAATGCTGGAAGAACAGAACAAGTCAGACAGCATCAATGGAGGGAAATAAACTGTCGTCATTTTCTTTATGAAATATTGACTGTTTATTGTTTTCCATAGATGCAGCCTTACCTGCTGAGTTCCTTCAGCACTTTGCACACGTTGCTCAAGATCTCCAAGATCTGCAGAATCTGTTGTGTTTATGGAAAGTAAGCTGGATTTGTACAGGGGACACATCCCACTGCCTCAAGGAATAATCAGCCTGCCTTCGTAGATTTCAGCTCAGTCCAGAAGTAGACACTACCTACCAAATAGAATATGTTCAGTGACAAATACTCCCTTGCCTGAGGGGTGAAAGACTTCCAATATACAAATCAAGTTCACAAAAATGCAAGTCAAATTAATATTGGGGGAAATAAAACACAGCTTTTCATATAGTATAAATAGTAATCCACTTTCAAAGGTTCAAAGGTTAATTTATTATCAAGATATACGGCTCTGAAATTCTTCTTCTCTGGGTAACCATGAAACCAAGAAAGAAAAGAAAGGCAACACGATTATCAACCCCCTCAAATCCCATCTCTCTGCACAAAAAAAATTAACAGAAACAGAACAGATACATCAACCTCCGAATCCCTCCTCCCTGAACAAAAAAAACCCCCAAAAAAATGGAACTGGCACATCAACCCCCAATTCCCTCCTGCTGCACAAAGATGGGATGAAAAACACAGAATGTAAAAAACTGTAAGACTGTAAAATCATCTAGTCCAAGTCCACATCCAAAACACTGAAAATCTGGGTCACATTCTCCAGGCACAGAAGAGGCCTCTCCCCACTCTGGTAGCAGAGCAATTTAAAGGCAGGCAGCCACTGCTCACCCTCCGCATTCTCCTCGATATTTCAATCTCCCTCATCACTTTAATTGGTGAAATGGAGTCAAAATCAGCTGGCACCCCATCCCACAGCAGGCTTGCCAGGAGGTTTACACATGCTGCCCGTCTCCCGGAATCCTCTTGGAAACTGCAGAATGCTGAAACATCCAAACGAGCTCCAAACTTCCGCACTGGCCTTGATGTTTCAATCTCCCTCGTCCCTTTAACTGGCAAACAATGGAAGCTTTAATAGGCAAAATAGAGTCAAACATCGGCTCACGTTCTGTCCCACAGCCTGCACGCCACACACTACCTCTGCCTCCCGGAATCCTCTTGGAGAATGCAGAGCGCTGGAACACCCAAACGATCTCCAGACACCAAACCACAAGCTGCAACAGTTCCAGGATCACACCCAAGATGAAAACCAAACGTAGAAGACATTAAAGAAGTGAAATATATGCTTTTATGATCTATCCAGAAGATGTCGACCGAGGGAGCATTGTATGCAAGCGTCATCTTGACCGCAAGTTTGGAGTTTTTAGAAAGAGCTGGACCTTCTGAAGTTGAAAGAGTTGTATTTTAAAATTTACAGATATTTGCAAAATAGAAAATTAAATTTACTCATGTTATTTTGAAGAAATTTCACTTTTTAATACCAGCATAACACTCATTTTAGGCCCAAAGAGCCCCCACAAATGATAATAAGATAGAATTAGTATGAAGGAGGCAGCTGTCTATTAAACCATCAAGACTGTGCTTGCTCTTTGCTACAGCTACCCAATTCTCCCTATGCTTTTCTCCATGAATATTTTGTTTTACAAATCAAAGAGAAGTTTTCTTTTCACACCGCTCTGTTTGTTTTCTCATGAGTGCTGCTTGCAGCATGGTTTGGATAACTAATCTCAAGTTCTTAAACCCAGCAAGACATTCTGGAAGGATTGGCAACTCTTGCTAATGACCCAATCTATCAATCTTTAGTTCACACTCACAACGTGCACCAACATTACATTTCTACCATTTTAAAGACTTTTGTTTCTTAATATATCAGAGTTATACAGAATAGGCCATTTGGCCCACTATATCCATGCTGGTCAATAGACATCCAAGTTAATCTCATTTTCCAGCATTTGGCCCATGAGTTTCAATTCAAACGCTCATTTGCTCCCCTGTTAAATGTTATTATGTAATTGGAATTAAAGCCGCTTCTTGATTTATGAAGGGGTGTATTCCTGGAAAACATTTTATTAAGTGAAATGTTGCAAATTGAAAAACTGGCTGTATTATGTAACATTTGGTGCAATGTAATCCTCCATACAGGGAACAGAGCACTATTTCTCGTAGAAGTAAATTGCTCTGTAAATCCAAAAAATATATCCCAAATAGCTAATAGTCTTGGAGTGAAAATTTATAAATCCAATACTCAACATTAATAACTTCAATTTGTACAGCACCTTTAATAAATCAAGATATTTCACAGGAGGATTAGTAAATTTAATTTTGAAATCAAACTAGGCTGATAATATACACAAGAAATTCTGCAGATGCCGGAAATCCAGAGCAACATACATACAAAATGCTAGAGGAACTCAGCAGGTCAGGCAGCGTCGAGGGAAATGAATAAACAGTTGATTTTGGGCCAAGACCCTTCTTCAGGACTGAGAAGGAAGGGGAATGATGCCAGAATAAAAAGCTAGGGGAGGGAAAGGAGGACAAGCTAGAAGGTGATGGGTGAAGCCAGGTGGGTGGGAAAGGTCAAGGGCTGGAGAAGAAGGAATCTGATGGAGAGGAGAGGGGATCATAGGAGAAAGGGAAGAAGGAGGGAACCCAGGGGCTGGGGGGGTGGGTGGGGAGTGCAGTGATAGGCAGGTGAGGAGATGTAAGAGGCTGGCATGGGGAATTAGAAGAAGAGGTGAGAGGCAGGGAGTTTTTTTTTACCAAAAGGAGAAATCAATATTCATCCCATCAGGTTGGAGGCTACCCAGAGGAAATACAAGGAGTTGCTGAGGGTGACCTCATCTTGACACAAAAGGAGGATATGGACTGACATGTCAGAACAGGAATGGGAACTGGAACTAAAATATCTGGCCGCTGAGAAGTTCTGCTTTTCATGGTCAAAGAGACATTTTAAGGGGTGTCTACAGGAGGAAAGGTTTAGAGAGATAGTGAAGCCTAAGGAAGGAACACAGGGTGTTAGGGACTTGGCAAATTAAGGTCATTGAAATGAAATGCCCTTAATGACGCTGATTGAAAGAAAACCTCAGTTTAAGTTACCGGTATATGACAGAAAATAAAGAATAATGAAAACAAGGCTATCTGAACTTTCATCCTGATTCGGAATTACGAGTGGGGAGGAAGAGTTATTACCCCTCACCCATCAGGCTCTTGAATCAGAGGAGGTAACCTCTTGCCCCATCCCTGATCTGTTCCCACAACCTGTAGACTCACTTACAAGGACTCTTCATCACATGTTCTCGATAGTTATAGAGTCAGAGAGTCATAGAGTATTTATTTATTATTTCTTTTTGTATTTGCATAGTTTGTTGTCTTTTACACACTGATTGTCCACCCTGATGGTGCAGTCTTTCATTGATTCTATTATGGTTATTGGATTTATTGAGTATGTCTGCAAGAAAACGAATCTCAGGTTTGTATATGGTGATACACATGTACTGTAAACTTTGGACAGCATGAACCTCATCAATCCTTTGTTGATTAAATGGTTATACCACTAATGGGACTAGCGATGTTAGGATTCTTGTAGACTCACAGATTCATGGCACACAGCTCAGAAACAGGCCTTTGGCTCACCAAATCCATATTAATCACACTTACCAGCATCTCAGCAGTAACCTTCTATGCAATGCTGATTGGAGTGCGTATTAATACTAGAGGGCATTCATTTAGGATGAGAGAGGGCAGGTTGTTTACCACGAGTGCTGGGAATGCACTGTCAGGGATTGTGATGAAGACAAGTGCAAAAAGGGCATTCCGAGGCTCTAAGATAGGCACATGACGGTTCAGAAATGGAAGAATTCAGACATTGTGTAGGCAAAGGGGGTCCATTTAGTTGAGCATTTGATTGCTAATTTAATTAATTTATTACACATTGAGGGCTGAGAAGCCCGATCTTGTGCTGTACTGGTATATGTTCTATGTTTTATGTGTGGATACAATATTGAGTGATGTTTGCTATTTTTGAATTGTACAGGCAAAACCAACTTATGGACATTTAGAAAAATGAAATCCATTTATTACCTAGTCTATAATTTTTGTTCTTGTTTTCAGAGTGGTTTACAAGGGCAAGAACCACAGGCGTTGTTGGTGATACCCAATTGCTGAATACGACTTACATAAATGAAGTTTCTTCCCGATGGAAAGAAACTTTCCATGAGTAAATATACCCATTCATGTACTGTATTGCCTTCCAGATTCCAGTAAACCTGTGGATGAAGAGAGCCTCTGCAGATCCCTACCTACCTTCACACTCCTTACCTTAAGCCTGTTCCTTCTGGTTTTAGACATTTCTGCTATGGGGAAAAGTTTCCAGCCATTTCCCTATCTGATTTTGTACATCTCCATCAGATCCCAGCCAGTCTCCGCTACTCCAAGCAAAACAAAACCAGCATATTCAGTATGGGATCTCGGTAATTTTTCTGATTCCAGCGTTCTTTTAGGAGTCCACAAATGAATAAAAACTTCGTTGCTTCAACAATTGTTTATTTTAAAGTTTAAACAAAGAAACACATACAGAACATATGGACTAGAGGAACAGACAGAGAACATGGAGCAAAGATGGTGCCTTTGCAAAAATTGGCACTTTTGTACTTGAGTTAAGGCAAATTCTTGTGATAAGAAATAACCAATTAAGACACACAGTCAAAGGACATGTGTCATGTGCTCATACTAAGCCAATGAAAATGAAAAAGATGATAAACCATTATGTAACTGCTATACAGCTTTCTGCCAGTAGGCGGAGACAAAACTCTGAGATTGTTCAAACTACTGATTGTATGTCAGTTAAAACTACGATTTTAGCCTTGCATTAATTCAACTAGTAATCATATCAAAAGCATAAAAAACAACCAATTCCAACATCAGACTTTCCTCTAACTGACCTAAATTTAATTACAACCAGGCTTGTCACAAAATGGACATGACCTAGTATAGTGTCATCACAGAATCATCAAAAATACATACAAACATCACAACCTGTATGTAGACCTACTCTGACTATACAATGCCACAGGCCAGTCAACTGCCCCATACTAGAATTGATGCTCCACTCAAATCTCCAATACTCCTCATCCTAACAAAGCAGCAAATCTTTCTATTCTTTCCTCTCTTACGTACATATCTAACCTGATCTTAAATGCATCTGTGCAAATCATCTTAACTACTCAATATGGTGTTGAATTTCACATTCTAACCACTCTCTGGATAAGAATAAAAAATGTTTCTTCCCAATCCTTAATATATCACTAGATTATTTTGACAGCCCCTGGTTTTGGATTCCCCAGAAGACTGAAACATATTCTTTGATCATCTTTATCAGGTCCTGTATCAGTTGATGTTAATTCCCAACTATGTTTGTTTTCTGGGGAAAACCTTGGTGTTTAAGGTAGAAGTGGATTCTGGGAAATGTATGACACCTGGATGCTTTTGGATGTCACCAAGTGGCCAGATTAAAAATTACCTAGGTCGCAGATATATAGACTGAGCAGTAAATAATGCACGATGTACATTGTACAATATCAGATCAGCCAGTAGAGGGAGCTAAATCAATATGAACTACAATCAGATTGATTAGCAATCATTGCACCTTCCCCTGTCAGTCAGGGGATTAACAAAATGTTCCACAGGATCACACATAGGTAACTACACAGAAGGAGGCTGGTTGTCTCTTGATTTGATGCAAAAACAATCCAGCCGGACCCAAACTGCTCTTCACAGCCCTGTAGTTCTCTATTCCCTTCTTTCAACCATTTTTATGTTCCCTCATGAATACTAAAATCTAAACTCACTTCACTACTCTACTCCAAGTTGGTGCTCTGTAAATTTGCTGATGATACAATTATTGTTGGCAGAATTTCAAATGGTGATGAGAGGGCATACAGGAGTGAGATATACCAGCTAGTTGAGTGATGTCACAGCAACAACCTGTCAGTAAGACCAAAGAGCTGATTGTGAGCTTCAGAAAGGGCAAGACAAAGGAACACTCACCAGTCCTCATTGAGGGATCAGAAGTGGAAAAGGTGAGCAATTTCAAGTTCCTGGGTGTCCATACCTCTGAGGATCTATCCTGGACCCAACATATCGATGCAGCTACAAAGACGGCACAACAGTGGCCATATTACAACAGAAGTCTGAGGAGATTTGCACAAATATCTACAGTTGTATAGTGGAGAGCATTCTAACTGGCTGCATCACCAGCTGATATTGTGGGGGGTGCCACTGCACAGGATTGAAGTAAGCTGTGGGGAGTTGTAAACTTAGGCAGCTCCATCACTAAGGACCCCCACCACCCAGGTCATGCCCTCTTCTCATTGCTACCATCAAGAACGAGGTCACACACTCACCAATTCCGGGAACAGCTTCTTCCCCTCACCCATCTGATTTCCGAATGGACATTGAACCCAGGGACACTGCCTCACTTCAATTTCTATATTTGTACTACTTATTTAATTTAACTATTATACATATTTACTTACAGTGATCCACTTTTTTCCCTATTATTATGTATTGCATTGTATTGCTGCTGCACAGACAACAAATTTCACAATATTATGCCGGTGATATGAAACCTGACTCTGATTCTGATTCTAAGCTTCGAATTGCTTACAGTTTACCATCAGGTTTGAGGTACCATAGCATTAGGGCAAGAACTATTAGGATGGAAAACAGCTTCTTCCCCCACCGGCTGTAAGAGTACTGACCTCCCTATCACCATCCAGGTCTCTTCCCATCTGAAGCATCAACAGTGTTGTACTGTTTACTTTTAAACTTGTGTTGTAATAAACCCATTTATTTGTTAATTATTATGTGGTAATATTACTTTATGTGCATGCACTGTGTTGTTCACTTTGCTCTGGAGGAAAGTTGCCTCATTTGGTGGTATACATGTGTACAGTAGAATAAGAATAAACTTGAACTTGAAATGCTTTAAAAAATTCTCTTACCAATCACTCTCATTCTGGTTCTCGACTCTTCTTCCATTCAGAACAGTCTATTACTGTTGACTCTACCTATATCTTTCATGGTTTTTAATATTTCTATCAGATTTACTTTAAATCTCCTCTCTGCAAAGGAGAATACTCCCAGCATCTCCAATCTATCCATATGCCACAGTCCATCATCCCTGGAATCATTCAAAGGCAAAGTTGAGCTTATTGCCATCTGGCAAGCATGTGTCTACACAGCTACAACTTGCAGGAACATCACAGGCGCAGAGAATCAGTCGAGTAGTGTTCAGAATAGAACAATAGAACAATAAATTATACACAATTTTTACAGGAAAAAACTTTAGAACAAAAAAAAACAAAGGTCATTTTAGTGCAAAGTAATCAATGTTATTACGGTGTTGCAAAACTTACCTCCGCCCTCCGGTCTGTAGTGGGCTAATGCCGTGATGCTGAACTGAATACCATTGGGCTCTTGGTTTGATGTTTGATATTTTATGTGTCGTTCACTTGCTTTTTGCAGTCCATGCAACTTGTTCTTTTTTTGCATTGTTGAGTGATGTTTTCTTCGAAGGGTCTCATGGTATTTCTTTGTTTTGTGGCTGCCTGCAGGAAGACAAATCTTAAGAGTTGTATTCTGTATACAGACTTTCAGAATAAATGTACTCTGTATCTTGATTCTTTGAATCAGCCACCCTCCAACTCTACAACCATGTGATCACCCAGACTAACTTGCCCCCCAACTTTCCCCGACCTTCTTATTTTGATTAGCCCCCCCCCCCTTCCTTTCCAGTCCTGATGCAAAGTCTCGGCTGCAAACATCAATTATTTATTCATTTTCAGAGATACTGCCTGATCTGCCGAGTTCCTCCAGTATTTTGTGTGTGTTGCTAGCATCTGCAGAATCTCTTATGCTTATTTCTCGGGTGTGCCAGCTGGTTCAAGAACCGAATGGATGAAGGGAAGTAGCTGTTCTTGAACATGGTGGTGTGGAACTTCAGGCTTCTGAACCTCCTGCCTGTCAGTGGCTGCAAACAGATAGCATAGCTCAAATGTCAGGAATCTTTGAAAATGGATTTTGCCTTCTTGGAGCAGCACCTCCTGTAGATACTATCAATGATGGGGACAGAAGTGCCTGTGATGTATTAAGATGGCGTGGTAGTGTAATGGTTAGCACGATGCTTTACAATACCAGCAACCCCGGTTCAATTCTCATGCTGCCTGTATGTTTTCCTCATGACTGTGTGGGTTTCCTCAGAGTGCTCTGCTTTTGTCCCATGGTCCACAAATGTACCAATTGTTCATTATTAATTGTCCTGTCATTAGACTAGAATAAATTGGGGGGTTGCTGGGCAGCACAGCTAGAGGGGCCGTGCTGTATCTCAATAAAGTTTAAAATAATGCATTGGGTTGAATACATTACTTTTCTGCAGCTTCTTGCATCCCTGCCATAACTGACCATGATGCAAACAACCTGCCATTCTCTTCTGTACTATCTATAATTCCTTCACATCTTCTCTAACTGTGGTTCTCACAGCTTCCACCCTTTGTAAAAATGCAAAACAACTTTGTGGAGAAAACTAGAATCTACTTTGACAAAATCCCAGAAAAGCAGCAGCTGGGGACTGCACGTCTCCTCCCTTGAAAAGGAATTGAGGATCCTCTTTCGAATCCCCAGTTAGTAATGAGTGTATCAGCATATTCACTGACAAATGTATATCCGTGTAATCTATATGTGCTTCGATCCCAGCCTCAGCAGTTGTTTGTGCCTATGTGAGTACGTCTGTGTGTAACAGATGTACAAAAACTGCCAGCCTACCTTTATTAACAATTTTTAAAAATCACTGGCCAGCAGCAATCGTGAACATGTTCACTGTCCCAACAGCGCACCCCTCTGTACAAGAGCTGCAATTACAACATTAAGCCGGAAGCAGCTGTTGCCCTGATATCACATTTGGAGAGTGCCCATCGCACACAAACTTTATTTATGTAATTCGCACTCAGCAAGTGGGAATTACCAACAAAGCCTGTACTTCTTGCCCTCATAAACTGCTCTGAAAACAAGAACAAAAATTATAGGCTGGGTAATAAATAGATTTCATTTTTATAAACGTCCATAAGTTGATTCTGTCTATATAATGAAAAAAAAAACAAAAATCACTCAATATCATGACCACACGTAGAACATGGAAAATAGGCCGGTACAGGAACAGGCTATTCTGCTCTCAATGCTGAGTGTTTAATTAAATTAGTAATTAAATCCTCAACTAAATGAATCCCTTTGCCTACACGATGCCCAAATCCTTCCATTTCCTTGAACATCATTTGTATATCTTAGAGCAGGAGCTCCCAATCTGGAGTCCACAGACCCCTCATTTAGAGGTGGGGGTCCATGGCATAAACAAGGTTGGGAACCCCTGCGTTAGAACCCTGGGATGTCCCTACTTTATCTGACTTCATCACAACCACAGGCAGTGCATTCCTAGTACTTACGGTAAAAAAAAACTTGCCCCTTGTCATCTGAAATGAATACCCTCTAGTACAAGACATTGAAACACTGTCTACTCTATCTATGCCTCTCAGAATTGTATAAACTCCTATCACATCTTACCACTCCAGAGAAAACAGACCAAGTTTGTACAACACCTCCTTACAGCACAGATCCTATCTCCTTACTTGAACATATTTGTACCATACTCCACACAGCTGGTTCTTAAATACCTTCCACATGTCTGTCATGGACTTGCCCAAAAACACCTGCTTCCAATTAACTCTCCCTAGTCCCTGCCTAATACTCTCATAATTTGCCCTGCGCCAATTGAATACTCTCTCACAAAGTCTATGCGTACCCTTAAAACACAGCTACCTTAAAACTTAAGGGGTTGCAATCACTGTTCCCTGACTACCCACCCACTGAAAGGCCAGTCACATGACCAGGCTCATCACCCAACAGAACGGCCACTCCTTTTGTTGGATTCTCTGCATGTTGATTTAAGAAATCCTCCTGGATGCAACGTAAAAAAAAAAATCTGCTTTGTCTGAACCTCCTGCACGACATCCCAGTCTATATAATGAAGCTGATTCACCCACTACTACAACCCTGAACAATTTTGTAATGAATGGCATTAAAGCACATAAGACTGAAATGAAAGAATTATGAGAGAGAGAGAGAGAGAGAGAGAGAGAAAGAAAGAGAGAGAGAGAGAGAGAGAGAGATGTAGATTTTCACAAAAAAAATGGCAGAGGTGTCTTACGTTTAAGGAAAACTGTAACAACTTATTTATTGTACTGCAAACACTGAACACAAAGCGCGGTAACAGACTTTACGTAATTACATCATCACGTCAGACCGGCCTCTTAACGTGAACCCCAACTCAATGTTGGTGATTGTGAATTATATACGTTTCCACCAATTACAACACCCAATGAGGGTGAGAAGAGGGGGGTGGGATAGGGATAAAGAGAGGGATAGGGATAGGGAGGAAAGGAGAGATTAGGAGAGAGGGAGGGAGGAGAAGGCGAGAGAGGAGGGACAGACAGAACAAGAGATTAAGAGGGAGGAGGGTTAGACAGAGGGTGAGGGGAGAGTGAGGTGGAGGAGGGGAAGAGAGAGAGGGTGAGGGGGAAGGGGGAAGAGATTGAGAGCAATGGAGAAAGCTTGAGAGAGAGAAGGCAAAGGGAGGGATAGCGAGGAAGAGCAACTGAGAGTGTGAGGGGGAGAGAGAGAGAAAATGAGAGATTGAGAGGGAGGGTGGGGGAGAGAAAGAGGAGAGAAGACAGCTGATAGAGAGAGAGAGAGAGAGAGAGAGAGAGAGAGAGAGAGAGAGAGAAGGGGAGCAAGGGAGAGACAGAAATCTAGTTCTGCTGTTCTTAAGAGTCATTCGTATTATGGAGTTTGCAGATACCCATAAGCCAGGTGTCCATAACAAGAGGGTGCCTGTAACTGCACAGGAAGTATTTTTCATGATATCTGAAGGCATTGCAAAATCAGTGAATTATGTCATCACTCTTATAATGTAGAAAAAACAGCAGCTGATTTTAACCATCAGCAACGGCACCCTAGTGATGATGGTGGAGGATAACTATATGCCAAGGGTAACAGGATTAGATCACATACCAGTTTTCACATCCACCTCAGAGGACAGATACGATCTGGTTTAAAATTTTGTCTGTAAAACCTGTACTGTACTGCAATATCAGTCTAGATTTTGTGTTCATTTTCCAGAGCAAACCACTTCGAAAGAGACCACTTAGAGGCATGTTTTGTAGAGAGCCAATCATACTGTAAAGATGTCCCAGTGCAACCTTGGCGCTAACACTTGAGAGGTGAAAGGGGAATGTAGACAGCGGTGATGAACACATTGACAGACATACTTTATTGATCCCGAGGGAAATTGGGTTTCGTTACAGTCGCACCAACCAAGAATAGTGTAGAAATATAGCAATATAAAACCATAAATAATTAAGTAATAATAAGTAAATTATTCCAAGTGGACATAAGTCCAGGACCAGCCTATTGGCTCAAGGTGTCTGACACTCCGAGGGAGGAGTTGTAAAGTTTGATGGCCACAGGCAGGAATGACTTCCTATGACGCTCAGTGTTGCATCTCGGTGGAATGAGTCTCTGGCTGAACGTACTCCTGTGCCTAACCAGTACATTATGGAGTGGATGGGAGTCATTGTCCAAGATGGCATGCAACTTGGACAGCATCCTCTTTTCAGACACCACCGTCAGAGAGTCCAGTTCCAACCCCACAACATCACTGGCCTTACGAATGAGTTTGTTGATTCTGTTGGTGTCTGCTACCCTCAGCCTGCTGCCCCAGCACACAACAGCAAACATGATAGCACTGGCCACCACCGCCTCGTAGAACATCCTCAGCATCATCTGGCAGATGTTAAAGGACCTCAGTCTCCTCAGGAAATAGAGACGGCTCTGACCCTTCGTGTAGACAGCCTCAGTGTTCTTTGACCAATCCAGGAGGAACTCAATGGGTCAGGCAGCATCTGTGGAGGGAAATGGACAGTCGACCTTCCAGTGGTGTTTGTGGGTTAATTGTTCGAGTAGTTTGTCAGTTCAGAGGTATGAAAGCAATGACACCAGTTACATGTAGTCAGAATGTTTCCAGTATCTGCATTTAGCGAGAATTTTCTGGGAGAGTAACAACCTGTTTCAGGTACTTGTCCCTCATGCAGTATAATGTAAGTGAGCCAGCAATATGTGGATAGGATCTGCAAATCTGCTGGACACCTTCCCATCATTTTGCCTCGTGGGAACAGGAGGTTGCTATGAGCTGATGCAGTTACTGAACTTACACTAACCACTAACCATAGGACAACATGGTGTAGTGGTTAGCTCAATGTTTTACAGTGCCAGCAACCTGGGTTCAATTCCCACCGCTGTGTGTCAGGAGCTTGTACGTTCTCCCCGTGCCCATGTGGGTTTCCTCTGGGTGCTCCATCATCCAAAGACATACCAGTTGGTAAGTTAAATGGCCATTGTAGGTTATCCAGTAGTTAGGCTAGGGTTAAATCAGGGGTTGCTGGGCAGCACAGCTCAAAGGGCTGGAAAGAAGGGCCTATTTCGCACTTCATCTCAGTAAGTAGATAGATCGGTGAAACTTCAAAGAGCTGAATTCATTCTAATCAACCGAAGGATGCTTTAAATACAAGATTTATGCTGAACTGTAAAAGTTCAGAAATCATGGAATTGGACACCTTCAAGAAGTTGTTAGAGGTTTTTTATAATACAAAGTGCTAAAAATTGACTTTTCCTTTTTTTTCTCAGTTTAATCTTTCTTTCCCTCCATTAATTTTGTTCTTTGGTCCAGTTTTCTTTATTTAATTCTCAATCATTCCACTAGTACAGTTTTTCTTGAATCTTGGAACTAAGGGAAGAACTTCTGGTCCTACTTTTCACTGGAGTCCCAGACCCTCTGTTGCAATATACATTGTACCGTCGTCTACTTTTAGTCATCCCCAAAGGCAAATGGATTTGAGTTGAGAAAAATAGCAATTGGATGCACCAGAGAGTGTTCAGACCAGTAATATTCTGATCCAAAATAATCTTCTGCAACATTCCTATACTTCCCCAACTTCCACCAAGGATCACCTTTTGCTGCCATCTAGACTATCAGAACAACTGCTGGCAAAGTTGCAGACACAGTGGAGCCAGAATTTTAGACACAATTGAGCTCCACATTGGCCATTCCATTCAGTGTCACTATGTTGTATGATCAGTCTCATCCTAAACCTGAATCTCTTCTAAATAAAGCACCCGTGGAACTCTTCTGATAGGCTTCAAGACTCACGAAAGTACAACACTTCATACCTGTCCAAATAAAAATTCCTTGGTGTTATCACTTCCGTGGATCTGTCCTAGGCCCAGAACGTAAATGCCATTACAAAGAAAGCATGGCAGCGCCTCTACTTTCTTAGAAGTTTTTAATGATTCAGCATGACAACTAAAACTTTGACAAACCTCCATAGATGTGTGGTGGAGAGTGTATTGACAGGCTGCGTCACAGCTTGCTATGGAAACACCAACGCCCTTGAACGGAAAACCCTAGAAAAAGTGGTGGACACAGCCCAGTCCATCCTGGGTAATGCCCTCCCCACCATTGACTACATCTGCTCAGAGTGCTATCACAGGAAAGCAGCATCCATAATCAGGGACCCCCACCACCCAGGACAGGCTCTCTTCTTGTTGCTGATTACATGGATGAGGTGAATATGGTTCTGTTTGTTGGAGAATCTAGTGCCAGAGTTCAAGGCCTCAGAGAAAGGCCTGAGATGAGGAAAAACTTCATTTCCCAAAAGGATTGTGAGATTTTGAATTCCTTCACCCAAAAAGCTGTGGAGACTTTATTCTTTATAGAAGAGATGGTTCGGGTACATTAAAGTGAAAATCAAGGAAAAAAGAAACAAATTTTGAGCTCCCTGATTGCAAAAGAAATATTGAGGAAGAGAAAGCAAACCAAGGCTGCTTACAACAAGTATCGGGTTGTAGATACCAGCAAGAACCAGGGTGATTACAAAAGTATCAAAAGGGGAAGTGAGAATAGAAATGAGAGGTAAAGAAGCAAATGGGAGAAGACTGGCTACTCACAGAAAGGGGAATGTAAAAGTGTTCTCAAAGGATATAAATAGTCTCAAAGAAAGTACATGAAAAAGTGGGAACAAACATTCAACATATCAAGGTATGTATACATTATACAACATTGAGATTTGTCTCCTCACAGGCGGTCACAAAACAAAGAAACCTCAAAAGAACCCATTTAAGAAAGAAGACCGCCAAGCACACAATGCGCACAGAGAAAAGAAATTAATTGCCCAAACATTAAAAGTAAGCAAATATCTTCACAACTGAAGTTTTATGAAAGACAGACGTCACTGCAGCTGGTGCAGGCCACGGCCTCAGTTCATCGCAGAGCTGAGTAAATCTCGCAGGACCACAGACCTGAAGCCAGGCATCACTACAGCCGGTGCAGGCCACGGCCTGAGTTCAGCACAGAACTGAAATGTCACAGAGCAGCAAGCAGAACCAGACAGGACTGACCCTTGTCTTGTCTCCGATCCCAACAGCCTGACCTGTTCAATCAGGCCCAGTGCTCAAATGGTCTGAACACCGGTCATCCCTCATACTTGGACCTCTCAGGGACCTGAATCCCACCGCCATGATTCGGCCCAGTGCTTAAATCGATCAGACTTTGAGACTCCCCTCACTCTTGGGGTTGCCACGGCTCTGCCTTGACTCTACTTCGACTCCGCCTCCGCTTTCGCTGGCCTCAACCGGGCCTTCCCTGCACCTCCACTTCTGCTCGCCTCCCCGTTGATAGCATTGTTCGTTATTAATAAGGTACTTAGTAGTCTTCCTTGTTTTGTACTTTGTCTCCAGTACGTAGTCACTAGGGATCACCAGTGTCCTGACATTGGGCATGGAGTAGTTCCAGAGATCTGGAAAAAAACTAATTTTCTTTCCTTATTAATAATAAAGAGATGAAGGATTATCCCAGACTGCTGCAGTCCCAAGGTTCCTGCCTCTTGTTATATCTTCAACTTTAGGTATCATGGTCTGGAATTCAAGTCCAAGTTTATTGTCATTCAAACACACACATGTACACTGGCAAACGAAACAGCGTTCTGGAAAAAGGTGTAGATACAGTCACACACAGCACATACTGTTATGATCTAGCACAGGCAGCACAACATGAAATTAGCACAAGCCCCTGAACGGCACGGCCTAAAGACTGACAGGTTGACATAAGGTGCATGTTTGTGTAAGACAGTATAATGTTACTGACACAATTACAATAAAACAAGCAGTTGTACATATGTCAAACAGCAGCAACAGAAGATGAGAAGTGACCAGTGTTGGTTGAGAGTAGGGGAGTTGGGATGGGTGAGGTATTTCAGACAGAGTATACAGTACATGTGTGCTGGGTGATCTGCGAGTCTCTCTCTCTCTCCTTTGGGACAATCTTTCCCACTGACTAAGCTTTTAGTCATCAGTCCCTATTAGCCCAACATGCAGCTCAGTGTCAAATCAGCTTTGATTTCCCCTCCTGAGAAATATTTCACTGCATTAATGCCACTGATGTTGGCTCATTATTGTTTGAATTTTCACAAAGGCAGTGGAACGAATTGTCAAGTTTAAACAAGCATTTGAAACTCGACAGAAATTAGTTATCATGCCCCGAGAAAAGGACAATCATGGGAAAGTTATGACATATTTTGCAACAGTGTAAAAATGTGACCTGTGCAATATCCTGCAGGTACAACATTACACAGATAACAACATTTCCTGTTAGGCAAGCAGTCTTGAATATGCAACAAGTACTTCCACAAAACATCAAGCTGTGTGCAAGAGAAAAAAAATGGGAAGACTTCGAATTGCTTTACGGTCTCGCAAACCCATCCAAGAGTTGATTTAACCATCAATTTGTATTTCTCAATCTGGAGGATCTAGGACTTCAACATGGATTCTGACTGAAGAGAAGTTTCAGATTGATCTTGCACAGAAACTTCTCCCCTGCTGGTTTGGACTTCTGTATATCCTGTTTAATCATCTGACCGACTTGACCAGGGTGTCAGTGCTACACAGCCTTTACGTTGCTCGGACAGCAGCTAGCTCTGGGAAACAGATGTCCGCTGCCCTTTGATGTGCTTCAGGAGTTGAGAATCTTCCCATCTCGCCCTACAGCTCTCCAAGGTCTCTGCATTCTTTCTGGTTTCGTGCATATCTTTGAATTTAATGCTTCACCAGTGTAGCTATGCTTTCAAATGTCTAGTCCCGAAGCTTTCATATTCCTTCATTAACCCTCTCTGCCCCTTGCTCCTTCTTTTAAGATGTTTCTTTTTTTATTTGCAAACCTGCCTAATTGATCAAGATTTGAATTATCCATTGTAATAGTTTTTTTAAAAAAACAGAAAACACTCCGAAGGTCAATTATAATTGTGCATCTGTGGAAAGCAAAGTAGTCAATTTTCAAGATGAAAAAAAACGCTCATTGTTTTAATATGTTAACTCTGTTTCTCTTTCCATATATACTGTCTGACTAACAGTTCCGGTTTTTGTTTCAAACACCCAACACTGCAGTTTGTTGAATTACAATGTGATTCAGAATCAGTTTTTTTTTTCTGGGGCTGTACTTTGGGATGTTTTGCAGTATTTGAAGGTTCTATACAATTGTGCTTAGCAGAGGAAGTCAGCAGCTTGTAGAATCTAAAATGCTGGAGGAATTATGCCAGTGATGGAAGCAAGGCAGGACGTTATTTTTAACACAAGAGATTCTTCAGATGCTGGAAATCCAGAGCAACACGCACACACAAAATGCTGGAGGAACTCAGCAAGTCAGGCAGCTTCGATGGAAAAGCGTAAATAGTCGACGTTTCGGGCTGAGACCCGTCATCGGGACTGGAAAAGGAGTAAGATGCCAGAATAAAAAGGTGAGGGGAGGAGAAGGAGGTACCTAGATCTCTGCTGCCCTCCAACTCTTCGACCATGTTCTCACCCAGACTTGCTACTGCAGTCATGATTACCTTTCCCACCCACCTGGCTTCACCTGTCACCTTCCAGCTATCCCCTTCCCCTGCCTCAACCTTTTTATTCTGGGGCGTTCCCCCTTCCTTTCCAGTCCTGAAGAAGTGTGTCAGCCGGAAACCTTGACTGTTTATTCATTTCCATAGATGCTGCCTGACCTGCTGAGTTCCTCCAGCGTTGTGTGTGAGATCCTCTGGACGCATTTATCACACGATGTCCATCATAAACTGACTCTGCAGTTCACAGTACATCATTTACTGAAGAATTTTAGTAATAGCTTTGACAAGCAAATCACAGCAAAGCAATGTCTAAAGCCTCTGCCTATGCAGTCTTGGCAGCATCTCATAAACCCACTCTCTGACAGGGCAAGGACAGCTAGGGCATAGGAATGCCCTCACCTCCAGATTCACTTCTGGGCCACCCATCGTTCCGACTAGGACACACAGTGCAATTTCACCACCATTGCCATCAAAATCCTGGAAGATCAGCTTCTCCACAGGCAGTGCTTAGCCACCGTCTTGAATTGCTGCTCCCTGCAGAGACAGTGATTCGTCAGAGACCTTCCAGGATTTTGACAGCAGCAGTAATGAAATTCCACCGTAGGTCCTAGTCAGAATGACCATAAGGGATTAGCGCTCAATGTCACCTCGTATGCTGAGAGTTAATTTTTTAAAATATATTTTGTGCCTCTACTTCTCAAATAATTAATCGAATTACAGTACTGTGCAAAAATCTTAGGTACATATATACAGCCAGGGTGCCTAAGACTTTTGTACAGTGCTGTGGTAATTTTATATATTGCACTCTACAGCTACCATAAAAAAATTCATGACATATGGACGTATGTGAGTGATGATAAACCTGATTCTGATATCGGTCTGTATTATGGAATGAGAGTGGGAAGAGGGTAGATTTATAAACTTGCTCTCCACTGCACGCTGACAAATACAGTACTGTGCAAAAGTCTTAGGCACCCCCTAGTTGTACATACATGTCTCGGACTTTTGCATAGTACTGTTGATACACAGGAGGATATTTGTCTGTTTGCATCTGTACTGGAAGAGGAAACCAGTACTCCTTCTTTTCCTCTTCCCTAAACTCCCACAGTTGTTTCTTTCTCAAGTATTTATCTAATTCTCTATTAAATCAGCTCTACAGAGATGCTTCAAAAATACCAACTACACCCCTGATCTCCACGAGTTTACAGGGTGCACTCAAGGGCATTAGGGTTAAATCAAGAACCAACACCTAAAGCTCCTCCTTACACACCCCCGCCCACCACCATTACTCTGTGTTAATTCTCTGTCCTTGAATTAGCAAATCTCATGCCAGCAGACACTGCTTCCCCATCCAATTAGCCAAAACTCATCTGGAGGAATGTTTGTATGGATTAATTAGTTTTTGTCACCTTCACTGAAATGCTCTAGATTATCAGTCAAGCAGAGCCACAAGAGGCTCATATGTTTCATGCCTGTCTGAGCTAAATCCAGCTTTGTGCTGATGCTACAATGTAGTTAGAACTCTGGGCTGACTCTGGAGTGGGAATTCATCAGGAACATCATATGGAATTGCATTACAATAGTCCCTCACTCCAGGTGCCTCTCCATTTGCTCTAGCTCAGGGGTTCCTGACCTGGGGTCCATGGACCCCTCGATTAATGGTAGGGGTCCATGGCATAAAAAAGGCAGGGAGGCCCTGCTGGCTGAAATGATGCCTACTGATGATATACAGTAAATATTCAGCCTCACATGATACTGAGGTGCAAACTGAGATGTATTTGTAGAAAACGGATCAAATATCGAAGAGTACAGCACAGCAACACACACAAAATGCTCCAAGAACTCAGCAAGTCAGGCAGCATCTATGGAAAAGAGTAAGCAGTCAACATTTCAGGCTGTTGCAGGAAACCGGACAGAGTACCCAGTGAAAATGTATGCATTCCACAGGGAGGATGTATAGACTCTACCACAGCACCATTCTGCCTATAGATGATCCATATCCCTCTAGTCCAAGAGTTCCCAACCATTTTTTATGCTATAGAGCGTTACCATTAACCGAGCTGTCTCTGGACCCTAGGTTGGGAACCCTTGCTCTGGTCCCTATGTATTCATGGTCTATCTAACAGCCTCTTAAAGACCACTGTTGTAACTGCTTCCACCAATCCCCTTTGGCAACTACCAAAAAACTTCACCTACGCATCTCCTTTGTACTTCCATCCTCTCACATTAAATGCATATTCTCTAGTATTTGACATTCCTGCTGTAGGAAACAGATTCTCCGTGACTTCCTTGTCCACGCCTCTCATAACCTTTGAAACTTCTATGAGGCCGTAATTAATCTCTGCTGCCACGGGGCAAGGAAACGCCAGTCATAGCTCTTAAACTTTAAAACACCCCCCAACCCCTTTCAACATCCTTGTCTGTGATGATGCCCCTGGTCCCCAGGACAGGACTCTGTTCAGCTGCCCTCCTGGAAGAGCCAGTACTATCAACGATGAGGGACCCAGCAGATCAGGCAGCATCTATGGAGAGGCACAAACAGTTGATGTCTCAGGCCAATACCCTTCATCAGGACATCCTCTGGATTTCCAACATAGAGTCATAGAGTCACATACAGCACAGAAGCAGGCCTTTTGGCCCATCTAGTCTGTGCTGAGCCATTTAAACTGCCTGCTCCCATCGACCTGCATCAACATACCCCTACCAACCATATACCTATCCAAACTTCTCTTAAACATTACAATTGAGCACACATGCGCCACTTGCACTGGCAGCTCGTTCCACACTCTCACCACCCTCTAAGAGAAGAAGTTTGCCCTCATGTTCCCCTTAAACTTTTCTCCTTTCACCCTTAAGCTGTGCCTCTGGTTGCAGTCCCACCCAACCTCAGTGGAAAGTGCCTGTTTGCATTTACCCTATCTACAGCCCTCATATTTTTGTATGCCTCTACGTCTGCGGAATTACTCTTGTCTAACGTCAATGAGAGGAAGAATTGAAAAGAAAAACAGAGTGGCAAATTTGCTGAGGACCTGTAAATGTCAGCACACTGCTTGTGGTCTGATACATTCATTACCCTGGAGAAAGAGTGGGTTACTATCAGTACATTGGTACTAAGAGTCATTTGCTCTGTGCTTTCTCTTATCTATAAGGTAGCAAATGTTGTCTTGCCTTCTCCATTCCAGGCTATGGATTCTGAAGAAATACAGATGAGAAGACAGACATCACAGTCAGACAGCAGCTCCCAGGCTTCTTCCCAGTGCAGGAGACGTCCCAATACTTGCTGTTTCTGCTGGTGCTGCTGCTGCTCCTGGTAGGTATATGGACGTGCATTGACGATATGTTACGTAAAGGTTCAGCAGATGTTCTCACAGATTCGATGTCCTAAAGGCATCCAAGAGTGCCAGAGATGCTGTCCGTCTGATAAGTGGTTTACCAGAACACTGGTGAATTGCTAAATCAGTTTGTTATTGTCACATGCACCAAAAAACCTTGTTTTGCATGCCATCTGTACAGATCATTTCATTACATCAGTATATCGAGGTAGGTCAAGGGGAAAGTGTTACAGAATGCACCCTCTGTCCTCCCAGGCAGATATGTATCTCAAGGCCACCATTTTGAAGAAGAACATGAGAGTTCTCCAAGACTTTGGCTACTATGTATCCCCTTAACCAACATCTATAGTTGTTTCCCAGACCATTTCTTTCAATCACACACGTACCTCACCGCCCATTCTCCTTTGCTCCAATGAATCAAGCCCCATCCTGTTCAAGCAGGGGTTCCCAACCTTGTTTACGCCTTACCATTGCCCAAAGGGTCCGTGGGAATCCCTCCTCTAAGCTCAGTCGCTTGAATCCTGGCAATGTCCATGTTAATATTTTCTGTACTCTTTCCAGCTGTAGTAGGCTGACAACAAACAAATATTCCAAATGAAGCCTCATCAACATCTTGTACAACTGCAACGTAACATCCCACTTTATGCTCAAAGCTCTAAATGACGAAGGCCAGCAGGCCAAAAGCATTCTTCAGCACCCTGCCTACCTGATGGTAGGGGTATGGAGGGAAATGGTCCTGTGTTGGCTGATGGGAGTAGGTAGTTTAAATGGTTCAGTTCGGACTAGATGGGCTGAAGAGCCTGTTTCTGTGCTGTATTTTTCTATGATTTCTATGTCTAGGAGCTAGTGCAACAGCTAACCAATTCAAACAATGAGTCGGACTGATATAAATGCAAACATTCGGCAGAAACAGCACTCAACGTGCATTGACAATATCACCTCGACTGGTGACGAAACGTTTGTGACCTAACCCCCAGGCTCGCCGAACAACCCTACAAAGAAACAGCCAATCCGAACAACCAATCCCTTCTTTCATTTCAGACTATGATCTATTCCAGAGATACTTACTGTGTGTATAATTTAACTATCAGTTTATGGCTTTTTACTCGGTACTTCGTAATTGCAAATTGTTGTTTAATAAGGAAGGAACAAAACAATGAAGAAAGAAATACTGATCTATTAAGCTGTCTATAAGCTGAAAGAAATAACTCTCCATCTCTTTCCAGTTTAACAGTCAGGAACAAGGATATAGATGACCGCAGTCAAAAATTTTCTATCATTTCCAAACAGGATAGTCTTCAGAAACAAGAAGAAAGGTGAATATCTCACTACTGAGACTTAAAATTCTTCTCCATTTAAGTGCTACTTTTAAAAATGATTGCATAATTTATTGATTATAAATTTGTCTGAGTTGGTGTTACTCATTGCTTCTAGATCAGTATCACATCATAATTCAGAGTTCCGGCACACATCCAAATGTTATTGTTGATGTTGCTCGGACAAGTAGATGCCCATGGGAAAAATGGGACATAAAACTCTACAAGTAGATGCTGCACATGATCTCAGTTTCAATAGTTAAGAGAAGTTTGAATTGAATTGGATTGACTTTATTACTTACATCCTTCATATACATGAGGAGCAAAAATCTCTACGTCACTTCTCCATTCAAATGTGCGATGTGCAATTATAGTAATTTGTCATTGAAAAAGAAAAAAAGAAGAGAAAAAGAAAAGAATATACAACAGGATAGTCGATATAACAGTTGCATCAGCATGAATTAAGCAGCCTGATGGCCTGGTGGAAGAAGCTGTCCCAGAGCCTGTTGGTCCTGGCTTTTATGCTGCGGTACTGCTTCCTGGATCGTAGCAGCTGGAACAGTCTGTGGTCGGGGTGACTCGGGTCCCCAATGACCCTTTGAGACTTTTTACATTCCTTTCTTTGTAAATGTCCTCAAAAGTGGGAATTTCACATCAACAGATGTGCTAGGCTGTCCACACCACTCTCTGCAGAGTCCTGTGATTGAGGGAGGTACAGTTCCCATACCAGGCAGTGATGCAGCCAGTCAGGATGCTCTCAATTGTGCCCCTGTAGAAAGTTCTTAGGATTTGAGGGCCATACCAAACTTCCTCAACAATCTGAGGAGAAAGAGGTACTGTTGTGCCTTTTTCCACCTCAGAGCCGGTATGTACAGACCACGAGAGATCCTCAGTGATGTTTATGCCGAGGAACTTAAGCTGTTCACCATCTCAACCCCAGATCCATTGATGTCAATAAGGGTTAGCCTGTCTCCATTCCTCCTGTAGTCCACTACCAGCTCCTTTGTTTTCACAATGTTGAGGGAGAGGTTGTTTTCTTGACACCACTGTGTCAGGGTGGTGACTTCTTGTCAGTAAACTGCCTCATTATTATTTGAGATTAGGCCAATCAGTGTAGTGTCGTCAGCAAATTTAATTAGCATATTGGAGCTGTGGGTGGCAACACAGTCATGGGTATACAGAGAGTAAAGGAGGGGCTTAGCACACAGCCCTAAGGGACACCTGTGTTGAGGGTCAGAGGGCCAGAGATGAGGGGGCCCACGCTTACCACCTGCCGGCAATCTGACAGGAAGTCCAGGATCCAGCTACACAAGGCAGGGTGAAGGCCGAGGTCAGTTATGGTGTTGAATACTGAACTGTAGTCCAAGAACAGCATTCTCACATAAACATCCCTCTTCTCCAGATGTGTGTTGAGTTGTGGCTATTGCGTCGTCGGTCGATCGGTTGTGTCGGTAACTGAATTGTCGGAGGTCCAGTGCGGGTGGCAGAATGCTGCAGGTGTAGTCCTTGACCAGCCTCTCAAAGCAAGTTTGGATAGGTACATGGATAGTAGGGCTATGGTCCTGGTGCAGATCAATGGGAAGAGGCAGTTTAAATGGTTCTGCATAGACTGGATGGGCCGAAGTGCCTGTTTCTGTACTGTACGTTTCTACGACTGTATGACTCTAGATGGGGAAGATCCCATTGTGATACACATGGAAGAGTGAGAAAGTAATTATCATAGCATGTTAGGAACAATTCCATGCTCAGTTATATTGAATAAAGGTATTGGCTGTTGGCAGACTCATATTGCTTAAGAAATTATTCTAATATTCATTTATATCTTCAATGATCTTCAGGCAAACTTTGTAAAATGCAAGCCAACATATCTTTATAAATGACAGGACTTCGAAACACAACCCATTATCTAAGATATTTTCCCACTGGGCACAAAGCGGAGAAGACGGAAGCTGTAGAGGTTTATATTTTTCATATTTTTTTGGTAAATTTGTTACAAGAGGCTCTAAATTCAGCATTAATACCAAAAAAAAAGAGGAAATACTAAGATAGTATAGAATAGAAATAGGCCTTTCAACAGGGTTTCTTTTTCATAAGAGTATCCCTTCGGCAGAGTTTGAACCAACAAATCAACTCATCTTTCCTGGAAGAGAAACTCGATATCTCCAACTTCTGGCAATTGCTCTGCCCCCTCCCCACTTTCACCATTCCCATTTCCCTCGCAAACCTTATCTCCTGCCCATCACCTCTCTCTGGTGCTCCACCCCTTCCCTTTCTTCCATGGTCTTCTCCCCTCTCCTATCAGATACCCCCTTCTCCAGCCCTTTCTTTCTTTCTTTCACTAATCAACTTTCCGGCTCTTTACTTCACCCCTCCCCTTCTCCCGATTTCACCTATCACCCACCACCTGTACTTCTTCCTCCCCTCCACCCTCACCACCACCTTCTTGCTCTAACTTCTCATCCTTTTTCCCAGACCTGATGAAGGGTCTCGGCCCGAAACATTAACTGTTTACTCTTCTATAGATGCTGCTGATTTCTTCCAGCATTTTGTGTGCATTGCCAGCATATTTTTCCATTGTGTGTCAGTCTGAGTTCCCCTAAGTACAACTGTCTTATTCACTTTAACATTTCTCTGTAGTTGTGAGTTTCTCATTATCTGGGCGAAGCATTTTTTTCCTGAACATTAGTGTCTATCTTGTACTTCTGGCTTGCTACTGTCTACAAAATACTACTTAATCAGAAAAATTGTTCTGGAGCTCATATATTGATAACATCAAGGAAGTAACTTTTAGAAACTGGAGCTAGATTTCGAAACGCATACCCCACGATGCAATGAAAAACGTTTGTCTAGAAAAAGATAATTCGATTAAAAAAGGGAAGGTTTTTTTTTAAATTTGTCCACAGCCAGTCAATCTTTCTCATGTCACAGATGGTTGTGGCAGTTACTGAGGCCCTTTAGTGTGCTGTCAAGGCCCCTCCCTATTTACACCATTGTGTCTGTTCGACCTTTGTGAGTTACTCCCATCTTACAACCCTTTCCCCAGATCTTTTGTTTTAAATTTTTATTTTCAAATTGTTATCCATTTCCCTTTTAGAAGCTGCTATGAAATCTATATACACAGCCATTTATGGTGGAGCAGTGCATGACCCAACAATTCTCTGTGTAAGAAATGTATTCTTCTCACCTGCCTATCATCTCCCCTTGGTGCCTCTCCTCCTTCCCTTTCTCCTACAATCCACTCTCCTCTCCTATCAGATTCCTTCTTCTTCATCCTTTTACCTTCCCCATCCACCCGGTTCAGCCATCACCTTCGAGCTACCCTCCATCCCCTCCCCCCTATCTTTTTATTCTGGTGTCTTTCCCACACCCACCCCCCACTTCTTTTCCAGTCCTGAAGAAAGCTCAGCCCAAAACATCGACTGTTTATTCATTTCCTAAGATGCTGCCTAACCTGCTGAGTTCCTCCAGCATTTTGTGTGTTGCTCTGGATTTCTGGCATCTGAAGACTTTCTCACATTTTTGATTTTCTACTAACTCGTCTGTCTATTCTTCCACTTATAATCTAGATGTTTCCCCCAAAGAGACTTTACCAATTGATTTTTATTAAAATCCTTTTACTAAATTTGATGACTATTCATTCACCCGAAATCCTTTCCCAGGGTTGCAATGTCTAATACCAAAGGGTTTGCACTTAAACTGAGAGGGATTAGGTGTAAATGAAAATGATTTGTACCACAAGGCACAAGTTTTTTTTTGCACAAAGTGTGGTAGTTATCTGGAATGCACTGCCAGGGTGGTGGCAAGTACGGTAGAGATTTTCAAGATCTTCGAGGTGCGGTCTTTCATTGATTCTGTTAAATGGTTATTATTCTATAGCTTTATTGAGTATGCCAACAAGAAAATGAATCCCAGGGTTGTATATTGTGACATATATGTACATTGAACTTTGATAAGTACATGAATATGCAGGAAATGGTTGGATATGGGCATTGTATAGGCAGAAGGGAATAGTTTCGTTGGGCATTTAATTACTAATTTAATTATTTTTGTCATAATGTTGTAGTTTGAAGGGCCTGTTCCTGTGATGGACCATTCTTTGTTCTATAGAGCTCATCTAATTGACTCTTTGACCTGTCCTGGTGTCTGTCACAGAGGCTTCCCATATTACTCACGATCAACACCCTTCCAGCTCATGGGAGAGAAAGGTCGGCATTTTATGTTTCCCTTCTTACAGGGATTGCAAGCTCAACCCAGCAGATCAAAGGATATCTGCAGGTAGAGGGGGATAAGGTTGGCCTTTCACAAGGTTCTGATAAAAAGTTATCAACTGTAAATTAACTTGAACATTATTGCTTCTCAGATGCTGCCTGACCTGCTTAGTATCTCCACCATTTTCTATTGTTGCTGCTGGACATACTATATTGTTCTGCCCAGAATTTGCCTCATGTTCCAGAATATTTGAACTCTTTTCCATCAAGTCCATTATTCACAGATAAACTTAACCACTGTTCTCTTACAAATTCAAAATTGTTTATTCTGATTGAAAACAAACTGAATGCATAACGACAAAAGATTCTACAGATGCTAGAAATCTAGAATAACACACACTCAAAATGCTAGAGGAACCCAGTAGGTCAGGCAGCATCTATGGAGAGGAATAAAGTGTCAACATTTCAGACAAGGACCTATACTCAGTACTGCGAAGGAAGGGGGGAAATCTTTAAGCTTCCAATTATTTCTTTTTCCATCTATACTCAACAGATTGAGTGTGAATCTGGATGAAGTCATATCTTGGTCCAAGTCCTTTGAACACCTCCTAAAGGATCCAAATGGGAGGAAATTCTTATCGAAGTTCTTACAGAGTGAGCACAGCGATGAAAACATTCTTTTCTGGCTTGCCTGTGAAGAATTCAAGCAGGAAGATCAGAAAACCTTAATTATGGAAAAGGCAACATCAATATATTTTGATTATATTTCAGTTCTGTCTCCAAAGGAGGTGAGTCATGGACACAAAATAAGGAAGAAAGAATTTGTATTCACACAGTGTCTTTAACAACTCAATACTTCGTAAATTTTCCTGCTGTTTTGAAGTGTCAATGTGATACTTCCTCAGTGTTGGTCTATATTTTGTGATCAAGGTCCTTACAAGGAATTTGAGCACACACACAGCTCTATGACTCACTGGCCCACAGCTGACATGCTTTTTCTTCCACCGTCATTCTTAATTGTTTTGTAAGTTTACTTCCCTTCTGAGTTCAAGAGTCTAGATTGCTTATTGTAACTCTTCAGTACACGAATGTAAAGGAGAACAAAATGGATCTGATGCAGCACAAAAGATACATGAAGCATAAAGAACACAATTTTAAAAAGTACAATAAACCCCACAACACATAACAGATTTAAGCTTCCTGTAGTTATGAAGAGACCACTTAGAGGCATGTTTTGTAGAGAGCCTATCATACTGTAAAGATCTCCCAGTGCAACCTTGGCGTTAACGCTCGAGAGGTGAAAGGGGAATGTAGACAGCGGTGATGAACACATTGACAGACATACTTTATTGATCCCGAGGGAAATTGGGTTTCGTTACAGTCGCACCAACCAAGAATAGTGTAGAAATATAGCAATATAAAACCATAAATAATTAAGTAATAATAAGTAAATTATTCCAAGTGGACATAAGTCCAGGACCAGCCTATTGGCTCAGGGTGTCTGACACTCCGAGGGAGGAGTTGTAAAGTTTGATGGCCACAGGCAGGAATGACTTCCTATGACGCTCAGTGTTGCATCTCGATGGAATGAGTCTCTGGCTGAATGTACTCCTGTGCCTAACCAGTACATTATGGAGTGGATGGGAGTCATTGTCCAAGATGGATGGACAGCATCCTCTTTTCAGACACCACCGTCAGAGAGTCCAGTTCTACCCCCACAACATCACTGGCCTTACGAATGAGTTTGTTGATTCTGTTGGTGTCTGCTACCCTCAGCCTGCTGCCCCAGCACACAACAGCAAACATGATAGCACTGGCCACCACAGACTTGTAGAACATCCTCAGCATCATCTGGCAGATGTTAAAGGACCTCAGTCTCCTCAGGAAGTAGAGATGGCTCTGACCCTTCTTGTAGACAGCCTCAGTGTTCTTTGACCTTGATAGCTTCTTTAGTGCTCTTTGATAGCTTGAACACCTTTAGTTCTTTTCAACATTCTTTGTGCTTGAGCCAAGACAGTGAGCACCAAGTGGCAAGAGATGCAACATCTGTCTTTTTACCTTCCCATCATCCAGATTTTCCAAATGCTACTGCCTCCTACCACTGTGACCCAGTTTCAGTCCTGTCCTCCTCTCTGAATGGAGTTCACATGTTCTCCCTGTGTCCCCATGAATATCCCCTGCCATTCTTGTGTCCTCTCACAACATGCCACTTGGTTGGTCACTGGGCACTGTATATTGCTCCTAATATACAGAACTGTGAAGAAATCTTAGGCACGAATATATAGCTAGGGTGCCTAAGACTTTTGCACAAAAAAGTACTGTATTTGTCAACATGGAGCAGGGAGCAAGATTGTAAATCTGGTGGGAACAAAGGGTGTTGGGAATGGTGAGGGCGGAGTGCCATGGAAGGGGTGTGGGACACGTGGCAGAGAAGGAGTTCCAAGGGCAGGGGGTGACTCTGGTGCAGACATACCCAGCCCTATGACAACAGGCAAGGTCATTTGATTCCAAACAATTAGTTTATCAATCATTACAGATTGTCTCTTTGGTGTTTCCCACTCCCTTCCCCTTTTCCCAATGATGACTCCCCTCTCCCTGCCCCCTTCCCACTCCCAGACCACTATAGAGACCCATATCAGAATCAAATTTATCATCACACACACGTTAAGAAATCTGTTTTTTTTTTTGCATCAGCAGTACAGTGCAATACATAAAATTATTACAGTGACACACACAAAATGCTGGAGGAACTCAGCAGGCTAGGTAGCATCTATGGAAAAGGGTAAGCAGTAGACATTTTGGGCTGAGACCCTTCAACAGGACTGGAAAGAAAGGGGAGAAGTCAGAATAAGAAGGAGGGGTAGGGGAGGAAGAAGTACAGGTGGTGGGTGGTGGGTGAAACCAGGAGAGGGGGAGGGGTGAAGTAAAGAGCTGGGAAGTTGATTAGTGAAAGAGATAAAGGGCTGGAGAAGAGGGAAGCTGAGAGGAGAGAGCAGAATTCCATTGAAGAAGGGGAAGGGGAGGAAGGTTATGGGCAGGTAGGGAGATAAGGTGAGAGAGGGAAGCAGGAATGGGGAATAGTGAAGGGGGGAGGCCAATTACTGGAAGTTTGAGAAATGAATGTTCATAACATCAGGGTGGAGGCTACCCCGTTGGAATATAAGGTGTTGCTCCTCCAATCTGAGCGAGGCCTCACCGTGCCAGCAGAGCAGGCTGTGGACTGAAATGTCAGAATGGGAAAGGGAAGTAGAATTGAAATGGGGGGCCGCTTGGAAATCCTGAGGTATGAATAAAGGCTGAAAGGATAGATATGGGGAAGATTAGCTCAGATGATGCAGACTGTAAGATGAGTGGCTGAGAAAAAAATGCTCTTGGTATGGGAAAAAGGGTCAGCAGTGTGAATCGGAAATTACTGCTACAAATGGTGCACTATGAAGAGGGCATAGTGCCTCTTGTGCCATACAGCCACCATGAAGAGGGCATAGTACATAGGGCATAGAGGGCACCCACATGGCCTCAGCTATCACCTTCTGTCTCAGGGGTGCCCAATCTTTTTTATGCCATGGACCTTGCCCATTAACCAAGGGGTCCTTGGAGCCCAGGAAGGGAACTCTGTTCTAGCTAGACCTCCTTCTCCTCCTCCTCCCACCTTTTAATTCTGACATCTTCCCTCTTCCTTTCCAGTCCCAAAAAAGGGTCTCGGCCCAAAACATCAACAGTTTGTTCATTTGCATAGATGCTGCCTAACCTGCTGAGTTCCTCCAGCATTTCTTTGCTCATTGATGGATTTCTTTTCCAGATCAGCATTGATGCCAGCGTGCGAGAAGCAATCAACAAAAACATGGCAACACCAACAACAAACATCTTTGACGAAGCACAGATGCACGTGTATGCACTGATGCACAGGGACTCCTACCCCAGGTTCCTGAATTCGCCACTGTACAAGTCACTTCTGAAAGAACTATCTCCCTCAGACAATGGAATGGACTCCGATCTGTAATAATCACTTTAATAATGTGTCCAACACCAAGCAACTGAGCTAATTTCTGACCTGACCAAGGACTCTGGGGAAATCAAACCCTCAGGTCTCCTGCTGGGATCTGTCTCACTACTTCAGATGCAGAAAGAGACCAGCACATTCATACCAAACTGCCAGCCATTCATCATCATCATGTGCCGTGTCATATAATGCAGACGATCATGGTCTTTGTTGGCAAGTTATTCTACAGGAGTTATTTGCCATTGTTTTCTTCTGGGCAGTGCCTTTACAAGACAGGTGACCCCAACCATTATCAATACTCTTCAGAGATTGACAGCCTGGTATCAGGGCATAACCAGGACTTGAACCAGATGTTCATACGACCATCCATCACCTGCTGCCATGGTTTCACGTGACCCTGATCAGGGGGCTACGCAGGTGTTACACCTTGCTGAAGGGTGACCTGCAGGCTAGTGGAGGGAAGGAGCGCCTTAAACCTCCTTTGGTAGGGACGTATCGCCACTTCATCACCCTTCACCCAGTACCTCACTGAATTATAACAGAGATTGCATATTTCATCTTTAATCAATAATAACTGAAAAATCATTCCAGAAAACCTGCTGATAGAATTTGTTTGTTTATTTTTACACTGAATACTGGATTGCCAACATAGTTTATCAATCAACCCTGTATTTAGCTTCAAGAATATGGCTTTCAAAATGCAGATATTGTGTGCAGACTGCTGATTGGTTCTTTTTGTTTGCGGACATATAAAGGACATGAAATGGTACTACCCACAGGAGAGGAGAAAAAACAATTTCCTAAAAACCCTGGAACAATAAATGACTTTGAATGCTGAGGTATTATCTGTTATCAATAGCAACTGGAATGGGTAGTGTTTATTGATATAAAAACATAGAACATTACAGCACAGTACAGGCCTGCAACGTGTCACCATGGTTCACCAACACAATCTTAGAATTTCCCCTTCAGTCCACGATGTTGTGCCAACATTTGAATCTATGCTTAGATCAATCTAACCCTTCCCTCCTACATAACCTGCCACTTTTCTATCCAAGACTTTCTTAAATGTCCCTAATGCAACTGTCTCTACCACCATCCCTGGTGAGCACTCCATACAGTCTCTGTGTAAAGAACTTAATTCTAATATCCCCCCTATGCTTTCCTCTGATCATCTTAATGTTTCTACCCTGGGAAAAAAGTCTCTGGCTATCCACTCTACCTATGCTTTCGACCACCTTGTGCTCCTTAAGTTCCCGTATTCACAGATCCACAGCGGGGGAGAGGAGAGTGCTTGCACCTCTGGCTCTCCTCCAGCCGGAGATCTGAGCAGGTCCTCAGCCCAGCATCAGCGACAGGAGGGAGATGGCAACCGGGAACAAAAGAGATGAGATTAGGAATTATCTTTATTCATCACACATAAATTGAAACATACACAATGAAATGTGTCACTTGCATCAGATCAAATCAGCGAGGGTTGTGCTGGGCAGCGATGGGAAACAAGCGCTGATGGGTGCTTACTGGCACTGTATAACATTATGCTAACCAATACGCTACCATGCCACCCCAGAAGATGCATTCTCTGAGCCTGTAGCCTGGGCCCAGTGTTAGCTCTTTGAACACAACCTCATGTTTCCAGGCCTTCCTTCCCCTCTCCCATCTCTGCTTCAATCTTCAGTAGTGAATGATGATTCTCACTGAAGCTACGACGGTGACTCCTTTACTGAAACATACAAGAAGACGACATGAATCATCCATAGACAATGATCCAGTGTCAACCTGCCTCGCTCACACATACTTATCAATCCCCAATAAGAGTCTGGGAAAAATGAATCACTTTCAGTATTGTTGTGTATTTAATATTTCAGTCATATTTGAGTAATCTTGTATATGTATATTGGTTGATTAAGCAGTCTTGTTTGTTTGAATAATTGATTACAAGTTATATGTAAAAATACATTAAATGCATACGACATCATGTTACCACATGAAATGTGCGCACTTCGCTTAAACACGAGATTACACTTGCATTTCGAACTCCTGATCTTCTTTTGAATTAATTTAATGTTTTGAATTTACAAAGCATAACATTGGTGATGAGGTATTTTTAAAACTAACCCAACACAACCACCAAGCAGTGAGACGTTCAAAACAAAATACAGCACAGCGAGGAACAGCCAAGTTACAAAAAGGAGGTAGTTACACCAAAAAGACAGGAGGTAGACAGGAGGTAGACAAATGGGTGACAGTCAAGAGAGGCAGGGGGAGCAGACAGAGAGAGCAGAGCACTCCTGTGGCCGTTCCCATCAACAATAAGTAGACCGTTTTGGATACTGTTGGTGGGGATGACCTACCAGGAACAAGTTGCAGTGGTCCTGTCTCTGACACTGAGGTTGGACCCTCAACTAGGAAGGGGAGGAGGGAAGAGAAGAGAGAGGTATTGATAGGGGATTCTATAGTCAGGGGGGCGGATAGGAGATTTTGTGGGGAAGATTGGGAGTCTCAGATGGTATGTTGCCTCCCTGGTGCCGGGGTCCAGGACATCTCAGATCGGGTGCAGGTTATTCTCGAGAGGGAGGGCAAGAACCCAAATGTTGTGGTCCATGTAGGGACCAATGACGTGGGTAGGATGATTGAGGGGGTCCTGCGTAGGGAGTTCAGGGAGTTAGGTGCAAAGCTGAAGGGCAGGACCTCCAGGGTAACAATCTCAGGATTGCTACCTGTGCCACGTGCAAGTGAGGCAAGGAACAGAAGGATTATACAGATTAATACATGGCTGAGAGGATGGTGCAGGAGGGAGGGCTTCAGGTTTTTAGATAATTGGGCTTTGTTCCAGGGAAGGTGAGATCTGTTCCGAAGGGACGGTTTACACCTGAACTGGAGTGGAACTAACGTTCTTGCAGGGAAGTTTGCTAGTGCTTCTCGGGGGGGGGGGGGGGGGGTGTTTAAACTAAATTTGCAGGGGGCAGGGATCCAGAATGTGAGAGAGGATAGCGAGATGAAGAATAAAGGACAGGTGGGGACTACACGGTTCTGGAATATTAAGTGTGTAGTCGAGAAAGGTGAGGCGGAACAAGTGATAAGGAGGACGTATGTACAGAGGGATGGTCTGACGGAACATGGAGTTAAATGTGCAGAAAGAATAAGTAAATTTAGGAAGGACAACAAAATTCAAGGGGCGTATAGCCCGATGGGAGTTTGGGGAGCTGGGTTAAGCACAATAGGCAGTGATTTAAACAGAGAGAGGAGAAATGGGCTAAAAATTCTATATCTGAATGCACAAAGTGTCAGAAATAAGGCGGATGAACTTGAAGCTCAGGTGCGAATGGGTAACTATGATGTTGTTGGGATACTGGAGACATGGCTGCAGGGAGATCAGACCTGGGAAATGAATGTACAAGGGTATACGTGCTATCGTAGGGACAGAAATGTGGGCAGAGGGGGTGGGGTGACCCTGTTGGTGAGGAATGAGATTCAGTCCTTTGCAAGGGGGGCATAGGATCAGGAGAAGTAGAGTCTGTGTGGATAGAACTCAGGAACAGTAAGGGCAAAAAGACCCTAATGGGTGTTGTCTACAGGCCCCCAAACAGTAGCATGGATATTGGGTGCAAGTTGAATAGGGAGTTAACATTGGCATGTGGCAAAGGTAATGTTGCAGTAGTTATGGGGGATTTCAACATGCAGGTGAACTGGGAGAATCAGGTTGGTGCTGGACCCCAGGATAGGGAGTTTGTAGAGTGCCTACAGGATGCATTCTTGGAACAGCTTGTACGAGAGCCGACTAGGGACAAGGCTATTCTGGATTTAGACTTGTGTAATGAACAGGATTTGCTAAGCGATCTTGAAGTAAAGGAGCCATTGGGAGGTAGTGACCATAATATGATAAGTTTTTATCTGCAATTTGAGAAGGATAAGGGCAGATCGGAGGTGTCAGTGTTGCAGTTAAACAGGGGAAACTATGGAGTCATGAGGGAGGAGCTGGCCAAAGTTAACTGGACGGATATCCTAGCAGAAAAGACAGTGGAACAGCAATGGCAGCTATTCTTGGGAATAATGCACAAGGTGCAAAATCAGTTCATCCCCCGGAGAAGGAAGGATTCAAAGGGGGGAAAGGGGCCACAGTGGTTGACAAAGGAAGTCAGAGATTGCATAGCATTAAAAAAAAGGAAATATGACAGAGCTAAGGTGAGTGGGAGGACAGATGATTGGGAAATTTTTAAGGAACAACAGAACTTAACTAAAAAAGCAATACGGGGAGAAAAAATGAGGTACGAACGCAAGCTAGCCAGGAATATAAAGGAGGATAGCAAAAGTTTTTTAGGTATGTGAAGAGAAAGAAGATAGTTAAGAACAATGTTGGGCCCTTGAAGAATGAATTGGGTGAAATTATTATGGGAAACAGAGAAATGGCAGAAGAATTTAATAAGTAATTTAGATCTGTCTTCACTAGGGAAGACACAAGCAATCTCCCAGATGTATGGATGGGCCAAGGACATAGGGTAACAGAGGAAATGAAACAGATTGACATTAGGAAGGAAACGGTGATGAGTAGACTGATGGGACTGAAGGCTGACAAATCCCCAGGTCCAGATGGTCTGCATCCTAGGATACTAAAGGAGGTGGCCTTGGAAATTGTGGATGCATTGGTAATTATTTTCCAATGTTCTTTAGATTCAGGATCAGTTCCTGAGGATTGGAGAATGGCTAATGTTATCCCACTTTTTAAGAAAGGAGGGAGGGAGAAAACAGAGAACTATCATCCTGTCAGCCTAACATCAGTAGTGGGGAAGATGCTAGAGTCCGTTATTAAAGATGAAATAGTGGCATATCTAGATAGCAGTGATAGGATTGGGCCGAGCCAGCATGGATTTACCAAGGGCAAATCATGCTTGACTAATCTATTGGAGTTTTTCGAGGATGTAACCAGGAAGTTAGACAAGGGAGATCCAGTGGATGTAGTGTACCTCGATTTTCAGAAGGCATTTGATAAGGTCCCACATAGGAGATCGGTGGGTAAAATCAGAGCTCATGGCATTGGGGGGAAGATATTGACATGGATAGAAAACTGGTTGGCAGATAGAAAATAAAGGGTAACGGTGAATGGGTGTTTCTCGGAATGGCAGGTGGTGACTAGTGGGGTGCCACAGGGCTCGGTATTGGGACCACAGCTGTTTACGATTTACATCTACGATTTAGATGAAGGCATTGAGAATAACATCAGCAAGTTTGCTGATGATACTAAGCTGGGTGGCAGTGTGACATGTGATGAGGATGTTAAGAGAATTCAGGGTTACTTGGATAGGCTGAGTGAGTGGGCAGATACTTGGCAGATGATGTTTAATGTGAATAAGTGTGAGGTTATCCACTTTGGGAGTAAGAACAGGAAGGCAGATTATTATCTGAACGGTGTAGAGTTAGGTAAGGGAGAAATATAAAGAGATCTAGGAGTCCTTGTTCATCAGTCACTGAAGGTGAATGAGCAAGTGCAGCGGGCAGTGAAGAAGGCTAATGGAATGTTGGCCTTTATTACAAAGGGAATTGAGTACAAGAGCAAGGAAATCCTTTTGCATTTGTACAGGGCCCTGGTGAGACCACACCTGGAGTATTGTGTACAGTTTTGGTCTCCAGAGTTAAGGAAGGACATCCTGGCTATAGAGGAAGTGCAGCGTAGATTCACGAGGTTAATCCCTGGGATGTCCGGACTGTCTTACGCAGAGAGGTTAGAGAGACTGGAATTAAGGAGATTGAGAGGGGATCTGATTGCATCATATAAGATTATTAAGGGATTGGACAAGATAGAGGCAGGAAATGTGTTCCAGATGCTGGGAGAGTCCAGTACCAGAGGGCATGGTTTGAGAATAAGGGGTAGGTCATTTAGGACAGAGTTAAGGAGAAACTTCTTCTCCCAGAGAGTTGTGGGGGTCTGGAATGCACTGCCTCGGAAGGCAGTGGAGGCCAATTCTCTGGATGCTTTCAAGAAGGAGCTAGATAGGTATCTTATGGATAGGGGAATCAAGGGATATGGGGACAAGGCAGGAACCGGGTATTGATAGTAGATGATCAGCCATGATCTCAGAATGGTGCTGCAGACTCGAAGGGCCAAATGGTCTACTTCTGCACCTATTGTCTATTGTCTATAAAAAGCATACGTTCTTCAGAGGGAAATATATGATTGAGTTTATAAAAAGTTAGAAAAAGGAAGAACTCAGGGTTCATAAAGAGTGAGTACTGGGTGATAACAATCTTTAAAAAAGCAGAAATAGCTAGCTACATCGGAAAGATTGACGAGTTTTATTACACAATGGGCAATTGGCTCATGTATACTGAGCTAAAGGAATGGTATTTTGAAGCAAGCAAAATAAGCAATGAGAAGAAGTGCCAGTTTTGCTGAGTTCATTGGGTTTAAAGGCAAACAGTTCACTTCAAAGTTTGATTGCTCTATCAGAAATGAGTTTTGTAAAAGTAATGCAGGAACATTTGGAACCAAAGCCATTGTAGATTGCAGAATGCTTTAGATTTCATAAGTGGAATCAAAAGGAATTGGGGTCCTTTTCAGTGTATGTGACTGAATTAAAAAGATTGTCTGAGCATTGTCAGTTCAGTCATGGTCTTAATGATACACTAAGAGATTGTTTTCTTTTTTGAGATTCCACAAACTAAACATTCAAAAATGGATCCCAACTGAAGCACAACTGACATTTAAAAGAGCAATTGGAATCCCTGTATCAATGGAAACAGCAGGCAGAGACAATTGAGTTGCCATCAGGAATGAAAATGAGCATGAATAAAATTGCTGCATCTAAACAGAAACTGGCCTGGCAAAACAAATTGTGTTACCATTGTGGCTGGGGCCCACATACATGCAACTAATGCAGGGTTAAAGGTGAACTTTGCAGAAAATGCAACAAAGCAGGACACATACCAAAAGCATGTTGGGCAGACAAAAAGAAATGGACTGTACAGGGCAGAGAAAAAGCTAAAAAGTTTCTAAAAGAGCACCAAGGTTATACAAGATTATTAGGGGTACAGATAGTGTAAATGCAATCAGGTTTTTTCCACCGAGGTTGGGTGGGAGGACAACCAGAGGCCATGGGTTAAGGGTGAAAAATGAAATATTGAAGCATCTGCAGAGTTTCTCTTGTTTGCCTTTAGATCAGGAGACAGGAATTGGAGCATGTGCAGAGGGAGCTTAAAGGAAAAGATCTAAGTTGCTAAAGAGGAATACAGGAGAAAGCTTGGGAAGAGTAGCACATGAGAGGTGTGGATGCAGTGAAGAACATCACTGGCTGTAGTGTCTCGGAATGCAGCCGTGAATGGACTAATAAGTTAAACCAATTCTTCAACAGGTTTGACAATTGCCCTCCTGTTCACAACTTCTCAGCACACCAGTCCAGCTGCTGAGGCACCCAATGCTCCCTCAACACCAACACCTCCCTTCCTCCCCTCTCCCCTTTCCAGTTGAATATTTGGATGAACAACACCGGCTACCATTCCTTGCCCAGCACCTTCCACCCACGGCTCCACATATCAACTGCTATCATCCTGATCTTAACCTCAGCCCCCACCACCTACCAACTCCCCAGTCATCACAGACCCACCTTCACTACCGAGCAGGTGACAAGGGCTCTGGGACAAAGGATTGGGAACCTCAAGCTCCTGAAGGAGTATACTGTGCAGGTGAGAAGGGCTCTGGGACAAAGGATTGGGATTGGCTGGTGTGAACCCTGAGCAGCTGTGTGGAGTTCTCCAGCGCATTTTCAATCTGAGTCTCAGCCTAGAAAGGGTCCTGACTGTGTGTAAAATAGCACGTGTGGTCCCAGTACCCAAGAAGGGCCAACTGAAAGTCTTGAATGACTACTGTCCGGTGGCCCTAACACACATCATGCAGAACCTTTAGAGGCTGGTCCTAAGTCACCTTTGACCCCTGGTCAGATCAGCCCTTGATCCCCTGCAGTTTTCCTACCAGGAGCACATTGGAGTCGATGATGTTGTCAACTATCTGCTGAACAGAGCCTGCTTCCATTTGGATAAGCAGGGCAGCAGGGTGAGGATCAGATTTTCTGATTTTTCTAATGCCTTCAATACAGGAGGTGCTCGACAAAGTGGTCTCCCAATTTACGTAGAGTCTCACCAGTGTAGAGAAGGCCACATCATGAGCACTGGACACAATAGGCAATCCCAGCAGATTTGTCCATGAAGTGTTTTCTCAGCTGGAAGGACTGTTTGGAGCCCTGAATGGAGGTGAGAGAGGAGGTGAAAGGACAAGTGTGGTACTTCTCTCACTTACAGGGATACATACCAGGAGGATGATTAGTGGGGAGGGGTGAACGGACAAGGGAATCATGGAGTGATCCCTGCAGAAAACAAAGTGTGGCCAGTGGTGGTAGCTGCTTTCAAATTCTTACTCGTCTCATTTATCATCATGACAGGTTTACGCAATAAGTGATATACGCAATACAATTCCTCAAACCCTGTATTCTTTCAACCCTGGAGTCTTGCACATTTAAATGCCTCCAGGTTGTTAGCTGGCTGGACCCCAATCTAAAACATTTTCTTCTCAAATGTCTCTGTTCTTTATTTCCACATCCTTTATGAAGATTTTTAAACCATAACAGTTTAGACATGGGCCCACAGAAGAAAGTACAGTACTCATTTCTGTTATAGGCTTTAACAGAGGTCTGAATGGATTGATGTTTGGGACAAGAATGATGACTATATTCTTTGAGTTGATTAGCTCATGGAATGTAGATTGCATGAATTTATCTTTCCAGCCAGCACATGGTGATATTTATATTCCATTATGCACAAAAGAACTGTGTGGAATTCTAATAAGGCTTGTTGATACCCTGAGGATGAAACGTCTGGAACCATTAGCACAAAATCAACACTTGACCATTCAGGAATGAATTTAAATGCTTCAATTTAATATCAGAGAATATATACACTATGCAATCTGAAATTCTTACTCTTCGCAGACATCCACAAAATAGGAAAAAAAGAGAATGAGTAACAGAAATGTTAGAACCTCAAAGCTCCCTCCTCCTCTCATGCATAAGCAGCAGTGAAAATACCAACTCTTCCCCCCCCCCACTTGCTCCAGCAAAGCACTGAACCCCCTCTACCCTCTATGCAAGCAATCGCAAAGCCCCCAAAGAGATCATGATCTAGAGTCAAAACACTACTGTACATCCCAACACTCAGACACCTCCAACAGGCTCTCTCCCTCTCACTAGCGAGGGAGTGAGAGTTATGAGAAGAGACCGGCAGCTTGCTGTTTCAATGTTACAATCTGCCACGCTGCTTATCCAAGTCTCCTGACTTGAGAACAAGGCAGTGAACTCTTACAAAGTGTTCACTCTCACAACATTATGGATGAGGGGTAATTCTGTTGACAAACTTTTTAAACGTGTTAAAATGGGAAATTAGGTAAGGGAGAAGAGAATGGAGGTTTATTCTGAAAGGTAAAATGAAGCAGAATTGTAAGAAACTCATGGAACATAAACACCAACATACATAAGACAGATCAAATGGCCACCCTTTGCTACTTATCAATACTTGACTATGGTGAGAACGTGTCAGAGTCACAGAACACAGAAACAGGCCCTTCAGCCCATCTTGGCCATGCAAATCACCAAACACCTACTCACACTAATCCCAGATTCTGCCATCCACTGGGGATAATTGACTGGCACCAACAACCCCCGCCAAACCACCTGCCTTTGCAATAAGGGAAACTGGAACATCTTAAAGAAACCTCAACCTGGAGGAAGCCACAGTTGTCACCGACTTCATCACGACCTGTTGGATGAGTGTGTGCCTTCGAGAACATACGGGACTTACCCAGACCAAAAGCTGTGGATGAACCAGGAGCTGCATAGTCTGCTGAGGGCCGAATCTGTGGCATTCAGGACCACTGATCCAGAAGTATACTACACGTCCAGCTAAGGACTATGGCAGTGATTTTAAGGATGAAAATGCAATTCTGATTGAGGTTAAAGACTGAATCAGATGCGCGTCAGCTTTGGCAGGGTTTGCAGGCCATTACATCTTACACAGTGAAACCTAACATGATGAAAGGCGGTGATGTTTCACTCCCAAATAAGCTCATTGCCTTTTATGCTTGTTTTGAAAGGGAGAGTAAAACTACATTTATGCAAATTCCTGTAGCATCTTGTGACCTTGTGATCAGGAGGGTGAACCCTCATAAGGTGTCAAGGCCTGATGAATAACCTGGTAGGGCTCTGAAAACATGTGCCAACCAACTAGCAGGAGAGTTCAAGAACATCTTCTCTTACTGCTGCATTTGGAGGTTCCCACCTGCTTCAAAAGGGCAACAAATCATACCAATGTCCAAAAAGATCAAGGTGAGCTGCCTTAATGGCTATCGCCCAATTGCACTCACATCTATGGTCATGAAGTGCTTTGAGAGGTTGGTCATGTGTGGAATAAACTTATAGCTAAGCAAGGACCTAGACACAATGCAATTTGCCTATCACCACAATTGATCTAAAGTGAATGCAATCTCACTAACCCTCCATTCAGTCTTGGATCACCTGGACAACAGCAATACCAACGTCAGGCTGCTGTTTGATTACGGCTCAGCGTTCAACACCACCACACCCTCAGTTCTAAACAACAATCTTCAAAACCTGGGACTCCGTACCTCCCTCTGCAACTGGATCCTTGACTTCCTCACAGTTTGTGCAAACTGGAAATATCACCTCCTCCTCACTGTCAGTTAACACTGGTGCACCTCAAGTGTGCAATGCTTAAGCTCACTGTTCTACCCACTGCTCAAAGTCAATTCAATTCAATTCTACACCCACAATTGTTTGACTAGGCAAACACCATCTATAAATTTGCCAGTGACACAACTATTGTTAGCAGTGTTTCAGATGGTGACGAACAGACACACAGGAGCAAGGTAGATCAGCTGGTTGAGTAGAGTTGCAGTAACGACTTTGCACTCAACATCAGTAAGACCAAGGGATCACTGTGGACTAGCCTCCCCAGCATCGAAGATACCTTTAAAAAGCAATGCCTCAAAAAGGTGGCATCCATTATTAAGGATCCCCATTACCCAGGACATGCTCTCTTCTCATTGTTACCATAATGGAAGAGGTACAAGAGACTGAAGACACACACTTAATGTTTCAGGAACTGTTTCCTCCCCTCTGCTGTCAAATTTCTGAAGGGATAATGAACTCATGAACACTAACTCAGTATCTCAGTTTTCCTTTCTTTTTGCTCGACTTAATTTTCTTTGTTTTAGATAGATAGATACTTTATTCATCCCCATGGGGAAATTCAACATTTTTTCCAATGTCCCATACACTTATTGTAGCAAAACTAATTACATACAATACTTAACTCAGTATAAATATGATATGCATCTAAAATCACCCTCTCAAAAAGCATTAATAAATAGCTTTTAAAAAGTTCTTAAATAGTTTACTAAAATACATTGAATGGTAACTTAAGCTCAGTCCTAACCCCGGTACTTTAACGTATCTTACCCCTGGTGGTTGAATTGTAAAGCCGAATGGCATTGAGGAGTAATGATCTCTTCATCCTGTCTGAGGAGCATTGCATCGATAGCAACCTGCCGCTGAAGCTGCTTCTCTGTCTCTGGATGGTGCTATGCAGAGGATGTTCAGGGTTTTCCATGATTGACCGTAGCCTACTCAGCGCCCTTCGCTCTGCTACCGATGTCATACTCTCCAGTTCTGTGCCCACGACAGAGCCTGCCTTCCTTACCAGCTTATTAAGACGTGAGGCGTCCCTCTTCTTAATGCTGCCTCCCCAACACGCCACCACAAAGAAGAGGGCGCTCTCCACAACTGACCTATAGAACATCTTCAGCATCTCACTACAAACATTGAATGACGCCAACCTTCTAAGGAAGGTTCTTTTTGTAAACTTATAGTTTCCTATTATGTATTGCAATGTACTGCTGCAAACAATTAATTTCATGAAATATTCCAGTAATATTAAACCTGATTGTTTAATCAGGAAAACGTGCCAACTCCACATAGACAGTAGCCAAGTCACAAGACCACGAGTAACTATGCCACCGTGCTATCCAGCCATTTAGTCAAACATCCTTAGAAACATGCACCAAATGTTAAAAAATCCATGAGAAAAACACCACCTTAAAAGAAAATGAATAGGATTTAAACTGGTTTATTTAATTTGTTGACACATTTCTAAAACATGTACAATCACTTTAATTTTCTGAATACAAACATCTGAAGCTGGCCTGAAGAGGGAAAAATATACAATTTAAAAACAAATCAAAGATTCAATCTTTTGCCAACTCAGCAACATTGCCTGCAAGTAGATTTCAGACAACAAAATATAAACTTCATATCAAATATCTAAAGTATTTCAATGTCTTTTTACACAGTTAATTGCCCAATCTCAAGGACTGTCCAGAAGTCAAATGCAACTATAAGGATAAGCACCAGAGAATCTGCAGATGCTGGAAATCCACAACATACATAAAACGTTGGAGGAACTCAGCAGGTCAGGCAGCACCTATGGAATGGAATTAGGACAGTTGAAAGGTGTCAGCTCAAAGCATTGACTCTTTATTCCTTTCCGTAGGTGTGTCTGCCCTGCAGAGTTCCTCCAGCATTTGGTATGTGTTACAACTATAATGAAGTGTCTTTGAGCAATGTTTGGGAGAGAGGAAAAAAAAAGTCACAGAAGTACAAAATTGAGGGTGCATTTGTAACTTTCTTTGAAGAGTTTTATTAGCAATGAAACTACAGGGAATTTCATGGGATTGGAGAGAATGGTGGTTAAACAACAAAAGCATTCAGCTAAACAAGAACTCTTCAGTGCTGGATTACCTAAAGGAAAAATAATCGCCACAGGATATCTGATCTGTCTGACAAACACTGGCTAAAGTGAAAATACAATGAAACCTTCAGGAATCCATCCAACCAGATTTATAACTTCCTCCCCACCAACTTTAATTATATGACTGTCGAACAAGAACTAACCTCATGAGTGATACCTTTATGACTTTATTGGAATTCACCTCTGAACACTTTTTGCTCCTGTAAGATGATGGAGACCTGACACACTCTGTAAAGATAATGGAGATAGGAGATAATAAGGTCTCAATATCAGCAAGACCAAAGAACTGATTGTGGACTTCAGAAAGGGTAAGACAAGGGAACACACACCAGTTCTCATTGAGGGTTCAGAAGTGGAGAGAGTGAGCAAGTTCAAGTTCTTGGATGTCAATATATCTGAGGATCTAACCTGGATAGAACATATCGATGCAGCTACAAAGAAGCCACAACAGTGACTATATTGCATTAGGAGTTTGAGGAGATATATAATGTCATCAAAGACACTAGCAAATTTCTACAGATGTACTGAGGAGAACGTTTTAACTCGTTGCATCACCGTCTGGTATGGTCGGGGGAGTGAGTGGCTACGGCACAGGATTGAAATAAGCTGCAAAGTTGCAAACTTAAGTCAGATCCATCATGGGCACTAACCTCCATAATATCCAGGACATCTGACAGAGCAATGCCCCAGAAAGGCAGCAGCCATCAGTAAGGACCCCCATTACTCAGTACATACCCTCTTCTCATTGCTACCATCAGAAAACAGATACAGAAGCCTGAAGACACACACTCACTGATTCTAGAACAGATTTTTCTCCATCATCTGATTTCTGAATGCATATTGAACCCATGAACACTACCTCACTACTTCTATAATTTCTATTTTTGCCCTACTTATTTAACTATTTGATATATATATATATCTAATGTAATTCACAGATCTGTTATATTATTATGTTTTGCATTGTACTGCTGTCGCAAAGACAACAAATTTCATTTCATATTCCAATGATATTAAACCTGATTCAGATTCTGATAATGGAGATAACTGTAAGATAATGTAGATCTGTTGCCCTCTTTTCACGTCTGAAGACCAATTGCCCCAAGAAGATAATGGAGGCTGTCCATAGTTCATGGAACAACTGGCCAACTGAAACTAACAGTTTAGAGGTGGAGAAGTTTGAGAGTGAGAGTATATTTGGAAGGTAAGGTAGCGACTTCTTTAAAAATGAACACAAATGAACAGTAATATACAAAAGTAGTCCTTTCAGATTTGGTTTATAACGCATGCAGTACTCCCCTGGGAGGATGTAATTGATTCTTTATTATTAGTTATTCTAAAGAGACTTGGATTTTTTAAAACAAATGCAATTCAATTGAATCTCATATTTTCCATTCTGCAAACATAAAATACCTATGAAAAATAAGATGTTTCTCATTTAAAATTTTGGGATCCTTTAATAAAATTAATCTTCAAAGACCAGCTTAATACTCGTGCAATATAATCAAAACCATACAATGGGTTTAATGTTGAAAATGCCACAAAATTTGTCTCTGTACAATTTTGCAAATAATTTGATGTTCAGACAGTTGTGAAATCCAAATTGATAATAAAATCTGCATTTGCTGGAGATTTGAAACAAAGGCAAAAATGCTCAAACTGAAAAGAAAACAGTTCAGTCAGCATTGTAGTGAATATTTCAGGCCTGAAGTACAATGCTAATGTTTCCTGTCTGAAGAGACAATTGCTTCTCTTTCCACAAATGATGCCAGATCTATTGAGTATTCCCTCTAATTTCTTTTCCTCAAATCTACGCCTCATTACACAGCAGAAAGCATGCAGTATGCTGAAGCTGCAGACTTTGTTCAGCTGTCAGTACATTTTTGATTAAGAGCCAAATTTACTCCTGTATCATTTGAAAACAAATTGAGATAAGCACCATAAGAATTTCTGACTTGGCTTGAATGCATTTTCTTCTCCTCCGAAAAAGATGAAGTTTAAATTGTAGTGAAGAATGTTTCAATAACGTCCAGTCAATCAGCAGAACTGAAATTACAAGTAGAAATACTTCAGGAATGTAACACTTACTGAAACCTTATTATAGAGCTGGAGTTCCAAACATTTCTTATGCCATGGATCTGTAATATTAACCAAACATTCCATGGAGCCCAGGTTGGGAACCTCTCAGTTACAGAGCAATAATTCATGAGCAAAAGACCCATCTCATTGAAATCTACCGAGTATGATAAGGCCTAGACAGAGTGAACTTGGAGAGGATGCTTCCTGTAGTGTGGAAGTCTGGGACCAGAGGGCAGAGCCTCAGTACAGAAAGACATCTCTTTAGAACAGAGAAGAGAAGGAATTGCATGAGCTAAAGGGTAGGGAATCTATGGAATTCATTGCCACAGAGGGTGGTGCAAGCCAAGTCATTGGGTATATTTAAAGAGGTGGTGGATAAATCCTTAATTAGTAAGGAAATCAAAGGTTATGGGGAGCAAGCAGGAGAATGGGTTGAGAGATAATATAAATCGACCATGATGGAATGATGGAGCAGATTCGAGATATCTATTTCTGCACCTGTCTTATGGTCTTATATGTAGAAAAAAAAACTACAGCAAGAGAGAGAATGGGATTGGTGGAGCAGTTGAAAGCCACCCTTGAGTTGATGGCTGAATGAACTCCTTCCATGCCGTGAGGAAACATTTCAAAAGAGAAAATAAAGCAGTAGTCTTTTGAGACAAAGAGAAATCCAGGGGTAGTGGCAAGAGGTGAATTACCAGTCACATTCACAATCTGGTGTTTATCTAGAGACACAGGGTAGAACATGGGCCTGTAGTTGCATGAGGTCTCAAAACCCACTCTCGATACAATCACCATCCATGAAGGATAAGCTCAGAGAGAACACGAGGAGGATTGGGTCAGAAATTTTAAAAATGAAATAAAGAAAATGTGTGAATGGAAAAATTAAATGAATGTATGAATAGATAAAATAAACAAGGAGTGAATGGAAACAAATGATTCTACAACAAACCTTCCAGCGGTTTCCACATTCATTGCACAGAACAAATGTTGTCATCGGTTCATCGGCACTTCGGGTTTGAACCTATAGAGAATTGAAATGAAAATTTTCATTAAATCAGCCCATGCATAACTGCATTGCAATCTCAAATTGCACTGGATAACACATTTTTTTGAAGGTGTTGCTTCCTCAATTTTTTTGTGGTTATGATAGATCACTTGAAGCTGAACACAAATACAATTTCAGACTACTTGCCGTCATGTAGGAATTTGGAGAAACAAGAAATTAATTTTTATTGACTATAATGCATTTAGTTGCATAACCCTTCGCAATAGTTCAACTAAGCTAAAAATGTTGTGTTTATGATGTTCATTTCCACTCAGTGTCTGAGGTTTCTCATTTAAGTGTTCAACAATAATCAGCCAGCAATGATGGATTCCAGTTGTGCTGATACTGTTTCTCCATGACTGTAATGTCCTGGTGAAACCTTTAACCTTGACAGTGCCGAGATTTGCACGGAAGAAGTCTAAATGGAAACGCAGAAAATTAATCTTTAGTGACACGTTGCACTTCATGGTTTCAGCTTACATTATGGGCAACAACTGACTTGAGTTATGAATCAAAATAATTGAGGCAATTCTTTTTTTAAATAGTGTGTGATAGACAAATTCCAAGGTGATTTTCATGATCAGCAGTCCAAAATCCACAAGATACACCCAAAAGTATTTTGTAAGTATTCAGTGTACTTCATCTGAAATTCAAGGGGAGCATGAACAAGAGAAGTGCTATCTGTTTATTAATAATTAATAATAATAATTTATGGGATAACTGGGAAGGGAAATAATTAAAGGCCATCTACATCTGACTTCGAGGCCAAGCACTTTTGGAATGCAGATCCTAAACTTATCAGCCTGTATCTGACTGTCCCCGTACATAGGTAGGACTTGCTCCACGATCACACATTGGATATTTGATGGTCTTTGTGTGTGAGGTTTTTCATGGGCTCCAGGTCATGGTCTCTTTGGGGGCTTTGCTATTGCTCATGTGGTGGAGTTGCTAATGCTTTCTGCTGGAACAGACGACAGGGAGGGTTTATGCTTTGCATGGGAGGAGGTAGGCTTTGGGGTTCTAATGTTTCTATGTCACTCATTCTCTAGGTTTTTTCATCTGTTTCATGGATGCCTGCGAAGAGTAAGAATTTCAGGTTGTATACTGTATACACTCTCTGATATTAAATTGAACCACTGAAGTTGAACATCAGCAAGTAGTTTTATTACCTCGTGTGTTATTTGAAAGCATTCTCAATTATACCTTCCTTCACTGTGCTGCCAACTGAGAGTAGACTGATGGGGAGAATTGCTTTATTTGTAGAATGAGTCTATCTGAACAGTTTGCCTTTCATTTGTTAGATGTTGTGTAATAGCTGCTCTGGAACCTCGGTTCATTTGAGAAGTGAGCACGTGTCTTTGACATTCTACCTGATATTCTTCTATTGTGTTTTTCTATTTTCCTGTAAATACCTGCAAGAAATTGTATCTTATAACCATATAACAATCACAGCACGGAAAACAGGCCATTCCGGCCCTCCTAGTCCGTGCCGAACTCTTAATCTCACCTAGTCCCACCTACCCGCACTCAGCCCATAACCCTCCACTCCTTTCCTGTCCATATACCTATCAAATTTTACCTTAAATGACACAACTGAACTGGCCTCTACTACTTCTACAGGAAGCTCATTCCACACAGCTATCACTCTCTGAGTAAAGAAATACCCCCTCGTGTTTCCCTTAAACTTTTGCCCCCTAACTCTCAAATCATGTCCTCTCGTTTGAATCTCCCCTACTCTCAATGGAAACAGCCTATTCACATCAACTCTATCTATCCCTCTCAACATTTTAAATACCTCGATCAAATCCCCCCTCAACCTTCGACGCTCCAATGAATAGAGACCTAACTTGTTCAACCTTTCTCTGTAACTTAAGTGCTGAAACCCGGGTAACATCCTAGTAAATCGTCTCTGCACTCTCTCTAATTTATTGATATCTTTCCTATAATTCGGTGACAAGAACTGTACACAATATTCCAAATTTGGCCTTACCAATGCCTTGTACAATTTTAACATTACATCCCAACTTCTGTACTCAATGCCCTGATTTATAAAGGCCAGCGTTCCAAAAGCCTTCTTCACCACCCTATCTACATGAGACTCCACCTTCAGGGAACTATGCACTGTTATTCCTAGATCTCTCTGTTCCACTGCATTCCTCAATGCCCTACCATTTACCCTGTATGTTCTATTTGGATTATTCCTGCCAAAATGTAGAACCTCACACTTCTCAGCATTAAACTCCATCTGCCAACGTTCAGCCCATTCTTCTAACCGGCATAAATCTCCCTGCAAGCTTTGAAAACCCACCTCATTATCCACAACACCTCCTACCTTAGTATCATCAGCATACTTACTAATCCAATTTACCACCCCATCATCCAGATCATTTATGTATATTACAAACAACATTGGGCCCAAAACAGATCCCTGAGGCACCCCGCTAGTCACCGGCCACCATCCCGATAAACAATTATCCACCACTACTCTCTGGCATCTCCCATCTAGCCACTATTGAATCCATTTTATTACTCCAGCATTAATACCTAACGACTGAACCTTCTTAACTAACCTTCCATGTGGAACTTTGTCAAAGGCCTTGCTGAAGTCCATATAGACTACATCCACTGCCTTACCCTCGTCAACATTCCTCGTAACTACTTCAAAAAATTCAATAAGGTTTGTCAAACATGACCTTCCACGCACAAATCCATGCTGGCTACTCCTAATCAGATCCTGTCTATCCAGATAATTATAAATACTATCTCTAAGAATACTTTCCATTAATTTACCCACCACTGATGTCAAACTGACAGGTCTATAATTGCCAGGCTTACTTCTAGAACCCTTTTTAAACAATGGAACCACATGAGCAATACGCCAATCCTCCGGCACACTCCCCGTTTCTAATGACATCTGAAAGATCTCCGTCAGAGCTCCTGCTATCTCTACACAAACTTCCCTCAAGGTCCTGGGGAATATCCGGTCAGGACCCGGAGATTTATCCACTTTTAAATTTCTTAAAAGCGCCAGTACTTCCACCTCTTTAATTGTCATAGGTTCCATAACTTCCTTACTTGTTTCCCACACCTTACACCATTCAATATCCTTCTCCTTAGTGAATACCGAAGAGAAGAAATCGTTCAAAATCTCTCCCATCTCCCTCGGCTCCACACATAGCTGACCACCCTGATTCTCTAAGGGACCAATTTTATCCCTCACTATCCTCTTGCTTTTAATATAACTGTAGAAGCGTTTCGGATTTACTTCCACCTTATTTGCCAAACCAAACTCGCAACTTCTTTTAGCTTTTCTAATCTCTTTCTTAATTTTCCTTTTACATTCTTTATATTCCTCGAGCAATTCCTTTACTCCATGCTGCCTATATCTATTGTAGACATCCCTCTTTTTTTGAACCAAGTTTCTAATATCCCTTGAAAACCATGGCGCTTTCAAACCTTTAACCTTTCCTTTCAACCGAACAGGAACATAAAGATTCTGTACCCTCATAATTTCACCCTTAAATGACCTCCATTTCTCTATTACATCCTTCCCATAAAACAACTTGACCCAATCCACTCTCTCTAAATCCCTGCGCATCTCCTCAAAGTTAGCCTTTCTCCAATCAAAAATCTCAACTCTAGGTCCAGTCCTGTCCTTCTCCATAATTATCCATAATCTTGAGGTAGTATGTGGTGTGTATACATACTTTGATAATAATTTTACTTTGATTTTCAATCTAATACGTTGCTAAAGCCAATTATCTTCTCCAGATCCAGAGCACTCGACTGCTTCTTGTGCCATGTGCCACGCATCAAAATGGCTGAATGGCAACTTCTGTGATTGCGCGGGACCCAAGCAGGAGGTTCAGATGGATTACCCATTTGAGCTTCTGGGTGAATGTAGTTGAAAATACTTCCAATTTAACTCAATCTTTTCTTTATACATAGTACAATGAGGCTCTGCAAAAATGGCTGCATACCTGATTGTAGGTACAGTTTTTCTTCTTGCATCTACCACATTGGAAGAGAGTAGAATCGGTACCACTTGTTTTGGCCATCTGATGCTCCCTAATGGCTTCCTTAGTTATCACATTCCGTAGCTCCTTCAACTCATCACTGGCCATCTCCTGCAGAGATATGTGTTAATAGGAGTGGCAGTCTACCAATTAGAACATTACAGCTCAACAAATTTCCAATATTGGGGAAAGTTACACTGGTTGAGGGCTTCACCTCAGTTTTGTTCTGAACAAAATCAGCACATTTATTTGAAAACATGGGCTCAGTCAAAGTCAACAACAAAATTGGAAATTTGAACTCAATTCCAACTGTTCGCAAGTAAAGTTCTGTGACAAAGCAAAATTATCCACTTGCAATGAAAAAGCACATCATGATGCCATTTGTTCTGAAATTTAGCACATGCCCATAAACCTGTGAAACAAGACACTAGATTTGCTGTGTACTGGAGAAACAAACAAAATGTTGGTGGAATGCAATGGATCGAGGAGCATCCATGGGTGAAAGAAGTGTCAATGTTTCAGAACTAAACTCTGCATCTTTGACCAATTAGTTTCTTTGTCTACTCTCTGCAGTGTGCATTAGATCTTCAAAAAGAAAAGGTCCACATGGGGAATTGGCCATAATCTGCTTTATGCTATCTTTGGTACACTTTGCCCAAGGGTGAAGGTTGTTACTCTTAACCCAGCCCAACTGTTCCATTTACAGAGGACCCATAACAAAATACCCCTTGGACAGTTCACCAGGTAATAATAAGACTCTGCTGAGCTACATGAAATGCTGGGTTGGCTGACCAAGTCAGCAGTGAAAGAGGCAGTTTTTTTGTGCATCTAAAGAGAGGAAACACAACACAGAGCCACAGACCTACAGTATGGAAGGAAAAGCAGATTTGAAGGTCTAGATGTCAATGGTGGGATTAGAAAAGTGCAGATACATGAGGTGCTTTAATTGAAAGACTACAAAACAATGTACAGGTAGGTTTGATTACAGATGCAGCCAGAGTCTGAAAGCAAGAAAAGATTAAGATCTAAAGTGTTTAAGTACCAAAAGCCAATGCATACATCTGCACATTTCATAGCCTGCCTCATTTTACTTTCCAGTGGCATAAATAGAACATAAAGATGTGATGTATAAATCTGTATCCTTGCTGTTTGTAAAACTGCATACGGATTACTGTGACTGATGGCTGACATCAGCTTGGTGTTTCTAATCCGTGTGATTCTACAAAAAAACCTGGTCACAGACACCTCTGATTATCTATGAGATGCTCCATTGAAATCAATGGTTTTTGTTAAACACCACTGACCGAAGACCTTCTTTTCTACTATTCTCTACCAAATGAGACCAACCACATTACCCAACATCAACAAGTCTAACAAGTAACTGAAGTGTGTTTTATACGTGGGAATAAAAGCAACAGAGGTGGCTGCTGGGTTGGTTAGGATTAGAGTTATCAGGGGACTGTGTAACATTGGGAAATGACAGATTGGGGGCGGAGATGGCTTGGAGACTGGGGATTGACAGGTGAGTAATTGACTTATCTGCTAGTGTTCTTGCCTGCCTTAATGCTGGCAACCTAAGATTAGCTCAGGAGTGCCCTATTATAAAGATTAGCTTTATTTGTCACATGTACATCAAAACATCGAAACAGACAGTGACATGCATCGTTTGTGTCAAATCCAATCAGTGAAGATTGTTCTGGGGGCAGCCTGCAAGTGTTACCATGCTTCCAGCACCAACAAAGCATGGCCACAACTTACCAACCTAAACCATCCATAGAAATCTGCATAGCAACCGGAGTACCCAGACGAAACCCACATGGTCACAGGAAGAATGTATGACCTCCTTATTGACAGCGGCTGGAATTGAACTCTGATTAATGACTGCCGGCATTGTTAAGTTGTTGCTCTGACCACTACGCTACTGTGACACCCCAGGGAACTGTAACTTGCCCCACCTAGAATAGAGATTTCTCCTATGACAGCTTGGCTTAAGCTCTTCTAAAATGCTCCAAAAATAATAATGTTAGACATAGAATTAGTTCTTCTGCATACCCCTGTTCTGGAATTTACATCTTCTCTTGATAAAACAGGACACAACAGCTCTAATTCTTCTGTCTTCAGAATCAGAATCAGGTTTAATATCATTGGCATATGTCATGAAATTTGTTGTCTTTGCCGCAGCAGTACATTGCAATACACAATAGAAAAATGTGAATTACAGTAAGTATATATATTAAATATTTAACAAGTAAGTAGTCCAAAAATAGAAATTAAAAAATAGTGAGGTAGTGTTCATTGTCCATTCAGAGATCAGATGGCAGAGGGGAAGAAGCTGTTCCTCAATCATTGAGTGTGTGCCTTCAGGCTCCTGTACCTCCTTCCTGATGGCAGAGGGGAAGAAGCTGTTCCTGAATCACTGAGTGTGTGCCTTCAGGCTCCTGTACCTCCTTTCTGATGGTATCAATGAGTTCAAGGCATGCGCTGGGTGGTAGGGGTCCTTAATAATGGACACCACCTTTTTGAGACAGCGCTCCTTGAAGAAGATGCCCATAAAGTAGCATAAATCTTCATGCACTCATTCCTCCAAATGATCGTCTCCCATGTAGTTCACCATAACAGACCATCACTGGGATTATGATAATGATGTCCACATGGGCAACACTTCAGATAAATGAACTGACAGGGCTAAATGGTGATAAGCTAGTAAAGATGTTGCTGGCGTGGAAACCCAAAGAGCTGGACTAATAATTCAGACACAAGGGTTGAAATCCTATCACGGCAGCTGGGAAGTTTAAAGACCTGTTATCAACAATATTGTTATAAATGAGTCAGGTTCTTGCAGAAATCCTCTGGTTTGCTGATGTCACTCCTTTCCATGTCTGGTCTTTATGTGAATGCAACCCCAGAACAATGGGGGTAATGTATAACTGTCCTATAAGATGGTATATGTCTCAGATGTCTACAGATGTACCATGGAAAACATTCTAACTATTTGCACCACCATCTGGTATGGAGCTGGGGCAGGGTGGGGCTACTGCACAGGATTGGAATAAGCTGCAGAAAGTTGAAAACTCAGCCAGCTCCATCATGGCCACTAGCCTCTCCTTCCTCCAGGACACCTTCAAGAGGCAATGCCTCAAAAATGCAGTACCCATCATTAAGGAGCCCCATCACCCAGGACATGATCTCTTGCCACCATCAGAGAGGAGGTACAGGAGCTTGAAGACACAGTCACAGCTTCTTCCTCTCTACCATCAGATTTCTGAATGGACAATGAACCCATGAACACTACCCCAGTACTCTTCCCTCTGTTCTGCACTAATTATTCAATTTAAAGTTATATACATTACATGTATATATACCTATTTTAATTTATAGCTTTTGTTATTATGTATGACAAGGTACTGCTGCTACAGAACAACAAATGTCATGATATATGCCAGTGATACTAAACCTGATTCTGATTCCAATTATAAGATGGCCAAACAAACCAGTCTGCTGTATCTAGGACTATGAATTGCCACGGAAAAGCTTTATTATGAATAGTTGTGGGTAGGGTATCAACGTGGTGTGGCTCGTTGGGTTAGGAGGACATGATTTGTGCTGAATCTCTAAATAAATATAATTTAAGAAGAGCACAGTATGTCACTAAAAGATAAAGAGGCTAAAGGTGCCACCTTATCACAAAGCATGCAAACATATTCTCCACAACATTCTTGCAAAATTAAATGCAACTTACAAGATAGACTACTGTGGTCCACAAAGAGAGCTGACCACTATCTTCTACTCTCTTTTCTAGGTCAATCATCCTTTAGTAATAATCAATATTATGCAATTAAATAGAAGCAAATCAGTCAGGAAACTTTGATGTACTTTTGATTAGAAAAAGCCTATATGTTGCATCGGAAATGTTAACGTGATTCTTGATGCAATCTCACCTCTGCAGTCATCCTTGCCAGGTGTAGGAGGTCTATCGCGCCAGACAGTACGTTCTTTCTCAAGTTAGGATTCTTTGGGTCTTTCAGGTTACTTATTCTGCTTCGGACCCGGTTTTTGTACTTCAGGTCAGTTTTCTGAAACTCCTGGTAGATATGTGAAATGGTTAAGCAGCATAGAGTGGAATTAGAGGCAGATGGAAAGTGAAAAATCACTTTATAAAGAGGTATCTGATGATCTGCACCTCTGGCTACTTGCTGGATCTGTTCCAGCTCAAAGGTGATTTAAATCATTTGAGAGGCTTCCAGTGCCTTGGGACTTATTATTTGCAGCAGTCATTAATCACTATGGGGAGTTTATTTTAACAAGCCACACATCAATCTCTTGAATGGTAACCAAGAAGCTCATCTTTAATGTTATCACGTCCTTATCCAAACCGTTTTTTGTGGATGAAAGCGTTTACAAGGAGGAACTGAAGGAAGTTGAATTGCGTTCACTAGACATTGACTAGTGTAATAAAGCTTCAGCATTCTGATGAAGAATTAGGGGAAGGTGGTGGGGAGGGGCATTGTGGTTAGGGAATGATACACAAGGAACATCCCTTCAAATTACAGGCACAAGCATTAATATCCATGGCAGCTTGAGATGTACCATCATCTGTGCAAAATCAGCAAGGAAGTCACATCCAGTGTGGAAGGATCTCCAGTAATGATCTCTTTCTCTCTCTCTCTCTCCCCCACACACACACGTCACTGCTTTCTTGAAATCATCGCCTAAATTTCTTCAGGTTTTTTAAAAATATAAATATATAACTTTAATTATATCATATCCTTTTTATGGTTCTTAAAAACGAAAAGCAGAGCTGAGTTTGATGGATGATGCATCGTAGATATTCATACCTCAGGCCAGGGATCTTCTGGGTTCAGTGCAGATTCACTGTCAATGCATTGTTACACTGACCAATACGGAAGATAATGGAATGCGTTGGGTTATCTGGTCATTACTGCTTGTAGGAGCATTGTTGTACACAAACACATCTATAGATAATCACCTGGATATTTGTGGCACCATGGTAGTGTAATAGTTAATGCGACACCATTACAGCTCAGAGCGTTAGGAGTTCAGAGTTCAATCCCGGCATCCTCTATAAGGAATCTCTGCACGTCCTCTTTGTGAAATACATGGGTTTTCTCCAGGCCCTCCGGTTTCCTCCCAGTCCACAGACTGGTCTTTGTAAACTGTCCCGTGAATAGGTTAGGGTTAAATGCGTAGGTTGTTGGGGGCTGCTGGGTGGCGTGGGTTGGATGTGCAGGAGGGCCTGATTCACACTCTTTCAGTAACAGGGAGTGTGACAGGGTAGACGTCAAGATATTTCCTCTAGAGCAGGGCTTCCCAACCAGGGGGTTTACAGATCCCTCACTTAATTATAGGGGTCCATGGCACAAAAAGGGTTGGGAACCCCCGATTCAAAGGAAGGATTATAAATCAGGGGACAGAGTTACAAAATGAGGATGTGGTCACTAGTCATACCGGCAGGAGTTGGAATATTCCACAGAGGTAGTGAATTATGGAATTCTCTGCCCCAGAGTGTTGTTGGGATTTGATCACTGGGGACACTTAAAGCCTTCTCCTCCTTTCTTATGGTCTTACAGCTACAGTAGTAACGACATTTTCACTGATTGTGAGGCACGTCAAGGCATCCATATGGTGTGAAAAGCATAATGCAACAAAATGTTTTGATTTCTTTCGGAAATAGTATAATTGCTGATTAATACCAAAGGATATAATCTTCAATTTCTGCACCCATCTTGTCACAGTTGGCATCATAGTCCTTGTAATCATCTATGGAAAAAGAATGCAATAAATTCAAGTCGTTGATTGTCATTTAATTATATACACGTAAACCGTCAAATGAGACAACATTACTCCAGACCATTGTGAGAGTAAGCGTTCGGCACAGACTAGAAGGGCCGAGATGGCTTGTTTCCGTGCTGTAATTGTTACAAAGCACAGTGGTACACGTAACACATATATAACACCCAATAACTTTGGAAAGTAAAGATGGTTCCTCAGTTAGAAGCTGAAATATCCATGTGACTGTACAACCCTGTAAGCACGGTACTGGGAATGCTGAGTTGCTCGATCACACCTACAATTCAGTTGGCAAGTCCAACAATTATCATACCCATTATTGACAAAGGAACTCCGGAATATTTTACAGCAGACCAGAATTCAGACTTAAATTTGTTTATGCATCACATCTACATCAAAATGCACAGTAAAATGCCTCATTTGCATTAACAGACAACACAACCTAAGGATGTGCTGGGGAAAGACTGCAGATGTTGCCACATATTCTGGCACCAACAGAACATGCCCACAATGTTCACAAAAAAACTAACAACAAAAGGAAAACACGCCTCTTTTCTCCTTCCCACCCATAGAGACAGTCCTCTAACCCCAGCACAGGCTGCCTCTGGGCCTCCAGCACGCTCATGGACTCCCAGACCTTGGTCACTATTGCATCACCATCTGGTATCTGGGGTATGCCACTGCACAGGATCGAAATAAGTCGCAGGAAGCTGTAAACTCGGCCAGTTCCATTGTGGGCACAAGCATCCCAAGCATCTAGGACATCTTCAAGGAGTGATGCTTCAAAAAAACATCATTAAGGACCCCGCTATCACCCAGGGAATGCGCTCTTCTCATTGCTACCATCAGGAAGGAGTTACAGGAGCCTGAAGGCACACACTCAGCAATTCAGGATCAGCTTCTTCCCGTCTGCCATCCGAATTCTGAATGGACATTGAACCCTTGGAACACCACCCTACTACTTATTTATTTCTCTTTTTGCTGCAATTATTTAATTTTCAAATATGTATATACTTCTTACTGTAAATTACAACAATAATGTTTTTATTATTATGTATCACAGTGTTCTGCTGCTGCATAACAACAAATTTCACAACACAGGTCAATGATACTAAATCCAATTCTGATTCTGACTTCATTCCGGCTTAACCAAACAAAATCAGAGCAAAAAAAAATCTAATATCTTCAATATATTGCATCATTACAGCATGGATTAACACAATGGTTTTCTTCTGATGACACAGGTTTGTTTCCCCACTAGCACTGGAAAATATAAACTTCAATCTAGTTTAATCAAATTCTCTGTACACCCATCCCCGTTTCTCTGATGTTAAAAGCAAGCTGCTCAGAGTGAGACAAATATCAGATAGAGATCTTGCTATATGGACTTACGGGGATCTCAATGGCACTTATCAAACTTTGAAAGGCCTTAACAGAGTGGATGTGGAGAGGACGTTTGGTGGGGGTGTCTGGTAGCAATGAGAACAAGACATGACTTGGATGATGGGGGTCCTTAATGATGGATGCCAAGTTTTTTATGCATTACTTCTCGAAGAATGGAGATGAGCAATTTCTTTAACCGGAGGGTGGTGAGTCTATGGAATTCATTATCTCAGGTGGCTGTGGAGGCAAAATCATTGGGCGTATCTAAAGCAGAGTTGATAGGTTCTTGGTTAGTCAGGGCGTGAAAGGTTGTGAGCAGATGGCCGGAGAATGGGGTTGAAAGGGAAGTGGATCATCCATGATGAAATGGCAAGCAGACTTGATGGGCCGAATGGCCTAGTTCTGCTTGCATGTCTAAACGTCTTAGGCTTTGCCCATTATCTAGGACATGCCCTCTTCTCATTGCAACCATCAGGAAGGGGGTACAAGAGCATGAAGGCACACACTTCATGTTTCAGGAACAGCTTCTTCCCATCTGCCATCACATTTCTGAATAGACATTAAACCATGAACACTACCTCACCACTTTTTTTATTTAATCATTTTATACATAATGTTATGTATAATGTGTGTATGTGTGTATATATATACACACACACACACACACACACACACACACACACACACACTCTAACTGTAATTTACAGTCTTTATTATTGATTGTGATGTACTGCTGCTGCATAACAACAAATTTCATGACAGACGTCAGTGGTATTAAACCTAATTCTGATTATGATTCATTTCCTACATATAGTAGCTACACTTCAAAACTATTTCATTGGCTATCAGGTGCTTTGGGACATCCCAAGGTTGTGAACAGCACTTCACAAACACAAGTTCATTGTTTTATTCATTAAACAAAACTATCTGATTATAACTTTTTGTTGAAGGTATTGTTATCATACTGGAAAATGGAACAACAAACAATTTGCTGGAGTAACTCAGCGGGTTGAGTTCTGATCCAAGGCTTTCCCCAAAATGTCGACAATGAAAATTTAATAAACATCTGTAGATGTGTGGTGGAGTGTATATTGACTGGTAACATCACAGCCAGCTATGGAAAACCCAATGCCCTTTAATGGAAAAGCTTACAGCTCAGTCTGTCACAGGTAAAGACCTCCTCACCACAGAGCACATCTACACAGAGCGTTGCCACAGGAAAACAGCATCCATCATCAGGACCTCCACCATTCAGAACACACTCTCTTCTAGTTGCTGCCATCAGAAAGAAGGCACAGGAGCATCAGGACCCACACCACCAGCTTGAGGAACAGTTATTACCCCTCAACCATCAGGCTCTTGAACTAGAGGGGACAACTTCACTCACCCCATCACTGAACTGTTCTCACAACCTATGGACTCACTTTCAAGGACTCTTCATCTCATGTTCTTGATATTAATTATTCATTTATTTTTTTTCTTTTTGTATTCCCACAGTTTGTTATCTTTTGCACATTGATTGTCCATCCTAATGTGTGCGATCTTTCATTGATTCTATTGCGGTTCTAGGATTTATGTAAATGTCCCCTAGAAAATGAATCTTAGGGTTGTATATGGTGACATATATGTACCATGATAATAAAGTTACTTTGATCTTTGACATTTGAATTCTTTCCTCCCACAGAAGCTGCTTGACCCACTGAGTTCCTCTAGCAACTCATTTGTTGATTGCAAGCACAATTTTCCTGGTTCAGTTTTTAATCTTGAGTAAAATGTTCTTTTCCATTTTCGGTCCCAACTCCCAACACACGGTCACCTGCAGCTGCTCCTCAATTCACAACAAACCGGATCACGATATGACATGGAAACACCGCTTACCGTCTGTCTTCAGAGCTGCTATCAGCATCTCTATGCACTTGTCACGGATGGTCTCACCAGTCGACAGGAAAGGAGGGAGAATAGTTGCTGAGAAGAAAGTAGGGCTGGTGGGGGAAGAAGGTGATTCCATCTTTCCTTTACTGACACCACTGTTAAAACAGGTAGCACATTTCACAGGAGGAAACACTGACATTTCAACCTGCAGCAGGCACAGAAATCGAAAAGAACCCCAAAAATCCTTCACTGTCAAGTGGGTATGTGAAGGGAAATATACTGAGACAGTGTGGAAGAAAGACACAGGGGATGGGCCAGAGGGTCTGCTTCTGTGGTGTGTTGCTCCACAACTCTGAGTCGAAAGACAAACCCAGCCACATCATAAGAATGTTTTTTAAATGGCCAAAAGGTTTGCAGAGTTTTTGTTGTTAAATCCTGCAACAGTTTGGAAGACCATTAGTTAGAAAAATGTGCTAACAAATTATTCATTTAGTTCAATTATTTAGATATACAGCATAGTAACAGGTACTTCTGACCCAACAAACCTGCACTGCCCAATTACACCCATGTGACTAATTAGCCTACCAACCCGTACGTCTTTGGATCATGGGAGGAAACCAGAGCACCCAGAGGAAGTCCACACAGTCACAGGGAGAACTTACAAACTCCTTACAGGCAGCGATGGGAATTGAACCCAGGACACTGGTGCTATAAAACATTGCACTAGCCACTACGCTACCATGCCGCCAAACTTTGGGGAAAAAATAAAAAAAAACACACAGTATTGTCATTGCTACAGGGGTCAATCAGATATCGAGCTGCAAATGTATTTTAACAATGCTAACTAAATCATGTCATTTTTGCATTTAAAAGTACATTGTCAAATACTTTTACCAACAGCACTCTGCCGCCTTCATAAACAGCATCATACCTCTCCTCTTTATCTGTGGAGTTCTTTCTTGATGCTGGTGAGAGGGCGACTGGCGACATAGAGCTTGAGGAATCTCTCCTGCAGAAAGAAGCATCAGATCACATTGAAGTCACAAATGGAGTCTGTATAGATCAATACTTAACGGTCAACATGGACAGGGGGTGGTGATGCGCTGAATCACTCTGTAACAGAACCTGTGAGTGATAGGGTGGTGTAACAGTCAGTGCAATTGCTTTACAGTGTTAGTGATCCCAGTCAGGGCTCAATTCCCACCGCTGTCTATACAGAGTCTGCAGGCTCCCCCTGTGGCTGTCTAGATGCTCCTGTTCCTGCCCACATTCCAAATATGTATGGTTAGGCACAGGATTAGTATTAGTAAATTGTGGGCATACAATGTTGGCACCACAAGCATGGTGGCACTTGCAGGCTGCCCAGCACCATCCACACTGATTTGATTTGATGCAAACAACACGTTTCACTTTATGTTTTGATGTACACGTGACAAATAAAGCTCATCTTTGAAATGTGTGATCATAAACAGTTTACTACCCGTCTGACGTCACAGACAAGTTGCTCACTTTTTCCTGTACTGCTCCAAGATACCGTTAAGCAGTGGGAACTGAGCCCTGTGAGCAAATCAGCAGAGACATGATGTTAGGAACCAGTTATTAATCATTTCTGATGTACTTGCAATAGGTAGGGCTTAGATGGTAAATGGAGGATTGTTCCAAATGATCAATTGTATAACTGGAGGGAAAAATAACACTGAGCAAATAAACGGCTTGAACACAGCACACGAGCATGCCCTTTTGCCCACAAAGTTGCTCCAAAATAATTAAACTAGTAACTAAACTAATCCCATCTGTCTACCAAATATCCCTGTAATTCCATTCTCTGCACATTCATAAGTTTATCTAACAGTCTCATAGGTACCTCCACCATTATCTGCCTCTACCAGCAACCTGGCAACACATTCCAGGCTCCACCACTCTCTGCATTAAAAAACATGCTCCACTCATCTTTTGAATTTATTTTCTCTCCACTTTAAATGCATGCTCCCTTGTAAATGATATCTCAACCCTGGGAATAAGATGCACCTGTCTATTCGATGCCATTTAGAATCTTATAAACTTCTCTCAGCCTCCATCGGTCCAGAGAAAACAACCCAAGTTTGTCCAGCTTCTTATAACGCATCCCCTGAATCAGACAGCATCCTGAGAAACCTCTTTGGCACCCTCTCCAAAGCCTCCCCATCTTTGCTATAATGGGAAGACGAGAACTGAATTCAACACTCCAGATGCAGCCTAACTAGAGTTTTATAAAGCTTCAATATATTTTCCTGACTTTTGAATTCAATACCTCATCTAATAGAGGCGAGCATACTACATAGGCTTTCTTTATCACGGGGACAACTAGTGCAGCCACTTTCAGGGAGGTAGGAACTTGGGCCCCAAGATGTCTCTGAACATCAACTCTACTAAGGGTCTGACTACTAACTGTGTAACTCATTTTTCATTTGAACTAGTGATGGGCAGCCGAATTATCTGCAGCACGAGAAATGGTAGAAAAGTTATCCCACCTGTGCGGGTCCTGCTTTCCATCAATGGAACTCTTCCTGGATGAGGGAGTACCTTCCGTTGAAGACTTGGAACTGATTGAATCTCTCCTAGAAACCAAAACCAGAATCAAAGCTATTTTTTAGTTAGAGGTACAGGTTGTTCTGACCCACCGAGCTGTGTTGCCCAGCAACCCCTGATTTAACTCTAGCCTGATCACAGGACAATTTACAAGGACTAATTAACATACCAACCAGGGACTGTGGGAAGAAGCCAGAGCACCTGGAGGAAACCCACACGCTCACGGAAAGAATGTACAAGCTTTCTTATGGAGGACAGTGGAACTGAATTCTATACTCCAACACTGTGACTATAGTAGTGTCACTCTAATCGCTATTTGGTTCATTCCAAGTGAAGTGAGATAAATCTGAAACTCATAAAATAATTCAACAGGAACTTGAGGCGCAAACTTTCCTTTTACACAAATGGTGGTATCTACATGGAACGAGCTGCCAGAGGGAATCATGGAGACAGGTATAACAATCATTAAAAGGTAAATCGTTTTGAAGGTCAGAGGCTAAGTGTTATCAAATGAGCCTAGTTTTGATGGGCAAGTGGCAGTGAAGGGCCAACTCAGTAAAAGGGTCTGCTTCCATGTCATATGAGTCTATGATTCTAAATACAACAGAGTTAATACTGCAAATATAAATCCTTATCTCTTGAAAGTATGCTTTTAAACATGGTTGCAGGAGGGGCGTGATTGGCAACTAAATATTCCTGGATTTCGTTGCTTCAGGTGTGATAGAATTGGAGGGACAACAGGGGGAGGTGTTGCATTGCTTGTCAGAGAAAATATTACAGCGGTGCTCTGGCAGAATAGATTAGAGGGCTCGTCTAGGGAGGCTATTTGGATGGAATTGAGGAATGGGAAAGGTGTAGTAACACTTATAGGGGTGTATTATAGACCACCTAATGGGGAGTGGGAATTGGAGGGGCAAATTTGCAAGGAGATAGCAGATATTTATAGTAAGCACAGGGTTGTGATTGTGGGAGATTTTAATTTTCTACACATAGACTGGGAAGCCTATGCTGTAAAAGGGATGGATGGTTTGGTGTTTGTAAAATGTGTGCAGGATAGTTTTTTGCAGCAATAGAGGTACCAACTAGAGAAAGGGCAGTGTTGGATCTTCTGTTAGGGAATGAAATAGGTCAGGTGACGGAAGTATGTGTTGGGGAGCACTTCGGGTCCAGTGATCACAATGCCATTAGTTTCAATATAATTATGGAGAAAGATAGGACTGGACCCAGGGTTGAGATTTTTGATTGGAGAAAGGCTAACTTTGAGGAGATGTGAAAGGATTTAGAAGGAGTGGATTGGGACAATTTGTTTTATGGGAAGGATGTAATAGAGAAATGGCAGTCATTTAAAGGTGAAATTTTGAGGGTACAGAATCTTTATGTTCCTGTTAGGTTGAAAGGAAAGGTTAAAAGTTTGAGACAGCCATGGTTTTCAAGGGATATTGGAAACCTGGTTAGGAAAAAGAGAGATATCTACAATAAATATAGGCAGCATGGAGTAAATGAGGTGCTCGAGGAATATAAAGAATGTAAGAAGAATCTTAAGAAAGAAATTAGAAAAGCTAAAAGAAGATACGAGGTTGCTTTGGCAAGTAAGGTGAAAATAAATCCAAAGGGTTTCTACAGTTATATTAATAGCAAAAGGATAGTGAGGGATAAAATTGGTCCCTTAGAGAATCAGGGTGGTCAGCTATGTGTGGAGCTGAAAGAGATGGGGGAGATTTTGAACAATTTCTTTTCTTCGGTATTCACTAAGGAGAAGGATATTGAATTGTGTCAGTTAAGGGAAACAAGTAGGGAAGTTATGGAAACTATGACAATTAAAGAAGAGGAAGTACTGGCGCTTTTAAGGAATATAAAAGTGGATAAATCTCTGAGTCCTGACAGGATATTCCCCAGGATCTTAAGGGAGGTTAGTGTAGAAATAGCAGGGGCTCTGACAGAAATATTTCAAATGTCATTAGAAACAGGGATGGTGCCATTGCTGGATTGGGATTGGCGTATTGGCGTATTGCTCATGTGGTTCCATTGTTTAAAAAGGGTTCTAAGAGTAAACCTAACAATTATAGGACTGTCAATTTGATGTCAGTGGTGGGTAAATTAATGGAAAGTATTCTTAGAGATGGTATATATAATTATCTGGATAGACAGGGTCTGATTAGGAACAGTCAACATGGATTTGTGCGTGGAAGGTCATGTTTGACAAATCTTATTGAATTTTTTGAAGAGATTACGAGGAAAGATGACGAGGGTAAAGCAGTGGATGTTGTCTATATGGACTTCAGTAAGGCCTTTGACAAGGTTCTGCACAGAAGGTTAGTTAGGAAGGTTCAATCGTTAAATATTAATATTGAAGTAGTAAAATGGATTCAACAGTGACTGGATGAGAGATGCCAGAGAGTAGTGGTGGATAACTGTTTGTCAGGTTGGATGCTGGTGACTAGTGGTGTGCCTCAGGGATCTGTACTGGGTCCAGTGTTGTTTGTCATATACATTAATGATCTGGATGATGGGGTGGTAAATTGGATTACTAAGTATGCAGATGATACTAAGGCAGGTGGCGTTGTGGATAATGAAGTAGGTTTTCAAAGTTTGCAGAGATTTAGGCCAGTTAGAAGGGTGGGATAAACGATGGCACATGGAGTTTAATGCTGATAAGTGTAAGGTGCTACATTTTGGTAGGAATAATCCAAATAGGACATACATGGTAAATGGTAGGGCATTGAAGAATGCAGTAGAACAGAGTGATCTAGGAATAATGGTGCATAGTTCCCTGAAGGTGGAATCTCATGTGGACAGGGTGGTGAAGAAAGCTTTTGGTATGTTGGCCTTTATAAATCAGAGCATTGAGTTTAGGAGTTGGGATGTAATGTTAAAATTGTACAAGGCATTGGTAAGGCCGGTTCTGGTCACCAAATTATAAGAAAGATGTCAACAAAATAGAGAGAGTACAGAGAAGATTTACTAGAATGTTACCTGGGTTTCAGCACCTAAGTTACAGGGAAAGGTTGAACAAGTTAGGCCTTTATTCTTTGGAGCGCAGAAGGTTGAGGGGGGACTTGATAGAGGTATTTAAAATTATGAGGGGCATAGATAGAGTTGACCTGGATAGGCTTTTTCCATTGAGAGTAGGGGAGATTCAAACAAGAGGACATGAGTTGAGAGTTAGGGGGCAAAAGTTTAGGGGTAACACGAGGGGGAATTTCTTTACTCAGCGAGTGGTAGCTGTGTGGAACGAGCTTCCAGTAGAAGTGGTAGAGGCAGATTCAGTATTGTCATTTGAAGTAAAATTGGATAGATATATGGACAGGAAAGGAATGAAGGGTTATGGGCTGAGTGCGCGTCAGTGGGACTAGGTGAGAGTAAGCGTTCGGCACGGACTAAAAGCGCCAAGATGGTCTGTGTCCATGCTGTAATTGTTAGATGGTTATAAACCACAGATGCACACTATATAGGCTTTCCAACCATGCCAATTCCCCATTGCCAAAACTGTGCACAGATGCACAGCCAGAAGAATAACTGAACAGAGTTGGCTTACAATGCTCCATTCAGATGTCAGGCTCCAACTCCACCAGAAACAACACCATCTTGTCTTTATATCACACCTTTAGAAAACTGACTCAAGATGCACAAAAGCATCATTAACCTAAGCAGATGACGAAAGCATTGTTAAAGCAATTAGCTTAAGAACATCTTAAAGAAAGGAGACACAAACACGAGAAGACCTGTAGATGCTGGAAGTCCAAGACAAAACACACAAAATGCTGGAGGAACACGGCAAGACAGGAAGCAACTATGGAAATGAATGAACAATCAATGTTTTAGGCTGAGACTCCTCATTGTTTTGAGTTCCTCCAGCAATTTGTCTGTTTTGCCTTAAAGAAGGGAAAGATGGAGAGGTTTGGAGACAATTCTGTAACTTGAGAACTAAACTAAATTTGATTTTTTTCCCCAATACTACCAGTATCAAGGAATAATGGAAAGAACACAAGATAATCTTCTGCATGGTGATAGTGGATGGTGTACTGGACATTAGAGTCTGCACAATCTAACTTATCTGTGGTGATACAGGATGGTGTACTGGGCATCAGGGTTTGTACAACCTAACTTAGCAACGATGATATTGGATGGTGTACTTGGTTTCAGAGTCTTCACGATCTAATGTTGCTGCTACTCCATATATTAACATGCAGATACAAAAGTAGCAACAGATTATATTAAAGGGCCTTACAGCTTTGCCGCCCAGCAACTTACCTATTTAACCCTAGGCTAATCAGTAAATAACCAACCAGCTGGTATGTCTTTGGACTGTGAGAGGAAACTGGAGCACCACAGGAAACCATGGAGAACATACAAACTCCACACAGGCAGTGGCAGCAATTGAACCAGGGTCGCCTGTACTGTAAAGTGTTGTGCTAACCACTACACTACCAAGCTGCAACAAGTTAAAGTGCACAACTTATTCAACTGCATTTGCAGCAAGAAAATATGAACACAAGATTTTCTGCACTTGCTCAACATCCAAAGCAACAGACATAAAATTCTGGAGGAACTCAGCAGATCAGGCAGCATCTATGGATGGGAATAACAGTCGAAGTTTTGTTCTTTAAATATTCTTGCCTACATCTAGGACAACCTTCACCTGCCATCACCCTGAAGACACTAGAGTCAGAATATTATGGGATTGAAGGCAACCATCTGGAACATTGTGTCTGTGCTGGCTCACTGATCAAGCCAAACATGGCACCTCCAGATGAGTTCAAATGCACCTCCAACTGTCTTTTGAAGATTCACATTGAATTCAATTCCATCATTCTCTCAAGTTTGTATTCGAGATTATAACAAGCTTTTTGTGGAAATAAAATTCATTTCCTCTCTAGTTTGGTAACTAACTGCTTTAATTTAATGATCTCTGATTACCAGCATTGGTTGATTTCTTCATGTTTGTGTATCTCTGGTTACATATTTACTTTCTAGTGTTATTTGCATTTGACCATTGTACAGCTATGAAATATTCCCTTACCGGTCCTTGCTCTTCTCCTTTGAATGTTTCAGGGTTTCTAACACCATTGCTGATGACTTGTCCTTCTCGCCCTCATTTCGTGAAGGTTTCTGCACCTTATGCTCAACTGAAATTTCTGTAGCTGAAAAGGGGAAATTAAAGCATTTTCAATATGTTTTTTTGTTCCTTCTTAGCACTCAGAATAAGTAATAGGACCAGTTACATTAAATAAATTAAAGTTAGACTATAGGCCTTCCCTAGCATCAGTTTGATATCTCTAACTTGCAACTATATAGTGACAGCCGGCAGGAGAGGGAGGCTCTCGGTTGGTCGCGGTCGACCACAGATATCGTGTCCTATGTGGTACGCAAGCCAGGGCAGTACGATACGGAGAGTAAGCTGTTGCTCCCCTCGCCACACAGCTGATAAATTCAAAGGAATGGCAGAGACCGGTACAGTTTGGCATCAGCAGTAACCAAAACATTGACAACAGGAAGTTTAAAAACCTCTGCAGACGAAACACATGAGTGAAGTGTTTAACAAAAATAAAAGCAATGAAGAATCAAAGTAAACACGTCGCACTCGCAAAGGTCATTCTCTCCCTCAAGTATGCTCTGCCATTCAAATCCACAGCTGATTTGGCACCTTAACTTTGATCACCAACTTTTCTTCTTAATTCCCTTCCCTAACAAAATAGTCAATACCTCTCAGTTTTGAGGTTTTAATTGGATCTTAATTCAACATCTTTTAGTGGATAGTTCATTCTGCTTGTGTGTTTTCCCCTTGTGTCTTAACTTCCTATTTTCATAATTTAACAAATAACAGGATGATTTATATGCAGATAATGTGAAGCTGCAATCGCTTTTTTTCTTGTCCAATGTGTCAGTGATGTTTCCACTCAGCAATTCCATGCAAACAAAAGGAATAAACCGCGAATCTGCTTGGTGATGGTTAGACGATAAACACCGGTCAGGACAACGGGGCAAGAGACTGCCTTTATAGGAATAGTGCCATCTTTCTTACTTACTGCCCGTGACATCATTCGCATTTCAGGCAGCATGAAGGTCCTCCATCTCCGACAGTGTTCAGGGCTTCCTTCATCATGTCAGTAGATTCCTTTTGATTTTCACTACAGTCAGTTATGCAAGGCCCAGGAGGAGAATCAGGAATATCGTCACACTCAGATGTAGAAGGATTCTTCATTGCTGTTTCCGTAACAGTTTTGTTTGACTAGTTGGGGTTGGTAGCTGAGCTGAATCCCCAAACCTGGAGGACCAGTGGACTACTCTTGGTCTGGTCTCTACCCTTTGACCTGTTTGGCATGGGTGACCCTACAAGAGCCAAAGCATGAAGCCCTGACTCGAAGCAACACAGCTTTCCAGGTCATTGTGGCACACAAGCCTCCACCATGACAAGGTTTTGGTCTTCTTGGAGGACTGCCATCTTTCATCTCCATCTAAACTCACCAGATGTAAGACTGGCTTAATTTTTTGTTATTGAACAATTCAACATTTCTATATACATTCCCAATAACACTAAAACCAGATGAATTATCTGACCACTCTCACTATATGCCCATGATCTTTCTGCATACACAACGGAGTGCTGCATTTACTCTATTAATACCTACACCACTGGCTCTGAACGCTCTGGCGCACTGCAAGTCCACCACTGGAGAGTACAAACTGTGGCAGACAGCACATACAAAGCAAGCTCCAAACAACTGCAATGTCATCACGAGCAGAGGACCCGTTCACAGGAGTTTTGGACAGGTAATATCATTTCATTGTTCTCAACAGGTATGCAATGTTGAACAGATACCAATACAGTTCTGGTTAAATTCCCTGTTGACAGTTAAGGAAAAATCCTCTCTGGAAGTACAGAAATGCTTCCTGCTTTAGATGGGTTCCCATATTCTTTGATTATTCATTGAAATATAATGTTGCCAAAGCAGTCACAAAATTACCCAGTGTACAAAACTATTGAGTTGATTAGACTCCAAACAAAGCTCAGTACGCCAGGTAAATCTATCCATGTCTTCAAAATTGAGGCATTGAATATTTTGTATCCACCTGAAAAAAAACCTGGTTTAAATTTTCACAAAAAAAAGCTCACTCCAGTAGCGCAGCATGAAAATATCAGCTCTGTTCTGTGTTCAAATCTACAAGCTGTGACTGGAACTCTTAATCTTCTGACCCAGAAAGCAGACTTTGACAATTAGTCAGCTGGAGAATTCTTCAGGATTCAAAATTCACCTACAATGCTTTAGTTTCTGCACTGAACAGCACTCTGTCTTACCCAGAAGTTTCTTCCATTTTTTGATGAGGATTTTAGCAAGTGTGATAACTTCCTCATCTGTGCAGTGCTTACGAATCGAGTTTACAGACATGCCGATTCTTGTGGTCTGGTCAAAGAAAAGGAAAGAGATGTACCTTAATGCAGAAAACAGAAACATTCCTCCTCTGTCCTATCTCAGAATGCTGTTTATTGACTATAGTTCAGCATTTAACACCATCATTCCCACAGTCCTGATCGATAAGCTACAGAAACTAGGCCTCAGTTCTTCCCTCTGCAACTGGATCCTCAACTTCCAAACTGGAAGACCACAATCTGTGTGGATTGGAAATAACATCTCCACCTTATTGGCAATCAATACTGGCGCACTACAGGGGTGTGTGCTTAGCCCACTGCTCTACTCTCTCTACACCCATGACTACATGGCTAGGCATAGCTCAAATGCCATCTATAAATTTGCGAATGATACATTTTGTTAGCAAAATTTCAGATGGTGATGAAAGGGCGTACAGGAGCCAATTAGTTGAGTGGTGTCGCAGCAACAGCACTGCACTAAACGTCAGCGAGACCAAAGAGCTGATTATGGACTTCAGGAAGGGTGAGATGAGGGAACACAAACCAATCCTCATAGAGAGATCAGAAGTGGAGAGAGTGAGCAATTTCAATTTCCTGAGTATCAATATCACTGGGGATCTAACCTAGAAGCAACATATTGATGCAGCTATAAAGAAAGCAAGACAGCGACAATATTTCATTAGGAGTTTGAAGAGATTTAGTTTGTCAACTAAAACACTCAATGCAAATGTACTGTGACTGGTTTCTGACTGGCTGGTTGGCTGGATCACCACCTCGTATGGGTGAGCTACTGCACAAGATCAAATAAGTTGCGGAAACTTGGAAGTTTGATCAATTCTATCACGGGTACCAGCCTCTGTAGTATCCACGACATCTTCAAAGAGCAGTGCCTTAGGAAGGCAGCGCCCATCATTAAAGATCCCCACCACCCAGGACATGCCTTCTTCACACTGTTACCTTTGGGAAGGAGGTACAGAAGCCTGAATATATCTACACACACATACACACACTTAATAAAACTCAGTTTTTTTCCTCTATATTTATCATAAATTTCATTGTAGTGCTGCCATAAAGTTAACCAATTTCACGACATAAGCCGGTGATATTAAACCTGATTCTGATTCTCTGGTACGTAGGGTTTTTTTTAATAAAAGGGGCTGCTGCATTGCAATGAGTCAAATAAAAAGAAAATTTTATCAAGTTAAACATGACTGGATGTGGTCTTGTTTCTAGAGCATGCAAACAACACCGCATAATGGGAGATAACCAGCTCTGGCTGTAGATATTCCTGCAGGCTTCACCTCAGGTACAACAATTTCAGCCTGTGAAATTATTTGTTCTCACTCCCTCCATCCCAACCCTTACTGTTGCCTCTTAATAAAATGAATTAAGTAAATTGTTAAGTAAATCAACAAGAGGAAGGGGGACAGCTGGAAAGTGATAGGTGAAGTGAGTTGTGGGAAAGGGAAAGGACTGGAGGAGAAGGAATCTGATAGAAGAGGAGAGTGGACCACGGGAGAAAGGGAAGGAGGAGGGGCACCAGGGGGAGGTGATAGGCAGGTTAGAAGAGGTAAGAGGCCAGAGTGGGGAATAGAAGAAGAGGGAAGGGGAAAGGGAACAGACTTAACCAGAAGGAGAAGTCGACATTCATGCCATCAGGTTGGAGGCTATCTAGATGGGAGACGAGGTGTTTACTCCTCCAACCTGAAAGTAGCTTCATCATAACAAAATGAAGACCATGGACCAACATGCCAGAATGGGAATGGGAATAGGAATTTAAAAAGTTGGTCACCAGGAAATTCCACTTTTGGTGTCTTGGAGTGAAGGTACTTGAAGAAGAGGTCACCCATTTTATGATGGGTTTTATGATGCTGGATACAGTAGATAACCCCAGCAGATTCACAGGTGAAGTGTTGCCTCACCTGGAAGGACTGTTTGGGGCCCTGAATGGAGGTGAGGGAGGAGGTGAATGGACAGGTGTCGCACTTTGGCTACTTCCAGGGAAAAGTGCCAGGAGGGAGATTAGTGGGGAGCAACAAATGCACAGGAGAATGACAAAGGGAGCAAGGATTAGCAAGGTACATGTTCAATATAAACAGAAAATGCTGAAAGAACACAGCACACTGGCACCATCTGTAGAGAAAAATAGAGTTAATACCTCACGTTAATAACCCAAATCTTTGAAAATTCGACCATCTGAAATTTGGACAGCACTGTAAAGGAAACATCCAGTGATTATCACAATGATTGCAGTGTCACAAAAAGGTCAACAAGATATTAATGTACCTGTTGGGCTTTTACAGTGAATGTCTGCCTTTACGGTTCTTTTGATGCAAGCCCAGTTGTAAAAGATTCAGCTCCTCGGTAAAGATCGTTAAGAGCACCAAATTTCTTGGTGTTCACCTGGCGAAGAATCTCACCTGGTCCCTCAATACCAGCTCCATAGCAAAGAAAGCCCAGCAGCATCTCTACTTTCTGCAAAGGCTGAGAAAAGGCCATCTTCCACACCCCTCCCCTCCCCCCCCTCCCCCCATCCTCATCACATTCTACAGAGGATATATCGAGAGTATCCTGAGCAGCTGCATCACTGCCTGGTTCAGGAATTGCACCATCTCCGATCGCAAGACCTTGCAGCGGATAGTGAGGTCAGCTATGAAGATCATCAGGGTCTCTCTTCCCGCCATTACAGACATTTACACCACACACTGCATCCGCAAAGCAAAGAGCATTATGAAGGACCCCACGCACCCCCCATGCAAACTCTTCTCCCTCCTGCCATCTGGGAAAAGGCACCGAAGCATTCAGGCTTTCACGACCAGACTATGTAACAGTTTCTTCCCCCAAGCTATCAGAATCCTCAATACCCAGAGTCTGGACTGACACCAACTTACTGCCCTCTACTGTGCCTATTGTCTTGTTTATTATTTATTGTAATGCCTGCACTGTTTTGTGCACTTTATGCAGTCCTGGGTGGGTCTGTAGTCTAGTGTAGTTTTTGTGTTGTTTTTCGTAGTTCAGTGTAGTTTTTGTATTGTTTCATGTAGTACCATGGTCCTGAAAAGCGTTGTCTCATTTTTACTGTGTACTGTACCAGCAGTTATGGTCGAAATGACAATAAAAAGTGACTTGACTTGATTTCACTGGAATTGGAACTCAAGACCTTTGGCGTGCTAGTTCAGTGTCCATAGCAATATATTATTGCCTCCATCGTACAGAGTATTTTAAAAGACTGCATTGGCTACAAAAACAAGTGCTCAAATAGTTTAACTCAGTATTTAGTTTAACTATCAAATACCGGTACTTTAACTCAGTATTTAGTATATACATTAGCACCAATGCCATCAGAACACATGGCGCTCCTGTTATTTGCTTCCCATTCTGTGACAGCATCTATGTAACACTAGTCATTGTAACACTAGCTACAAACTATCCAATTTGCTTAATTCCCCATCAGTTTCAGACAGGTGATGTCACTTCATTACTCTGAACAGGTATGAAATATTGAACAAATACCACTACAATTCTGGTCATATTCCCTGTTGACAGTCAAAGAAAAATCCCCTCTGGAAGTAAAGAAATGCTTCCTGTTTAAGATGGATTCCTATATTCTTTGACTGGTCATCAGAAAAAAAAGCTTTGCCAAAGAATATGTACAGTATAGGATTTCTGAAGTCCACTGGAATGACCCAAACCTACTTGGTTGAAACCGAGACTCACTAATCTGCATCCACCTTTAATCTCAGCCTTCCCTGGGATCTTTAGAGAGCCTCTTTATCCTTCAATCTTCTTTGCAAGAGTACAAAATAAAGACTTGATCAACTGATGGCTAGCCTCATCGTTTCTCTCCAATTCCAGAAGACATTAATCAAACCTTCTATACTTGACCCAGATCTTAATCAGTGACCCCAGCGAGTAGGTCAAGATAGTTCATGGCTTTACAATTAATTAACTACGTACATGATAGTGATCATGAAGCCACAGCAGGAAAAATGAGCACTAAACAGTGCTTCTGATGTTGGTGTAACTACATCCCAACCATCAATAAATCCCTTCTAGAAATAGCCAGGAGTATGAAATATGGTAGTGCCAGTGCTATCCAATGTCCTCTAGAACAGAAGAGCTAGAGTAAGTTTACAGACATTGAGCTTGTCTTGATCCAACTCTTTCCTATATTCACATTTCCCAAAAACATTTAGCTTCCTTTTGTAATAAAGATCCATCATCCACTCTTCTTAACAAACTCATCTACTGTATATCGTTCAAGGGTAAAAGGTAGCAAAGAAATTTTCGCTCATCACAACTATAAGAACAAACCATACCAATAATATATTCCAACACCTGGCTGAAGACTTCTAAACTTGGAGAAATGACCTCTTTTCTTCAGCCTCATCAAATCATCTTACTTCAATGATATCCGCTCCAAATCTTCTAATATCTTGAACTGGTGATCCTCTTTAACGCAAGCTCCCCCAGAGGACATTCCTATAACCAATCCTTTAAAAACCTTCCAATGGAAGAACAAAATGGTCTCAACAAGAATCCATAAATTGTACAGACTTCCTTACTATTAGCACCAACTCACTTCAAAAAGGCTTCACACCAATGGGAACATTTTGTGATGTAAATCAGAACCCAAGTAGACTTCCCCTCTGAACAAAAGAACATCTGCATATACTGGAAGTCAAAGTAATACACCCAAAATGCTGGAAGAACTCAGCCAGGCAGCATCAATGGAAAAGAAACAGTCAATAGGTTAAACATTCCATCTAGGTAGCCTCCCACCTGATGGCACGAATATCAATTCCGCCTTCTGGGTTTTTTTTCTCTCTTATTTCTTTTCCTCTCCTTCTATTCCCCACTCTGCTCTCTCATCTCTTCTCAAATCATTTGCCTATCACCTCCACTTCCCTTTCTTCCATCTGATTCCTTCTTCTCCAGCCCTTTAGCCTTCCCATCCACCTGGATTTATCTATCACCTTCCAGCTTACCTTCCCTCCCCTCCTCTCAGCTTTTTATTCAAAATCAGAATCAGGTTTATTATCACTGGCATGTGACGTGAAATTTGTTAACTTAGCAGCAACGGTTCAATGCAATATATAATCTAGCAAAGAGAGAGAAAATAAATAAAACATAATAAAAAAACAAATACCGGTACATATATTCAATAGATTTTTTTAAAATGTACAAAAACAGAAATACTGTATATTAAAAAAAAGTGAGGTAGTGTCCAAAGCTTCAATACCCATTTAGGAATCGAATGGCAGAGGGGAAGAAGCTGTTTCTGAATCACTGAGTCTGGGATCTTCCCTCTTCCTTTCCAGTCCTGATGAAGGATCTCAGCCCAAAACCTTGACTGTTTATTCATTTCCATTCGTGCTGCCTGACCTGCTGAGTTCCTCCAGCATTTTGTCTGTGTTGCTCTGGGTTACCAGCATCTGCAGAATCTTTTGTGTTTTTGAGACCAGAGAGACAAGATTAGCTGTCCTCCTCCAAGGAAGAACAGCAAAGCAAATAAGAATTTAATAATTTCATGATGACCATTACAAAGATTGTTTGTGCTTTTTAAAAATAAAATTCCTGAAGGCAAACTGAATGAAAACTACGCAGCTGCCTTGAGGAGACAGTGAATACGTACACAATGCTGGAAGAACTCAGCAGGTCAGGCAGCATCCGTGAGAAAAGAGTAGCCAACGTTTCAGGCCGAGACCCTTCATTCCTGCTGAGTTCTTCCAGCGTTGTGTACGTATTCTTTGATCCACAGCATCTGCCGTTGTATTTTTGTGTTTTGAGGGGACAGTATTTGAAATTGGGATCTAAACCAGATTCAGTAATTTAACTGCTGCATCTCCACTATGCTCTTGAAACACAGAAGTCGAGGCAAGAGAAGACCAGAATAAATCACCTCCTTCACTCCGTATCCTAAGAGATGAAATCATGATCCCTGCTCATAAGCGTGAGAAGGGATTTCAGGACACAATCAAACATAGAAATTATACATAGAAAGTGGCCACTTTATTAGGTACCTTCTAGGTTTGACTTGTCCTATATTCAGAGATGCTCTTCGGCACGCCACTGTTGTAACACATGATTATTTGAATTACTGTCACCTTCCTGTCAGCTTGAACCAGTCTGGCCATTCTCTGACCTCTCTCATTAAAAAGGTGGTTTTAACCACAGAACCACAGCTCACTCAATGGTTTTATGGTTTTGTTTGCACCATTCTCTGTAAACTCTAGAGACTGTCTTGCGTGAAAATCCAGAAGATCAGCAGTTTCTGAGATACTCAAACCACCCCATCTGGCACCAGCAATCATTCCACAGTCAAAGTAACTAAGTAACTTACATCACATTTCTTCCTCATTCTGATTGGTGGTCTGAAGAACAACTGAAGTTTGTGACCATGTCTGCATACTTTTATGCACTGAGTTCCTGATACATGATTTGCAGGATAGCTATTTGCACTGAGCAGTTGTACAGGCACACCTAATAAAGTGGACATTGAGTGTAGATGTTCTTTCTCACTCACCCCCTCACCTTCCCCTGTCAATATCAAATCCAACAGATCTAATTATCTTTTGGAAACTCTCTGAAGAAAGATATTAAACAGGTTATGCAAGTGGGCAAGTTGTTAGATAGAGTATAATGTAGGAAAATGTGATGATATTTTTCTTTGGAAGGAAAATGAAAGCTGCAATCCACTACAGTAGAAAGGAACTTTCTTGGGATGAAAGAAGAGCAGTAGACTAAAACAAATGCATACTTATGGATGAGGAGGAATTTCTTTAGCCAGAACGTGATGAACATGTGGACTTCGATGATACATGCAGCTGTGGGGATCATGTCATTGGGCATACTTATGGCAGAGGCTGATAAATTCTTGATTATCAAAGCATGGAGGTTATGGGGAGAAGGTATCAGACTGGGGCTGAGATGGAAAATGGATCAGCCATGATGAAATAGTGAAGCAGACTCTATGTGCCAAATGGCCTAATTGTGCTCCTATATCTTATGGTCTTATTGGACTTTAACAGCATTTTGTTCTTCTAAAGTTCAAAGGAATTCTGAAGTTTGTTGACAGCATGGACGCTGAAAGAATGTTTCTGCTAATTGTGTATCAAAATCTTGGGGGCACAATTTCAAAATAAGGGATAGAGATGGAGGCATTCTTCACTCAGAAGGCTATGAATCTTTACTATCTCAGACGGTAGTGGAGTAGTCATTGAACATATTCAAGGTGTAAACTGACAGAGGAGTTGGCAGTAGGAAGACTGAACAGGTAAGTGGTGGGGATAATTCAGATCAGTTATGAATTATTGTGTGGTGGAGCAAGCAAGGGACTGGCTGATGTTTCTAACGCTGTCCTTTACTTAAAATGTTCTTGCACTGAAGTTAAGGACAAAGAAGTGGAAGACCTGAGTTATAGGGAAAGGTTGAACAGATTTTGATTTCCAGCTTCTGCAGACTTTCTCGTGTTCAGGACTTTATTACCTAGAGCACAGGAGACTGAGGAGAGATTTGATAAAAGTATACAAAATCATGAGGGGTATAGAGAGGGTAAATGCAAGCAGGCATTTTCCACTGTGGTTGGGTGGGACTACAATTAGCAGTCATAGGTTAAGGATGAAAAGTGAAATATTTAAGGGTAACACCGGGGGGGGGGGAATTTCTTCACTTAAGAGGGTGGTGAGAGTGTAGAACAAGCTGCCAGCAGAAGTGGGTAGATACAGGTTTAATTTCAAATTTAAGAGAAGTTTGGATAAGCACACAGATGCATGGGGTATGGAGGGCAATGATGCATGTAGGTGTCAATGGGACTAAGCAGAGTAACAGCTCTTACGGATTAGATGGGCTGAAGGGCTGTATCTGTTCTGTAGGGCTCCATGACTCTATGAACAACCATTTTGTTGCTGGATGATAACCACAGAATGAGGAACGAGAAGAACTGTATACAAAGGCAAACTTGTTATGCGAAGGGCCAGAGCAAAATTTAAAGCCATGAAAATGTTGGCATGCCATTGTGAGAGACTTCAGAGGACCCTGTACTTTGCTCTGGCTGCATTTCAACAGTGCATATTCTCTTGCTGATGGTAAGTGTGCAGATTTTACAGGAATTCATTTCAGTCAACTATGGAATGAAATCTTAGTCATGACTCCAAGCTTTGCCACGAACTAACTTCAATTTGATATGTACTGGACATAACAATGTTTCATTCAATTCATTTGCATCGTGCCCCCAAGCTTTACATTGCAATTACTTTGCCGCAGATTAAGGCGAAGAGAAAGATGGAGATGTAACTGCAACCCAAGACAGGAAAATTCTCCCTTCCCCTCAGTTGAGCTCATTTCCACAGCCTGATGACATTCTTCTTGTTTCAGTCTCATAATACTTGCCCTAAGCAGCACATATTTAATACCCACAATGGTTAATCAATCTGTCTAAAAATGTGTCCCCTCTCATTATTTTCCCTCTCTACCCAACTGCCCCTCTCCCCTCCCATTTTTCACTCTAGTTCCTTTGGCCCCTTCTCTCATTCTGGCTCCTATATCGACCATTGCTACCTTAAAATTCTAACATTCTCTTCCAGCCTCTCGTGGTTAAACCTTTAGGATGTACAAGTTTTAGGTTGTGTACATATGAGGGGTGATTGATAAGTTTGTGGTCTAAAGTAGGAATCAGTTTTATAAAACCTAGAGCATTTATTTTTCAACCTAGTCCCCTCCTACATTTACACACTTAGTCCAGCGGTCGTGGAGCATACAGATCTTGGACCTCCAGAAAGCGTCCACAGCAGGGATGATTGATAAGTTCGAGGGTTAGGGTAGAAGGAGATGAGTTATACAGCTCTCTTTAAATGCACATGCAGTTCAACTCTGAGTGATTATGCAGAAAGTTTGAAGTTAATGACTCATCAGTTAATAACTCATGGGTGGGGGGTAATTGATAAGTTTGTGGCCTAAGATAGAAGGAGATGAGTTAATAACTTCAAACTTTCTGCATAATCACTCAAGGAGTTGACTTGCATGTGCATGTAACGAGAGCTGTATAACTCATCTCCTTCTACCTTAGGCCACAAACTTATCAATCACCTATCTGTGGACACTTTCTGGAGGTCCAAGATCCACATACTCCACGAACGCTGGACTAACTGTGTAAATGTAGGAAGGGACTATGTTGAAAAATAAATGTGCTAGGTTTTCTAAAATTGAACCCTTCTACCTTAGGCCATGAACATATCAATCACCCCTCGTATTTAATTTTGAGAGCACTGCAGCCAAAATAGTAAGTATTTATTACATGGTTTCTGGCAGAAATGGAAGCTCTTCAGCATCCAAATTGGGACCACAACATGTTAGCAATATGAAGTTGAATTAGTTCCAAGAGACCAATTTAACTGTTTCCATCCTGGTACAGTTCATGTTTATGAGCACTGCATACCCTAACATGCTTCTTCCCTTTACAAACTCCCTGTCAATATTTGGCCAGAAGATTCATGGATCTTAGTCATCGTGCTGCGGAAGTAAGAGTTTCAAAACTTTTTTTTTTACTAGCTAGATTTTTTATAATAAATAAGCTTTTGGAGAAGACACAAAGCAGTGAAAATATGGTAATTTCAGTACTGTACTACAGTGACTAAATTCAAAACTGACATAACTTCAGCAGATCCCACAGTTTTAGGAAGTGCCACATAATAATCACAATTCAAAAATGTTGTCCTGTCTAACTTGACATCTACTGAACCTACACTGGGGGTGAAGAAGATTTCAGCAGAAGCCCAGTCAGCATTTGAAGCCTTGTCCAAGTTGGCCTGCTGCTTTCTTCCCCTTTAAGCTTCCTTCCAATATCCTATCATCTTCAAAAATGAAGGAAGAATGAGAGAAAGAGGAAATAAAAAGATGTGTTCATGGACTGCCATTGAATCAACACAATAGATTATTGTGAAGCATGAACATCAGTGCACACCAATTGGGTTGAAAAGGCATCTGGATTTGACGCACAGATTCGGCAGGCCATCTAAAACTTCGACAAACTTCTATCGATGTACAGGGACTGTTGCATCATGGCCTATTATGGAAATATTATTGTATAAGAATGGGAAAACCCACAAAAAGGTCAAAGTTCAGAGTAAATTTATTGTCAGAATTCATATTTGACACCATATATAACCTTGAGATTCATTTTCCTGTGGGAAAACACAGTAAATCCAAGACACATACTAGATGAGACATTGCACCCAACAGGACGGACAAATACAATGTACAAAGGACAAATAACACTGCAAATACAAAAGAAGAAAAAATGAAATAATAATAATAAATAAATAAGCAATAAATATTGAGAACATGAGCTGAAGAGTCCTTGAAAGTGAGTCCATAGGTTGTGAGAACAGTTCAGTGATGGGAGAGTGAAGTTGAATGAAGTTATCCCTTCTGGTTCAAGAGCCGATTGAGGGGTAAAGTTGTGGATACCACCCAGTCCATCACAGGAAAAGCCCTCCCTACCACTGAGCACATCCACAAGGAGCGCAGCCACAAGAAAGCAGCATCCATCATCAAGTACTCCCCCCATCCAGGCGATGCTGTCTTCTTGCTGCTGTCACTGGGAAGAAGGGACAGGACCCTTAAGTCTCACACCACCAAGTTCATGAACAGTTATTAGCCTTCAACCATCAGGCTCCTCGGCCAGCAGAGATAACTTCCACTCACCTCAACATCAAACTGATCACTGAACACAACCTATGGACTCTACAACCCACGTTCTCAGTATTATTTATTAACTTAATTTATAATTATTGTTATTTGTTTTGCATTAGCAAAGTTTGTATTATTTTGTACATTGATTGTGTGCCTTTTTTTGTGTGTAGTTTCTCAATGATTCTATTGTATTTCTTTGTTCTATTGTGAATGCCTGCAAGAAAATGAATCTCAGTGTAGTATATGGTGAAATACACGTACTTTGAAAAGAATTTACTTTGAACTCAAAAAATTCAAAATGTTAGCAGACAAAATTTCATCCTTCACAATATTAGGAAAGTGCCTGACATCTTGGTCTTGTTATTATGAATTACTTTAAATGGAAAGCAGAGAGCTGATAGTTTTTTTTTGGGGGGGGGGAGTTCCAGAGCTTTGCCAACAGCTATAATTGAGGGGCAACGAATATTGAGATGCATGCTGGTTGCAAATTAAGTGAGGTACAGAAATCTTAGAGATCTTTATACATGTGAGAGGTCAATGAGATAGGGGGTGGACCAGCCCAGTGAAGCTTCTGTGAACAAAGGTGAGAACTTTGAATCCAAACATTGACAGATTCAGAGTAAAACACATGAGCAATCACTAGAATGAATGCTGAATGGGATAGTGCAAGTTAGCATATAGATAATGGCCTTGGTGAGCTCGACGGCTGTGCTTAAGGAAGCCAGCCAAGGCAGCAATAGGATAAACTTGTCTGGATGTAGTCACTATTTCAGCAGTGACTAAAGTGCAGTGGGCTGAAAACAGGTGAATGCAACAGAAATATCCCATCAACACACACAAAATGTTGGTGGAACACAGCAGGTCAGGCAGCATCTATAAGAAGCACTGTCGACGTTTCGGGCCGAGACCCTTCGTTAGTTCTGACGAAGGGTCTCGGCCCGAAACGTCGACAGTGCTTCTTATAGATGCTGCCTGACCTGCTGTGTTCCACCAGCATTTTGTGTATGTTGTTTGAATTTCCAGCATCTGCAGATTTCCTTGTGTTTGCTCTTGAGAAATATCCCATGACATAATAAACAGAATTAAGAAATCTAGCACTGTATAACTAGACATCTAATGCGGGAGACACCTATTACCCCTCCCATCCACTTGGCTTCCTCTATCACCTTCCAGATAACCTCCTTCCCACCCTCCCTTTTCAGCCCTGAAAAAGGGTCTTAGCCTGAAATCTCGACTGTCTATTTGTTTCTATAGATGCTGCCTGACCTGCTGAGTTCCTCCAGCATTTTGTGTGTGTTGCTATTGGGGGATAAAGAAGGTTTCATCAGAGGTCTGATTAATCTTTGAAGCCTTGTCCATGTGTGTCTGTCAGCTTCTTTCCCCATTCTTCAAATATCCATTTAGGGGAGAAGGTTCTACAGGTTCAAACAAAGGGCCGTTACCTGCAGCAGCTTCAGGGTCATCTTCATTCCTTCCAGTTCCTGGAGCAGGTCCAGAGCACCGTCCTGTTTAAATGGAAAATCAGAACTCTGAGCTTCATTTGTAAAAATTATTTGTTCACTGTGTAACAGTCAAATTGGATGCAAATGAAAACCACATCTGAATATGAACCGACCGGTGCCAATTCAAACTCATACTAATGCAGAGCAGAACTACAGTCTTTATTCAAGCCTGACCCAACACTCAGCAAGGTTGCACTGTGGGCAACCAACACTACAATGATCTGTGACTAGTCACAGTTGAAAGAATGGGTTATTGCAGGTTGAACAAGGGAACATAACTTTAAGGTGCTTGAATGTCAGAGATAAGGCTTTTTACATAAAGAGTGGTGAGTGTGTGGAACATTCTGCCAGGGGTAGTGGTACAGGCAGATATATTAGGAACCTTTAAGAGACTCTTAGGTACATGGTAAAAGAAAAATAGATGGCTATGTATGAGGAAAGGGTTGCATTAATCCTGGAATAGGTTAAAGGGTTGGGACAACATGGTGGGCTGAAAGATCTCTACTGTGTTGTCCCGTTTTCTGATCTAAGAATATAAAGTTAGATATGTTTCCAGAAACAATGTCATAGCAAAGGGTTATTTTTCAGATTGGAGGGAAGTGTACAGTGGAATTCCCCAGGGGGGGTAGAACTAGACCAATGGTTTCCCTGATATATACATGGTCTTGAGGGTAGAGGCTCGCAATTTCCTAACTTCTAGATGGTACAAAATTTTGAGCAGTAACACAAAGTGGATTCAACATCCATACATCAGGTACATGCACACATATATAAAGGACCTTCACAATATTAACAGCTGGTGAGCAAATGATATTTAACGCTGAAAATGTGAAGTGTTACATTTTGGTAGGATGAGTAACAAGGGATAATAAAATAGATGACATATTCGTAAAGCAGATAGAAGTTGAGAGTATCTGGGGTTGAAGGTGTACAGTTCACTGAATGTGACGGAGCAAGCTGAAAAAGAGCTTATGAAAAAATCTATTGGATATTGGGCTTTACAATGAGAAGTATAGAATACAAAAGCAAGGAAGTTAGGATGAACATTTATAAAACACATTTATGGTGTTCAGTTCTGGGATCCATGGGGAAGATAAAAGGCATTAAGAGATACGGTCAAAAAGGTTTCCTACGATTCAGGAATGAGCGACAACAGATCTGTGGAGAATTTGGGGTTGTTTCCTTTGAGCAGAAGATTTCAAGGGGATCTCACTAAACACATTTAAAATCATTAACAGTAGGACAGAGAAAGTTCCCATTGGTGAAATCAATAATGAAGGTAACAAACAAAAAAAAAAACAGGACTACCGGAAACAGAAGAATTCTCAGCAATACAAACAAAATGCAGGAAGACCTCAGCAGGTCAGGCAACATCTGTGGAAGTGAATAATCTGTCAACATGTCAGGCCAAGACATTGATTCACCATCAATAACTCTCGGAGACGTGAGGCGAGATAAAGGTTTTTATTGGCTGGAAGAAAGTACAGGCAGCAATTGACCACCATACTACATCCTGGAGACTGAGACCAGGGCTCAGGCTCCAATCGCCTTTATACCGGGGTCCGTGGGAGGAGCCACAGGAGCAGTCAGCGGGGGGAGCATGTCCAGACAAGTATATGTAGTTCACCACAGACATTTCATCAGAACTGGGGGGAGGGGGGTGGATGGTAAAAGGCTGGAGAGAAGAGTGAACCACAGGAGAATAGGAAGGAAGAGAGGACCCAGGGGTAAGTAATAGGCAAGCGAAGAGAGGTAAGAGACTTGGAGTGGAGAATAGAAGCAGAGGGGAGGGGGAGGGATTTTTTTTAAACTGGAAGGAGGAATCGGTATCTATACCATCGGGTTGGAGGCTAGACTGACCAAGTAGCAGGTGTAGCTCCTCCATCCTGAGGATTGCCTCATTGTGCCACAAGAGGTAGCCATGACAGACACGTTAGAACGGGAATGGGTATCAGAATGGGAATTCACCCTATCCAGCCACCAACACACACAGGAAGAGTAAGAGATGTGGTTGGAAACTGGAATATCCCAGAGTTATTGACTGACTCAATTATGTATTTAAAAGAAAGCTGCTTCATTATTTGGGATTTTTGGAGAAGACAGGAGGTTGGGGCTGAAGACACAAGGGATGACCGAGGGTGGAATTTAGAACAATAAACAATCTGCTGGAGGAACTGAGCAGGCCGAGCAGCATCTGTGGCAGGAAAGGACGTCGGTTTATTTTTTGCAGAGGTTTGAGATTGGTTGAATGGTTCTTAGTATTGAGGCAGTACAGAGTCAACAGGACTAGTGTCCTTTTCGCGTGTAGCAATCTTCTTGTGATTGGGAAGAATCCTTTAAAATCCCACCGCAAGAGAGTCTACCTGTCCCATCGTGCCCGCATTAGCTCTCTGCAAACTGCAATGAACGATTGCTGGTAGACATTCGACATGAAGGGAGGCGCGGCAAGTTAACAGCACACCGTCAAATACTACCCACGCTCGGTCACAGGGAGGCGGAGAGACCGCACGAAATTCTCACTTTCGTTTTCAGTTCCTTTGGCAAGAAGTTCGGGGCGATCCCATTAATTTAGCCCGAGAGACTGGGGTTGAAGCCAGGCCACCTGCTCAACACATCAACACAGCCGGAGCAGTTCTTTCGCGGACTTCCCACTCTCCAAAGTTTATGAAGTTACTTCACGACACTCGATATTAACTTTGAGATTTGGACAAATACGTTTATCGCGGACCCCCAGCTTCACTTAAATCTCACAGTTTACTCTTACAATCTCACCATGTTTCTCCTGGATACCATTTTATCCAACTTTTTTGCAATCCGAACAAGGCTTTCTTCTCTCCCCATGGCGGTCAGTTACATAAATCCGTTAAGTGCACACAAGGACTGGACGGCAGTAAAATAAAGTGAAAAATATTTTAAACAAACCAAAACATTACAACGAAATCCCACGGCCGAGTAGAGGGCGAAGTCTGCAGAGGGGGGCGTGTCCCATCGAACGGCGCTGTCTGCATGAAATTGCCTGGCGTAAAAAAAACAGTTGCTCTCAACCTTCAACGTGTAGACAGCGCCCAGAATAACCCGTCAAGGACTAAACTGGGACGCGGATTTAAAGTGAAGCTCTCGGGGTTCATCGTTGAAAAAGAATCTTGAGTTGGGTGCCACAGGGAAAATAGTATTTTATCGACGGTTGAAGTGAACTAGGAGGTGATACAGTATATTTAATTTGCAATGAACAGTACAACTGGGAATGTGTGTGTGTGTGTGTGTGGGGGGGGGGGTAATAGGTAGGACAACACGTCTTTAAAACGCCTTGAACTAGGTGTCAATAACTTGGAGGAATTGAAACAGTTCCATAAAGCAAAAGCAGATTAAAATAGAGGTCAAAAATTAGAGGTTAAAAATGGCTTTTTAATACGGGAGGCGAGTATATAACAGAGTTTGTTTGTTCTCCCAGGGAAAGAGGCGAGAATTGGTATGCCCTGGTAGGGCAAAGCCAGGGGAATCTCTGGGGGAGGGTCACAGCGTCCCTGATATACAGATCGGTCATCCAACCCGGGTAAAGGTGCCAGAAAAGGGCCGGTAATGTCATGAAGGATCCCACCCACCCTGTTCATGGACTGATTGTCCCACCCCCATCGGGCAGGATCCACGCCAGGACCATCAGTTACTTTCCTCAAGCAGTAAGGCTGATCAACACCTCCACTCACTAACCCATTATTATTTATTATTTCCCATGTCACCTCGTTAACATGTGTACAGGAAATGACATTAAACCATCTCGAATCTTGAAAGACTAACTGAATAGCTGGTTCCCTCAGGATAGCTGGTGCTTGATCTGCACGTAATATTATCTACACAAGTTGTTAGGGTGGTTAAAGGGCACATTTTATTTATTTATTGGGATACAGCGTGGAATCGTCCCTTCAAGCCACGCTGCCCAGTAATCCCCCAATTTAATCCAAGCCTAATCACAGGACAATTTAGAAAGACCACTTAACCTGCCAACCAGTGCGCCTTTGGAACTGTGGAAGGAAACCAGAGTATCTGGGCACAGGGAGAACATACAAACTCCTTACCGGTAGCGGCGGGAGTTGAACCCATGTCACCTGTACCGTAAAGCATTGTGCTAAGCACTAGTCTACTGTGCTGCCCTTTTTAGTCAAGGCAGAGAGTTCGAATGTCAGGAAGTTATGTTGCATTTATAAAACACTAGTTAGGCTACACCTGGAGAACTGCATTCAGTTCTGGTTGCCTCATTGTAGGAAGGACGCTGAAACTCTGGAGAGCTTGCAGAAGATGCTGCCTGGATTAGAGGGCATGTGCTGCAATGAGAGCTTGGACAAACTTGGGTTGTTTTCTCTGGAGCGATGGAGGCTGAGAGAACTTGGTCTTCAATGTCGCAGACACAAAGGAGCTGGTTGTGGATTACAGGAGGAATGGAGACGGGCTAACCCCTATTGACATCAATGGATTTGGGGTTGAGAGGGTAAACAGCTTCAAGATCCTCGGCATCCACATCACCGAGCCACTCACATGGTCTGTGCACACCAGCTGTGTGGTGAAAAAGGCACAATAGTGCCTCTTTCACCCCAGGCGGTTGAGTAAGTTTGGTATGGGCTCCCAAATCCTAAGAACTTTCTACAGAGGCACAATTAAGATCATCCTGACTGGCTGCATCACTGCCTGGTATGAGAACTGTACCTCCCTTAATCGCAGGACTCTGCAGAGAGTGGTCTGGACAGCCTACCGCATCTGTGGTTATGAACTTCCCATGATTCAGGACATTTACAAGGACAGGTGTGTAAAAAGGGTCCGTAGGATCATTGGGGACCCAAACCATCCCAATCACAATCTATTCCAGCTGCTAGCATCTGGGAAAGGGTACCACAGCATAAAAGCCAGGACCAACAGGCTCCGGGACAGCTTCTTCCACCAGGCCATCAGACTGATGAACTCACACTGATCTGAGTGTACTCTATATTACGTTGACTGTTCTATTTATTATAAATTACTATGATTGCACATGGCACATTTAGATGGAGATGTTACGTAAAGGTTTTTACTCCTCATGTATGTGAGGGATGTAAGAAATAAAGTCAATTCAATTCAATAGAGATATAAGATTTGGAGAGGCATCTCCAAGATACATGGAGTATCTTTTTCCCAGGGTTCAAGTGCCTAATCCCAGAGGGCATGTATTTAAGGGGTAAATTCAAAGGAGATGAGAGATTTTTTTTTATACACAGAGTGGTGGTTGCCTGGGGTGGTGGTAGAGGCAGATAGGGACGTTAAGAGACATTTAGATAGTCACATGAATGTGTGGAAAATGGAAGGATATACACATCGTGTAGGCAGAAAGTATTAGTTTTAATTGGCCATTTGGTCAATAATTTAGTTGGTTTGGCACAACACTGTGGGCCAAAAGGCTTGTTCCTGTACTGCACTGTTCTATGTTCTCTGGTAAAGCGAATGATTGGAGGCCCTGGGGCTGAAATGATCCTTGCTGCCATGTGATTAGCACCCTCCCCCTCCCCCCCCTCAGCCCCAAATTTAACAACTTCCCTCTGCACCTCAAAGATATGCTGGGTGGCACATTAATTAGCCAACTGAATTGATCCTTGTGAAGATTGGTGGTAAGTGAATCATTAACATCTGAGAGAATAGGTTACTGGGAAATAAACTGGGAGAGGGGGACTGCTGTGAGAGCAGGCATTGTTCAGATGGGTGAAATGGCCTCCAATGGAGGACAGAATGGGGAAGGGAGAGAGCAAACAATGCTTGAACCCATAAAGTTGACAAAACTTATTTGCAAAGCAAATTTGAATTACAGAAGGATGTTTAACACCTGTGGCATGGCTGTTGAATGCTATCACCTCTTATAAAGTGAAATCAGGTGGCACAGGCGACACCAGAGCCTTGCTTCCAGATGAGCTCAATGCCCTCTATGTGTGCTTTAACTGGCAAAGCATGGAGGGACCATCATGAACTCCCACAGCCCTCAATGATCCTATGATTTCGGTCTCAGGCTGACATATCAGCAGCCTCCAGGAGGGTGAATCCAAGGAAAGCATCCAGCCCAGATGGGGCACTGGCCAAATATGAAAGACCTGTGCTGGCTGGAGTGTTCACTGAGATCTTAACCTCTCACTTGAGGTACCCACCTGCTTCAGTTATACTGGTGCCTAAGGAGAACATGGCAACCTGCCTCAATGACTATAGTCCAGTAGCACTTGCATCCACAGTGATGAAGTGTTTTGAGAGGTTGGCGATGAAACATCAACTCCAGCCTGAGAGGTGACTTGGATCTGCTCCATTTGTCTACCAGCACAACGGGTCCACAGCAGAAGCCATTTCATTGGCTCTTCACTCAACCCTGGAACATCTGAACAGCAAAGGTGCACACATCAGGATGCTCTTTATGTACTACAGCTCAGCATTCCATACTATCATCACCTCAAAACTAATCAATAAGCTTCAAGGCCTTGGCATCAATACCTCCTTGTACAATTGGATCCCCCCTTTCCTCACTTGCAGACCCCAGTCAGTCTGAATTGGCAACAACATCTCCTCCATAATCTCCATCAGCACAGGTGCACCACAAGGCTGTGTGCTTAGCCCCCTGCTTTGCTTGCCTTATACTTATGACTGTGTGGCTAAGCACAGCTCCAGTGCCATATTTAAGACTGCTGATGACACCACTGTCATTTGCTGTATCAAAGGTGGTGATGAATCAGCATATAGGAGAGAGATTAAAAATCTGGCTAAATAGTTCCACCACAATATCCTCTTACCCAGTGTCAGCAAGACTAAGGAGATGATTATTGACCAGGAGGAGGAAACCAGAGGACCATGAGCCAGTCCTCAGCAGGAGATCAGAGGTGGAGAGGGTCAGCAACTTTAAATTGGTCAAAGTATCGTTTCAGTGAATCCTGGGCCCGCACGCGAGTGCAACTATGAAGAGAACACAGCTGGGCCTCGACTTCCTCAGGAGATTGCGAAGATTCGGCATGACATCTAAAACTTTGACAAACTACTACTGATGTGTAGTGGAGAGTATATCGACTGGTTGCATCACAGCCTAGTATGGAAACACCCATGCCCAATGAATAGAAAAGCCTACAAAAAGTAGTGGATATGGCCCAGACCATTATGGTAAAGCTCTCCCACCATAGAGAACATCTACAAGAATTGTTGTTGCAGGAATGCAGCATCCATCATCAGTGACCCCCACCACCCAGTACATGCTCTATTCTTGCTGCTGCCATCAGGAAGAAGGTACAGGAGCCTCAGGACTCTCACCACGAGGTTTAGGAACAGCTATTACCCCTCAACCATCAGGCTCTTGAACTGAAGGGGATAACATAACTTCACTGAAATGTTCCCACAAACAATGGACATTTTCAAGAACTTTTCATCTCTTGCTCTTGACATTTATTGTTTTATTTATTTATTATTATTTCTTTTGTTTATCTTACTGTATTTGCATATGCACAATTTGTTGTCTTTTGCACGCTGATTGTCCGCTCTGTTGGTGCAGTCCTTCATTGCTAATTGGATATGCTGAGTATGCCCACAAGAAAATGAATCTCAGGGTTGCATATGGTGGCATATACTGTATGTACTTTGATTATAAATTTACTTTGAACTTTGAATCTCACTCACAACCACGGGACATCCCAAACTGCTTTCCAGCCATTGGGGTATTTTTGAATCATCGTCATTGCTGAAGGATTGGAAACAGTCCCATTGTTCAGAGAGTGAACACAAACAACAATAAATCCCCAACACAGCATCGGGTATGAGACGTCAGAGCACAACGACACAATGCAGCTTTATATCTGTGCTGTATGATTGAAAGTACATGACCACGTCCAGTTCTGAACTATGGCCTCTCATTTCAGACAGCCGAGTAGACACTTCTGCATAAGCATTGTACACATCGGGCTTGCTTTCCAAGATGGACCCCACATCATTTCACAAGCAATATTTCTTTTAATATTTTCTAAGCACTGCCAGGGAAATTGGTCCAGGTTTTTCTAAAGAGCATTCACTTCGTCATCCTTCTCTGGTGGGGAATCTCGGAGAACAAATCCAAAGATCCAAGCACCAATCGCAGCTGCAACTTACTCTTATGCACATTGCGCCAGAGCTTGCGGATCCCAGATCAGCCTTTACAGCCACCCGAGGACAACACTAAACACCATGTGTGCACTGCTGCCCACACCTTTGTTTGTTTTTATAAATGAGAGTGATGGGACTATTTGACTGTTGGAGGCTAACAGAGACAGGTTTCATCACTGTTTTGGTTAATTCATCAAAGTTATTACATGTTGTGATCCATGAATGGGACAGAAATTCCAGAGACTAGCCCCTCTCTTTTCCAGGGCCACTGGCACTTGTTAATGTCCAGATTTACAGTATCCACTCTGGGTGGGTCAGGGAGAAGGTTTATGTAACTCAGTCCCGGTGTCCACTCTGGGTGGGTCAGGGAGAAGGTTTACGTAACTCAGTCCCAGTGTCCACTCTGGTTGGGTCAGAGAGAAGGTTTACATAACTCAGTCCCAGTGTCCACTCTGGGTGGGTCAGGGAGAAGGTTTACATAAATCAGTCCCAGTGTCCACTCTGGGTGGGTCAGGGAGAAGGTTTACGTAACTCAGTCCCAGTGTCCACTCTGGGTGGGTCAGAGAGAAGGTTTACATAACTCAGTCCCAGTGTCCACTCTGGGTGGGTCAGAGAGAAGGTTTACATAACTCAGTCCCAATGTCCACTCTGGGTGGGTCAGGGAGAAGGTTTACATAACTCAGTCCCAGTGTCCACTCTGGGTGGGTCAGGGAGAAGGTTTACGTAACTCAGTCCCAGTGTCCACTCTGGGTGGGTCAGGGAGAAGGTTTACGTAACTCAGTTTCAGTGTCCACTCTGGGTGGGTCAGGGAGAAGGTTTAGATAACTCAGTCCCAGTGTCCACTCTGGTTGGGTCAGAGAGAAGGTTTACATAACTCAGTCCCAGTGTCCACTCTGGGTGGGTCAGGGAGAAGGTTTACGTAACAGTCCCAATGTCCACTCTGGTTGGGTCAGAGAGAAGGTTTACAAAACTCAGTCCCAGTGTCCACTCTGGGTGGGTCAGAGAGAAGGTTTATATAACTCAGTCCCAGTGTCCACTCTGGGTAGGTCAGAGGGAATGTTTTCAAAAGCAATGACAGGGTACTCATTAATAAAGATGCATCACATTCCCATATATTGTGAGGCGTGTTAGTTATTTAGCTGTTGGACAAGTAGTGCCGAGGGCCTGTTTGAGTGTCATATAACCCTATGATTCTATGTGATAACCAGCCTTCAATTGATGTTAACTTACTTGCTTAATAAGCCCATCACCACCACTGGGGCATGGGCCACCCACAACAGCTCGACAGGTTCCTCACTCCTGGGCCAGTCTTCCAGCTTGTCTCAGGTGTAGCCCATCTTCTTGGTGCATCCTTTATCTCCTAGGAATGAGGTCTTTGGAGCCTCTGTAGCACAGGGTTTTTACAGGATGAGGTTGCGAGCCCCATGCCCAATCCTCCTCCTTTCACATCCGGGCTTGGGACCTCCACGTCAAAATTAATCCATGAAAACATACTTCCTCTAATCCCATCAATCTTCTGCATCAGCATTTTAAATGGCACTTTATCACTTTGTAAACTACAAGTCTGTGGTGCAGTCTGAAGCTGTGTTTATTTAACAACTACTAAGACAGCACGCCAATAGGGAATACCATGCTGAATTCTGACATTTTATTGCCCTCTAACAGAGATAACCATCAAGGTTGGCAAAATATTTAATATTTCAAGTTTCTCATTGCTTGCCCTCATTAATGATTGACCAAGGGCAGGCAGGTGGAGAACATTTATTTTCCTGATATTAAGGGTTAGCCCTAGGATATTGCACATTTCAGAGCAGTGGATCAGGGCTGCCTGTACGTCATCCCCTTTTGTGTGCAGTTACAACACAAATCAGCCTTCTGACATCTGATTCTAGCCATGCTTCTTTGCACAGAAGTGTGAGCCACTGAAAGATGTTGCTGTCACTCTACTAACGGATGCATGCCCTGTGGCAGACGGTCTTAGATTAATATCTTCATAGCTAGATTATTGAAGAGGTTGGATGCCAGGACTGTTTTATGCCAGTTCAGATGATATAGAGCTCAAACGTACAGCTGCAGCACTGGATCAAGCCATCAGTCATGATGGGATTCTACATCGCTGGTGAATATGTTTAGAACCAAACTTTGACATGAATGCATCCATCAAAAATAACCAAAAAAAAACCCAGAAGAATGTGGGTATATTAGGCCACAAGTTTAGCAGCAGAATTAGACCATTTGGCCCATCAAGTCTGCTCTGCCATTTCACCATGGCTGATGTACTTTCCTTCTCACCCCCAGTCTCCTGCCTTCTCCCCATAAACCTTCATGCCCCAACTAATCAAGAATCTATGAACCTCTGCCTTAAATGTACCCAATGACTTGGCCTCACAGCTGCAACAAATTCCACAGATTCACTGTTCTCTGGCTAAAGAAATGCCTCCTATTATTGAAACACAGTAAGAACCTATAGGGAATAACATGGGGCACATAATCAATGAATCTTACTTTAACATCTGACATTTAGTTTATATTAAATGCTGCCAAATGCTACCCAGGTTGGATCTTAGTGGCTCATCCCACATGAACTTCAGTGCACTTCAGGCTGGAGTTGTCTTTAATATGGTCATCACTTTCCTGAAAATCCTTGGCAAGTTCTCAAACAAAATTTAGTACTGAGTCACATGAGAGATTAGAAACACAAGAAAGTCTGCAGACAACACACACAAAATGCCAGAGGAACTCAGCAGGTCTGGCAGCATCTATGGAAATGAATAAATCATCGATGTTTCGGGTTGAGACCCTTCTTCAAGTCTGGAAGAGGTGGGGAAGAAGATGCTAAAATAAAAATAAAAATAAAAATAAAAAATTCTCCCATCCCACTTTCACTCTGTCTCCTCTTCTAGCTGCCTAACACCTCTCTCATGATTCTGCCTTCTACTACTACCCATAGTGCTTTCCCCTTTCATTCCTTCTTCACCTCTCCTGCCTATCCCCTCCCTGCTTCTCCTCCCCCACCCCTTGATCTTTCCTCTGATTCGTTTTCCACCCTGCCCCCTCCTTCTCCAGTCCTGACAAAGGGTCTTGGCCCGAAACGTTGACTGCTCATTTCAACGGATGCTGCCCGACCTGCTGAGTTCATCCAGCTTGTTTGTATGTCTTGATTTGACCACAGCATCTGCAGTGTACTTTGTGTTTACTAGGTGATAGGTGAAGTCAGGTGGGTAGGAAAGAATCTTTCCTGGAGAGGAAAGTAGACCAAAGAGAAAGAGAAGGTGACCCAGGGGGAAGTTATAGGCAGATGAGAAGTAAAAGATGAAAGTAGGGAATCGAGGGAGGGGAGGAGGATATTTGTTCATCAGAAGGAGAAATCGATGTTCATGCTATCAAGTTGGAGGCTACCCAGATGGAATATAAAGTGTTGCTCCTCCACCTTGAGGGTGGCCTCATCTTGGCACAAGAGGAGGCCATGGACTGGCACATTGGAATGAGAATAAGACCACAAGATATAGGAACAGAATTAGGCCATTTGGCCCATCGAGTCTGCTCCCCCATTTAATCATCACTGATCCAATCTTCCTCTCAGCCCCAATGGGAAAAGGAATTAACATGTTTGGCCACAGAAAGTCCCGCTTGTGGAAGATACATTAGAACAGATTGCTCAAATATTTTAACAAAGGAGGTAGATTTTAAGAGAGGCTTAAAGAATAGAAAAAGTTTGAGGAGTGAAGGTTTAGGAAGAGAATTCCAAAGCTTTTGGCAAAGACATAGCCACCAGAGGTGGGACGAAGGACATGTGGGATGTACCACAGGCCAGAATTACAGACAAAAATAGCAAGCTAGCAATAAATTACTCAAAGCAAATATCAACTGTTAATTTTAATAAATAGGGAATTATATTACAATGTGATAACAATACAAAAGGTTTTCTTCAGTCTTTATACTTGCAAGTGCCAATTCTCTCTCTTTGATACTGGATTTAATACACTCTCTGCAGTCAAACTCATAAGGGCACACTTTTTCTTGTATTTCTTGGCCCCTTTCACATCCATCAAAAACATTCAATTACTCACCGTTTTCCCCACAAACTCTCTTCAGTGATAATAAAAACATTGTTCATCCTTGCAAGCAGTTTTGTGAACCTCACAGCTGGAGTTGGGTTTTGCAAGAAAACTTGTCAAAATCCAAACCACCAGTAAGGAAAGAAAATGGAGAATCAATTTGGAGTGAAGGGATGGAGAGATGTTAAACGAATATTTCCTCTGCAAACACCTTGGGCAAAATCAAAACTACATACAAATTTCCCTACAAAATGAAAAGTTCTACCGCAGACATAAGTATAATAATTTTCTTGACCTGTACACAAGGCCAACACACTCAGTCATTGCCTAAGCTGACATTTACAATAATAATAATTGTAGCTAGGTAATTCTCACTTAGATACAATAATTTTGTATATTTTTCTGAAACAACCGGGGTAGGTAAGTTGGTCCTAGGCTCACACAGCAGTACCCAGTGTTCTTATAATAGTTTATTGTACTTGCAAGTACATTTCAACCCCTAGTTATACCCTGTAACTATACACACACACATGTGCAGTCTTCTTTAAATGCAGTTGATTTTGAATGCAATTTACCCCATTTACCACTTGGAAGAGTCTGTTTCCATGATTACAGGTGACCAGTCCTGTCCAAAGTTCTCTAAGTTTCTTCCAAATCTTCACTGAACTGTTCCATTGTCCTCAATGGAATGCCATCTATTTTTGACCACCATCAAGAAAAAGGAGATTTTTTTGTGATAGGAAAAGTTCTGGGTTGATCAACATTTTGAACAGTTGATAGATGGATTTCCTTCAAAAGGTGATTCTAATATCAATATTTTCTAAGGATGTTGAGAATGAGTCCAGACTTGGTGGAACCAAGGCAGTTATGTATGTATAAATCTTGATGACAAACAGATCACAGGGCTTAGTGATAAAATCAAGAGTGAAATTCCAGCAAATATGTCTTTCTGCCAACCAATTACTCTCTTCCTTACGTTAATGGAAAACCACATCTGTTGGTATCACTGTAAATACCATCAGCTCACAGATGGTTTAACATTAACATTAAAAGTCAATTGGTTCCTCACATCTCTAAAGCTTGGTCAATGAGACCTTCTTTGCAGTACAACAAGGACCTCAATTTCAAGGATTCTACAACTCACTGTTTATTATTTATTTATTTTTATTTATTTATTTTTTTCCTTTTTGCATTTGCAGAATTAGTTGTCTTTTGCACATTGGTCATTTGTCTGTCTTTGTTGTGTGGAGTTTTTCATTGATTCTATTGAGTTTCTTTGTATTTATTGTCAATGTCCACAAGAAAGTGACTCTCATGGTTGTCCGAGATGCAACACTAAGCGTCATAGGAAGTCATTCCTGCCTGTGGCCATCAAACTTTACAACTCCTCCCTCGGAGTGTCAGACACCCTGAGCCAATAAGCCGGTCCTGGACTTATTTCCACTTGGCATAATTTGCTTATTATTATTTAATTATTTATGGTTTTATATTGCTATATTTCTACACTATTCTTGGTTGGTGCGACTGTAATGAAACCCAATTTCCCTCGGGATCAATAAAGTATGTCTGTCTGTATATACATGTACTTTCATAATAAGTTTCCTTTGAATTTTTTGAACCACCTGACCCATTTAATAGAGACAAAAGATGCTGAAAATCTAGATCATCACACACAAAATGCTGGAGGAACTCAGCAGGTCAAGCAGCGTCTACGGAGAGAAATAAACAGTCGACGTTTCATGCTGACACCTTTCATCAGGACTGGAAAAGAAGGAGGAAAAAGCCAGAATAAGAAAGTGGGGGGGGGGGGGGGGGAAGGGAAGGGAAGGAGTTCAATAAATAATCCATTTAATGTTTGAGTTAAATGTGAGCTTGTTGAAGGTCTAGTTACAAATTGAAAACAGCTGAGGACTCACTTACTCACTCATCTCTCATCAAACCACCAACTCTATTCTACCCATTAAGAACTTGCCCCTTCCCACATTACTGTAAACTCCTTACAGTAATATGCATTGTACATGTCCTTCAAGTTCACATTTAATAAAAGCTCTGTAGATATAAAAACTGTAAAAACCCAGAGCTACAGAAACGCCAATAGAAGCTCCCAAGACCTTATCCCTGGGAGGGGAAGGACCTTCAATAGGCTACATCTTGAAAGACTGGTTGAAGACTCTAGCGAGCGGCAGTCAGCAGCCTATGCCCCATTGGGGGTGATGGGTTTAAGAAAAAAAAATAAAGTTGGTATATAAATCCTCTCGGAATAACATAGTCCATCCTTCATTTGTGCAGTTGATGAGGAATCATGGTGATAAGTAAGGCTTTGCAATATACACTTGTGTGGGCATTTTCTATCATATACCTTCTTAGCTTCTCATACACCGTGAAACACCCCCCCCCCCCCCCAGTTACTTGTTACTAATGTGTGCTTCCCAGTCAACACCAGTCAATATCAGAGTGTGGTTCAGACAGTTGAAATTCATCAGATATTGTTAACATTTCATTTCATCTCAGGTTTATAAATTTTCTATTCCTCCTTTAATTGTACAAAATATCACATCTAGATGGTGCATCTAGACCTGTGCATCGCACCATCTAGCTCACACGTCTCAATCTAACTTGTGTCAAGTGCTATCACCTTAACAATGTCAATTCACCCATGCAATGTACCACCATGCTCATATAGTCCAACTCAAGCAGTACAAATCCACATTAAATCCTTTAAGCTTAATAAAATGTACTCCTGATCAAGAGTCCATTCATTTCATATACACAATTCAGGTCACGCAAGGAGCATTTGGTCCATATTTTGTGGGAGGGGATCTCATTGAAACCTATTGAATATTGAAAGGCCTAGATAGACAGGATGTACAGAGGATGTTTCCTATAGTGAGGGAGTCTAGGAATAGAGGGCACAGACTCAGAACAGAAGGATGTCCCTTTAGAATAGAGATGAGGAGGAATTTCTTTAGCCAGAAGGTGGTGAATCTGTGGAAATCATTGTTGCAGATGGAAGTCATTGGGTATATTTAAAACAGAGGTTGATAGCTTATTGATTACTAAGGGTGTCAGAGATTACGATCAGAAGGTAGGAGAATGAGGTTGAGAGAAATAATAAAATCAGCCATAATAGAATGGTGGAACAGACTTGATGGGCTGAATGGCTTAATTCTGCTCCTATGTCTTATATTTACCAGTTAAACCTGTTCCATTCAGGACATGCACTCTGAATCCCACCACCCAGGCCATGCTCTTTTCTCACTGCTGCCATCAGGTAGAAGGTACAATAGCCACAGGACTCACATCACCAGGTCCAAAAACAGTTACTACCCCTCAACCATCAGGCCCTCAAGCAAAAGGGGATAACTTCACTCATTTGCCCATCCATTGAAATGTTCCCACAACCACTGATCTTACTTTATGGACTCTTTATCCCAATATCTCACATACTTGTTATTTACTGCTATTTATTTATATTTGCATTTGCACAGTTTGTTGTTTTCTGCACTCTGGTTGATCTTTCATTGATGCTGTTATAGTTACTATTCTATAGATTTGCTGAGTGTGCCCGCAGGAAAATGAACCTCAGGATTGCATATGCTGACATATATGTACTTTGATAATACATTTACTTTGAAATTTGAATATCAATTTGTGCAGTACACCATTGTGTTTATACTCCAGCTCAATTCATGAAAGAAACTATTGTGCATATACCGCACTGCTGTCCGTGCAATACTCCACTCAGTCCCATATCCCAGTTCAGTCTAGGAATGCTTGATTCAGACAGTAAAGCCCAGTTGAACCTGGTAGGACCTTCATACTTCTTTCACCTAGCATCCATGCTGCACATAGCCTAAGCCCACCTTGAAATGAAACAACCACTGACCCGACAAAATAGTACTCGCCTAATACAAAACAACTTATCAGCCACACGTCAACAAAGGCCTATAAGACTCTTCAGTGAAGCACCACGTGTTCCTTCAAGGATCTCACACTGTAACACACCTCCAGGCATTACCTATCATAATCTTTAGAGCTCTGTCTACCTTTGTTGGCACAGATTGGTCAGATGAGGCAGTGTAATACAAATCCAAAACAGAAATAAAGATAAATATTAGAACAAAATGATCTCTGTATATTGAGGTCCAGCCTTCACGTAAAGCAGTTTCAACTTCTGATCCAGGTTTGGTTGGAACAACCATGATTCTCCAATGATTACAAAAACAATCAACAAAGAGCGTCTTGATGAAAGCTGAAACCCAAATGGCAGGTTGACATCCCACTGAAGGGCCACCATAGAACCAAGCCTGCTGAGAGAAACCCAACCTTTCAGAAGGGCTTCTGCAAGTTCAAGAGGTCACAAGTCTTTTTCCACGGGAGATTGCGAGGATCTGGTCATTCCGACAGGAGATGAACATAGTCCACTGGAAAGGCTCCTGACCTTGACTTGTCTCCTTCAATGTGGCCAATCTGTGCAAGGAGCAAATTCAGGCACTCAAAATTAGTTACATGTCCAGAAAGCAATTAATGAAAGCTCAAAGCGCATTATAGCTGTGGTGTTGACGCATGACAGGTCAAGGGCTGGAGAGGAAGAAATCTGATAGGAGAGAAGAGTGGACCATAGGAGAAAGGGAAGGAGGAAGATCCATAGAACTGGGTCACAGCAGCAGGAAAAAGAATCTCAGGGTTGTATGTGGTGGCGTACATGTATTCTGATCATAAAATTGACTTTGAACTTTGAGGAAGGTTCAGTTCTGACCACTGGTTCTATCTGCATGGAATTTGCAAGTTCACCCTGTGTGAAAGCTTAAATAACAACAGAAAGAAGTTCTGAGGACCAATGTGGGCAGATACTCACCCACCAAAATAAATCTTCCTCTCCGGTCACAACAATGACCTCTCCTTTGGTGAAGGTCAGCTCATCGGAATTGTCAGCCGTACAGTCCAAGATCGCCTTAACCCTCTTCTGTTTCTGCTTGACCTGTGGAGCAAACAGAGTGAAACAATTTGCCATTTCCTCAACAGTTTGTTGCAAAAGATCACAAGGTGTTTCTCTCATTATTTTTATAAGTCAGCACATGGATATTACTGGCTAGGCCAGTATTTACTGTCAGTGCCCCATGAAAGTGGAGGGTCACATTTTGAATTTCTGCAAGTCTGATATAACCAGTGAAACAATATGAACCAAGATATAAAGAACTTGGTGAAATTAAAGTCACTGATAAACTCAATAGCATAAAATCTGCAGGTATTCTTTCCCAAAGGATAAGTGGACCTGTGGTGCGTGGAAAGGCTGAATAGGTTAGGACTTTATTCCCTGGAGCCCCAGAAGACCGATGGGAGATATAAACTTATGAGGGGTAAATGCAAGCAGGCTTTTTCCACTGAGGTCAGGGAGACTAGAACTAGAGGTCATAGGTTCAGGGTGTAAACTGAAATATTTAGGGGGAATCTGGGGGCAGAGGGGGAAACTTCTTCCATAAAAAGGTGGTGGAATGAGCTGTCAGCAGAAGTGGTATTGGTTTATTGTTGTCACGTGTACTGGGATACAGTGAAAAGCTCGTCTTGCACACTGTTCATGCAGGTCAGATAATTACACAGTGCATTGGGCTAGAATAAGGTTAAATAATGACAATACAAATGAAGTGCAAAAGCTACCAAAGTTCAGTGCAGGTTGACAATAAAGTGTAAGATCATAATGAGGTAGATTGTGAGGCCGAGAGTCTGTCTTATCATAAAGAGGGCCATTCAAAAGTCCGATAATAGTAAGGCAGAAGCTGTCCCTGAGCCTGGTGAATTGTGCTTTCCGTCTTTTGTGGCTCCTGCCCGATGGGAGAGTGAGTAAAGAGAATGTCGGAGGTGGGTGAGCCCAAGGTGTCCACAACTATGCAGCTTCTTACAGTCATACAAAGTAGTTGCCACACCAAAACATTATGCATCCAGGTAAAAGGAGTTCTATGGTGTGGGTTCAACCATAACATTTAAGAGAAGTTTGGATAAGTACACAGATTGGGTACATGGATGGGAGGGGTTAGGAGTTACATGATCTAGGTGCAGGTCAATGGGATTGGGTACATGGATGGGAGGGGGTAGGAGGTACCAGGTTTAGGTGCAGGTTGATGGGACTAGGTACATGGATGGAGGGGTTAGGAGGTACCTGGTCCAGGTGCAGGTCGATGGGATAGGAAGGAGGAGGTCAGCTACTCTTTCTGTGCTGTTCTTCTCTATGACTCTACTCTATAAAGGTATATTTATGAACCCAGTTTATTTTTACTATAATCCAGCAGTTCAACTTCCATGTACATTCATCTTCTGTATAACTCAAATCTAACTCACCATCTACAAATTCCTTCTTCTCCAGTCCTTTACCTATCTCACCCATCACCTTCCAGCTAATCCTTCTTCCCCTCCCCTCATCTTTTTATTCATCTCCCTTTTTTTCCAGTCCTCAGCTACTTATTAATTTCTATAGATGCTGCCTGACCTGCTGAGTTCCTCCAGTGTTTTGTATGTGTTACTCCGGATTTCCAGCGCCTGCAGAATCTCTTGTGTTCACAATCAACAAATGGTTGGATTTGATTTCTCAGCCTTTCACCAAATGCATGCCTACATAAGCTTAAGCACTACGCCATCAGATAGTTACCCAACCTCACTTAGGCAGAGAGTGCCAGATCCCCAGGAGGGCTCTTTGTAGAAACCTGCTGCCAGCAAAAAGCTGAACCACATGGAGAGAGAGATATGAGCAGGTCAGTGTGTAGAAAAAGTGGCAGATGCTGGAAATCTGAAATAAAGAGAAAATTCTGGAAACTCTCAGGTGTCGGACAGCATCTGCTCCATGATCAACAGACCAAGTCATTCAAGCAACACACACAATGCTGGTGGAACGCAGCAGGCCAGGCAGCATCTGTAGGAAGAAGTACAGTTGATGTTTTGGGCCGAGACCCTTCATCAGGACTAAATGAAAGAAAAGATAGTAGGAGATTTAAAAGTAGGAGGGGGAGGGGGAAATCTGAAATGATAAGAGAAGACCGGAGGGGGTGGGGTGAAGCTAAGAGCTGGAAAGGTGATAGGCAAAGGGGATACAGAGCTGGAGAAGGGAAAGGATCATGGGACGGGAGGCCTAGGGAGAAAGAAAGGGGGAGGGAGCACCAGAGGGAGATGGAGAACAGGCAAAGAATGATGGGCAGAGAGAGAAAAAAAAAGGGGAAGGGGGAAATAAATAAATCAGGGATGGGGTAAGAAGGGGAGGAGGGGCATTAACGGAAGTTAGAGAAGTCAATGTTCATGCCATCAGGTTGGAGGCTACCCATACGGTATATAAGGTGTTGTTCCTCCAACCTGAATGTGACTTCATTTTGACAGTAGAGGAGGCCATGGAGAGATCTATCAGAATAGGAATGGGACGTGGAATTAAGATATCAGAATGGGAATGGGTCGTGGAATTGACATATCAGAATGGGTTCCACCAGCATTTTGTGTGTGTTGCTTGAATTTCCAGCATCTGCAGATTTCCTCGTGTTTGCTGACCAAATCATTCATTTTGTTTCTCTCTCCATGAATGACTCAAAATATTCACAACCATTTTAGAATTTATTACTGTATCTGACTATGAGGCTGATAGAAAGATAAGAACAGTTATGAGTTTGATCTTTACAGTATTGCATGCAATGGTTTCTGATTTCCCAATGGCAGAAGAATTACTAAAGAAGCAACAACGCAGAAAGAGATTTCACCAGCTCACCCCAACGGACTTCCTTGGCAATGGAACAGGTACTGGCTTAGAGGTCACAGGAACAATATAGACGTCATCGTGATTTCTTGAATTTGACTCTGTTGGTGAAATGATTTTGTTGAGAAACAAGATTCAAACCATTATTCACTGCCCCTTCCCTAAACTCACATGTAATAAAATGTGATCATTCTGCTCACTGTGTGCAACTACCCCTTTGAACAATCATCCAATTAGACTCACTCCTTCCCCTTTGCAATTCTGTAACACTCTCTTGACACCTGGTTTTCCTGATTATTATTAGCTTTTCAGTTCCTTAAGGTTGTTACAACCAGGGAAGGTAATGGAGACAAGCTCCCACTATTAAATGCTCCCAATGACTTGCATCTCAAATAGCCTTTGACAACCAAGTCCAGCTCCTGGCCTTCTCGTGTGGCTTGGCTACTAAGACTGGTGGAACTGTTTCAGGAGAAGGGGCAAACTGGCACCTTAAAGCCAGTCGCTTGGGCAGATGGGGCTTGTCAGCTATGGTTGGCAACTCATCTAGGAGAAAGAAAACTCTGATCTCAAAGCTCTGCTGGTTGTATACCTACTCATGGGGAAAGCTTTGGAAGTAAATCCCAAGGAAAACATCCGGAGATGGAGTATCTAACACAGTCATACTTTTAATTCAATGTTAACTGGCAACTCTTGGAACACTGCTGGTGTCAAACTGCGTCGGTCTCTGCCTTTCCTTTGGATCCATCAGCTGTGTGGAGGGGGGAGGCTGCTGCATGGCAACAGCTTGCTCTCCACATCGTACTGCCCTGGCTTGTGATTGGGGTCTAGGACACAACAGCCATGGTCAACCTGACCAATGGAGGGACTACTGGCTTTTCACTGCATAACTCTTAGCTGATCCTGAAAGAAAAATCATTCATTATTGTCCCAAAGGAGGATGCCCCAACAAATTCTGTAATTTTAAAGATTGGATTAAATTTAAATTTAAAAAAACAATTTAACTTGGCAACCTAGTCTGATGCACTGTATGAAATTAATTGAAGGTATCCAGTTACAATCTTAAGGGTTTAATCTAAAAGAGCCTGAAGGCAGATTGCTTTTACGTAGTTTCTTCTCGAATACATCAGTAACTATGCCCAGATGTTTGATTTATAAGGGCCAGCGTGATCTAAAGGGGAAATCATTTTAAGTTGCTTGGAGGAAAGTATAGGGAGGGGGGATGGCAGAGGGAAGATTTTTTTTAAGAAGGAATCACAGAGAGTGGTGGGTGCATGGTACGCCTTGCCGGGGTGGTGGTAGAGGCAGATACATCAGGAACGTTTAAGAAATATTCAGACAGAAATATGGATGATAGAAAAATGAAGGGCAATGTAGGAGGGAAGGCTTAGAATTGGTTAACTAGTTGGCACAACATCGTGGGCCAAGGGACCTGTACTGTGTTGTAATGTTCTATTTTCTATATTCTGTTACTTTAAGAAAAAGAATGGTTCTAATGATTTTTGTAATTGGTCCTTTATATCTTGCTTCGCTTTGAATAAATCCAAAATGCTGTTCTGTATCCTGGTTCACACCAAACCCCATTCATACATACTATACTGTCTCCTTGTCAAGCACCAGATTCCAGCTCCACACCTCCTGCTATAAAATCACCATCCATGTTTCCAAATCTTTCCATGGGTAACTGGTTCTTCATACCTCTCACCATCTTCCTGTCTTACAACCCTCATAATTCTGTACACCTGCAGATTTGCCTCCTTACAGTACCCCTGAATTTCCACCCAACTATCTCCAAGTCTCAAAGACATTTGAGATTTTCAACTAAAACATGTATAGTTAGTCTGCGTTGAGTCACAATGAATAGGGCTGTAGTCTCTGCAATGCAGAATTTTGACCATGAGACGTTGGAGCAGAATTAGGCCATTTAGCTCATTGAGTCTGCTCAGCCATTCCATCATGGCTGATTTATTTTCCCTCTCAATCCCATTCTCCTACCTTCTCTCTGTAACCCTTAATGCCCTGACTAATCAGGAACCTACAGTATCAATCTCTGCTCTAAATATACTCAATGACTTGGCATCCACAGCCATCTGTGTCAATGAATTCCAAAGATTCACCACCCTCTGGCTGCCAAGTCTATTTGCTGTTGAGTAAACCATAAATCAGACAATTAAATTGTATTTCCTGCTTAATAACAGTTACTGCAGCCTGAAATGCAGATTAAAGCAGTCCAAGTGAAGAGACTCAACCCAAAACATCAACTGCCCATTTCCCTCCACAGATGCTGCTCGACCCCCCCCCCCCGACTTCCTCAAGCAACTCAAATCTTCCTCCAGATTCCAACATCCACAATCTCTTGTACCTCTGCCTCCAGAATGTAAATCTATTGATTTCAATGAGACCAAGAGCAGATGTATGAATTCAGTAGACATTTCTCAATCATAAGCCCTACCTGGCAGCACAGTTAACACACACCACTTTGATTCCCAGGTCTGTGCCGAGACCTACCTCTAGGCTTCTTCACTGATTTGTCTCCACTGGGTTTCCTGGTGAATGTTGTATGACTCGGGCTGCAAAATATTCCATTATTGTTTAAAATTAAATGGTGATTTTCCAGCTCAGAGTGGACATTACAAAACCCCACATCCCCTTCTCCCCTGACACCCCAGAGCTCATAGATTTACTGCCCGGCAATGTTGTCATCTTCGCAATCAAACCCCTCAGCCTTCACCTCCTTCAGGTCTGAAACCTTCCAAGCTCCTCAATGCTCCTTAAAGTTTGGCCATTTGTAAATAGCCGACTGAAATTAGTTGCCCTCAGATGAGTCCTGACGAAGGGTCTCGGCCTGAAATGTCGACAGCGCTTCTCCCTATAGATGCTGCCTGGCCTGCTGTGTTCCACCAGCATTTTGTGTGTGTTGTTGACTGAAATTAGTAATCAGTTCTGTACTACAAACAGCCAAACAGGGAATTCCCTCCCTAAAGTGCAGCTTCTCTCTTCCTGAAGATACTCTTTAGAACCAGTCACCTAGACTAGGAATTTGGACAACTGTTCTAGGACTCTTTATGTGGGTCAATGCCTTCTACAGGGCAGTGTCTTTACAAGACAGGTGACCCCAGCCATTATCAATACTCTTCAGAGATTGTCTGCCTGGCATCAGTGGACACATAACCAGGACTTGTGATGTGCACCAGTTGCTCATACAACCATCCACCTCCAGCTCCCATGGCTACATGTGTCCCTACTCCGGGGGGGGGGGGGGGCTATGCCAGTGCTACACCTCGGCCCAGGGTGACCTGCAGACTAACGGAGAGAAGGAGCACCTTACACCTCCTTTGGTAGGTGCGTATTTCTACCCCGCCACCTGAGTAGGACTGCAAGGGCCTGAAACACTTCAAGTGTTGCCCAGGTCACAACCTGGCCAATCAGAAGCTCAACAAAGCCCTGCAAAGAAATCAGGTCTTCAGCTCCCAGACAATGAAATGGCATACCCCCAGGAGCAGGAGCACTGTGCCTACCTGCAGCAGGGACCACATGCACCAGGGCCACTTGATGTGGACTGTAATCCATTGATCTGCCTAATAATGTTCTCACCAGTTGCTGAATACCACATACAAAATGCTGGAGGACAAAATGCCCAGGTTATCACACAACAATCAAAAACTCAGACAAAAGGCTTTTCACCGTTACTGCCACGTCTTCCACTGAATTTCCCATGTCGGTGCACAACCCAGAATCTTCAGACACACAGTTCTGCTCAAAGTAACCTTATGATCAAGAGCCCTCAGTGAAATTGTGATGTCAAGTTACTTAGAGCATTTCTTTCCCCTCATGTCGATAGTTTATGAAGCAAAAAACAACAATAAAACTTCCACAACTTACAAGGAAAAGCACAACAGCACAAGACCAAAGAACATGGGAGCAGAATTAGGCTATTCGGGCCAGAGTTGACTCCACCATTCCATAATGTCTGAATCCAAAGTTCAAAGTACTTTTTATTATCAAAGTATGCATTTTTATACATCCTGAGATTTGTCTCCTGACAGGCAGCCACAAAACAAAGAACGCCAACAGAATCCAGTAAAACAAAAGAGCATCGAACATGCAACGTGCAGAGAGATAAAACACATACCGTGCAAACAATTAAACAAGCAAACAGCATTCAGAACTGAAGTTCACAACGCCAGGCATCACTACGGCTGATTTATTTTCCCTCTCAACTCCATTCTCCAGCCTTCTCCCCGTAATCTTTGACGCCCTTACTAATCAAAAATCTATCAAACTCTGCCAATGACTTGGCCTCCACTGCCGTGAATTCCACGGGCTCACCACCCTCTGGCTAAAGATTTGCCTCCTCACCTCCGTTCTAAATGGGTGTCCCTGTGGTCTGAGGGTGTCCCTCTATTCTGAGTGTGTGCCCTCTGGTCCTAGACTTCCCCACTATATCGACATCCAGGCTTTTCCACATTTGATAGGTTTCAATAAGATTCCCCCTTGTTCATCTAAGTTCCAGACAGTACAGGCCCAAAGCCATCAAATGCTCATTATATGTTAACCCTTCCATTGCTGGAATCATTCTCGTGAACCTCCTTCTGGGCTCTCTTCAATGCCAGCACATCCTTTCTTAGATACAGGGCCTAAAGCTGCTCATAGTACTCCTAGTGCAGTCTGACCAATGCCTTATAAAGCCTCAGCATTACATCCTTGCTTTTATATTCTAGTGCACTAGGAACACAACCTCCATTATAGGAACTAAACCACATATTTTCAACTCCATTTCCCATCGGCGTCAAACGTACAGCTATGATGTCACAGTTGACCAGCCAGGGCAGAAGTCAGGCGGCGAAGCCTCAGTGATTAGTCTGGTGAAAGGGGAGCTTCCTACCTCACTGCTACTTGCGACTCATGCAGGGATGTTGGGGGCATTGGAGGGGGCTGCTGCTCTGAGTTCTGAAGAGATGTTTCACCCGGCAACTCCTGTCTCTTGCAGTCTGGCAGATCCACTGATGTCTGGGAAACCCAGTGATGGGAGAATCTTTTCTGAGAACTCGACTTGGTCAGAGAGCTCAATGCCTCAGTGGACCCATCAACAGAATGTCTCCAAGGCAAGTCAGGACGACCTAATGGAAAACAAAGATAAATCAAAACTGGTGTCAATCACTGACACAGATTTCCATGTGACAAGAATCTTAAGATTTTCAGTAACATAAGACATCTAACACCTATAAATCAGGCCCTTCAGCCCCTCATCTATGTTGTCCCACTAACGTTCAATCTATTTATCTCACCTTAACTCCATTTACCTGTCTTTGTTCCATAACCCCTACCCCCAACACAATCAACCTCAAGTCTTGAGAGCTCCAATTGACAAATAGAAACTCACAGACTTCTTCTAGAGAGAAAAAAGATCATCAGATGTTTCCACCTAAGTTCCCTCTGTTGGATTTTGAGTTGATACCCTCATCTAATAAATGTCTAGTTGCTCTCAATCTTGGAAAATCTATGGGATTTACAGCAGGCCTGGGTCAATAATCCTCAATGCATTTCTCAATCCACCTTACGTGAGGGGAATACAAAAGCCGACATTAAACTGTGGGTGACTTTATCTCCGGCCGGTCATCCAGACAGCAGCTTGAGCCCTGACACGATCAGCACAAAGAGCAGGGTCAGAGGTCACAATGCTAAACTCGCACTGCAAATTCACTTAAATAATGGGATAGCGTGGATAGAGCATCAGCACCTGTACTTTGGGCCCACTGAATAGCCAGCCTGTGGTTTAAATGCTGCTCCGTCTTAACATGTTGGTTGAGGCCAGAGACAACCAGGAAATATCAGAAAGAAAGCTGCAGATCTGGCCACCCCACTACAGGAAGGATGTGGAGGCTTTGGAATGGGTGCAGAAGAGGTTTCCCAGCATGCTGCCCAGGGTGCTATACAACGAGGGGTCAGACAAACTTGTGTTGTTTTCTCTGAGACTGAAAGAAAGCTTGTTAGTTTGTAAGATATGAGCGCACAGTCAATATATCCTTCTCACTGTCAGAATGTCCAATACTACAGGGCGGGTATTTAAGGTAAGAGGGCACAAGTTCAAAGGAGATGTGTGGAGCAAGTTTTTGCTTACACACAGAAGGTGGTGGATGTTAAAATGCACTGCCAGGGATAGTGGAGGTAACAATGGAGGTAAGTATAATGGAGGCATTTCTTAGATGGGTACACAAGTGTGCAAAGAGTGAAGGTATAAGGGCAGAGTGTAGGCAGAATGTTTAGTAAGGCATTTAATTATGGTTTAATATAGATCAGAACAATATTGTGAGTCAAAGGGTCGGTCCTGTTCAATTTCTAATTCCATTTTTTTTTTAAATGCTAAGTTCTCTTTTGTTTCATTTCAGTATCTGAAATGTTCCACCTGCTCCATATCCTGGTTAGAAACAGAAGAATATCTGGAGTGAAAGGATCGATTACCCAGAGCTTTTGCAGGTGGAGTCAGGAGATGCACAGGACTATTCCCGGGAGACGAGGAGCCACGTCTGTTCTGACCATCTGTGGATCCAGCTGAAAGAGGAACACAATGCTTTGAATCCTCTATATCTAATCTTCAGCAGAGCAAGCTTGAAGGTTGTCTTGAACAAGCAAAAATAGTACGTTCAGAGCCTCAAAAAGCAAGTGCAGCTGGAGGCGCAGATGGAGGCAAGGTGCTGGCTAGATTAGAGGACATGCGTTATCAGGAGTTGTTGGACAAACTTGTGTTGTCTTCTCCAAGGCTGAGAAAAGACTTGATGAAACTAAGATTATGAGAAGCATAGATAGAATAGACAAGCAATATATTTAAAGATGAGAAAACCTGCAGATGCTGGAAATCCAAGCTACACACACAAAATGCTGGAGGAACTCAGCAGGCCAGGCAGCAACTAAGGAAAAGAGTAAACAGTCGACGTTTCAGGCCAAGACCCTTGAATACGTTTCTTAGTTTCAAATCATCTAATACCAGAGGGTTGCATTTAAAGTGAGGGGGCTAGTTCACAGGAGATGCGAGCCAGATGAAGCAGGATCTAACCTACTATAGTCATCACCAATCAATCCATTAGAAAATTCAGAGGCAAGTTCCTGGAGAGTAAATGTGCTGCCACACAGAGGAGTTGGGGGGAGGGGGCATTTAGAATAGAAATTGTCAGAGGAAAGCAAACCATCATGGAAGGCAGAACAGAACATGTTGATGGGGAGAGCCCAAGGAAAGACAGGTGAGCTCACATAGAGAATGGACCGAATGCTACAAATGAGACCAGGACCAGCTGAGTGACTATCACCAGAGACACATTCATACTCAGATTCCCAAGATGGCGTTTACAGCCCAGGTTGTCCATTCATTCCACAATGCTGGGCACTCACCCCTGGTGAAGGTCTTGACCGGCAGTGGCGGTGGAGTGGTGTCAGACGATGGAGACTGAGCTGCCGTTTTAGGAGGAAGGACCAGTGCCCCATACGTCTCATTCACGATATTAGAGCCGGCAAAACTCCATCTTTCCTTCTTAGAGCCAGACGAGCTGGGGCTGATAAACGGTGAAGAAAATACTGAAGTGCTTGAAGAGCTCGGCGAGAGTTGGCTGAGGCCACTGGATTTGAAAGATCTTTGTGAAGGACTAACCTGAGGTAAAGACAGGTGTTGTGAATGTGGGGAGCAGAAAGGCAAATAGTATAAACTGAAACAGTTCCATGTCTCAAGCTTTCTCTATCATTTCATTTCACTTCATTTATTATCAACGGATGTATAAATTACACAACCTTGAGATTTGCTTGCTCACGGGTAGCCACAAAGCAAGAAACCCAAAAGAACCCAATTAAAGAAAAAAAATAATAAAAATGAAAGACCAACACTCGATGCACAAGAGAAAGAAAAAAAATAAAAATCATGCAAACAATTGCAGCAAACAACATTTGGAAAGATCAAAGCTAATTCTCTACCTCAGTTTCAATTTTTCCCATATTGCTGTATCCAAAAACCTCAGTACCTAACAACTGAGCAGGCACAGCCCCCTAGGCCTAAAGATTCACCACAGTTGCCATGGTAGTGTAATGGGTAGCACGATGCTATTACAGCTGGACTGTCAGAGTTCAATCCTGGTGTCCTCTATAAGGAGTCTCTGTATGTCTTCCACATGGAAGGTGTGGGTTTTCTCTGGGTCCTCCAGTTTCCTCCCACAGAAAGACATACCAAGTTAGGTAATTGGTCATTGTAAGTTGTCCCGTGATTAGATTAGGGTTAAATCGGGGTTTTCAGAGTTTGCTGGGGTACGTGGCTCGAAGGACCGGAAATGACATGTTCCACGCTGTAGTGATATTTTGCTCTCATTTTGCACAACTTGTATTTATATAGTTCTTACTGTAATTTATAGTTTTTTAATGCATTGCACTGTACCGCTGCTACAAAACCAATTTCATGACATAGAGTATGTGTGATAACTTGATCAGATTCAACATTACAAGGTTTATTGAGAGTTACTGTGTGATATCGTATAAAAAAAGTGAACTTTAAGTTTTGGAACATTAATAAAATTACATTCAATAGGTTAGAAAATCGGCAAGTGCATCAGCAAGGAAGATTCCTGATCTACAAAGTTCATCCGAGTTCTTCATTCATAAACAGGTCTGCACTGGATAGCATATTACCACCAGAGGGCAGCACTTGTTCACCTACCGCAAGGAACAGAAAATCTGTGCTGGTCCTGTGGTTTTCCTTTTAAAGTTAATACAGTAACAAAAGAATAATTTGAGTATGTAGAGCATCTTTACCTTGTAAAACAATCCAGAGTGCTTTATATTGCATTATCAAAGCCTAGCACCAGCACACAACAGGAAAGACGATGCTAAAAACCTTGTTTTGGAGGTGCACAGGAGTGAGATGGATTAACTGATTGAGTAGTATCACAGCAACAGACATGCACTCAATGTCAGTAAGAACAAGGAAGTGATTGTGGACTTAAGGGAGAGGAAGTCGAGGGAACACACATCAGTCCTCATCGAGGGATCAGAAGTGGAAAGGGTGAGCAGTTTCAAGTTCCTGGGGGTCAACTTCTCTGAGGATCTATTCTGGGTTCACTGTACTGATGCAATTAAACAGAAGGCATGACAATCACTAGTTTGAGGAGAATTGGTCTGTCACCAAAGGCTCTTGCAAGATGTACTGTGGAGAGCATTCTAACTGGTTGTGTCACTGTCTGGTATGAAGGGGCCACTGCACAGGATTGGAAAAAGCTGTAGAAGGTTGTAAACTCAGCCAGTTCCATCATGGACACTAACCTTCCCAGCATCCAGGCACTGCTGCCACAAAGCAACAAATTTCATGACCTACACCAGCAGTATTAAACCTGATTCTGATTCTCATTCAGAGGCGAAGGCTCTTTAGAAAATCTTAAAGCTGGAAGTGGAGGTGTCAGGAACGGGTTCCCAGAGTGATGCCTCCATTGTTGAAGACACAACTGGTAACAGCAGGTGCACTGGAGTAGGGCTGATATCTGTGTCATCCCCTCTGGTCTTACAACTCTCAAAAAGCAGGATGGAGTGAGGCCAGTAAACATCATACAGAAGGATTTTTAAAGATTGTGGCACTGATTAATCAGAAGCAAATTTAGGCCAGTGAGCATAGGAGTGATGGATAAATGGGAATAGAAGCAAGTTAGGAAACTGCAAAGGTGTGTAAGAGGATACAAGGACAATCTTGTACCCAAGAATCATAGCCCATCATCAATGCAATGCCTTGATTTTTTTAATTTAGAGATACAGCTCGTTAACAGGCCCTACCAGCCCAGTGAGCTGGTGCTACCCAAATACACCCATGTGAACAACTGACCTACTACCAGTACACCTTACGAATGTGGGGTAACAGGAGGAAAACCACACCATTGCAGGGGAAATCCTACAGACAGGGCCAGAATTAAACCGGGGAAGCTGGTGTCGTAATAGTGTTGCCCTAACCGCTACCCTACCATGCTATCCTAGGACACCCCAGATTTTATAACCAGCAAAACTCAAGTATAATCACAATTGTGATTCAGACAGTGCCACAGGCAATTCACAAGATCCCACTGGGAGACATTTTGCTGGGACTCCAGGGCAAATTCTTTCACCCTGAACAAAATAATTCCTGAAATTTTTTTAATTCCTCTCTAAGACATCTAGAACTTAGCATCTTCAGCAGTGCAGCCTTCTGGAACACTACATAGATTGGGCAGGGGGGCATCAACCTATTGGCCAAGTTAAAATTCTGTTTCCAATTCTTTCTATGTCCTGCTGAAAAAAAATCAATAAGGGGTGTATTAATCATCTAAAAAAAGGATGCACTTTTTTATTAGGGCCAGTTCATTTAAAGAGATACTGATTTAGTAGCTTTATAACAATCTGTTTTGACAGTCTGGTCAACTGCAAATGAACTTTGAACTTTGGATAAGAGTAATTCAAACTTGGGGCCTTTCTAGGATGCCGTGTTTTGTTTAAGACATTAAAAGAGGAAGCCTCATCCTTCCATATGATACTCATAGAATCAGGCAGCAGAGAAGGGGAGCAAATATCCTGTCATAAACAGTATATGCCAGTGTTTTTTTAATAGAGCTGTTTAATTCATTCTCCCTCCACTGCAAGGACATTATCAGAAAATCTTCCTCTCCACATATCCAAGGTCGCCAATGAACCTGCTTCCACCAACCTTTCTAGAATTTTATTTATTTTATATATTTATTGAGATACCTCATGGAATAAGCCCTTCTGGCCTTCGAGCCATGCCACCCAGCAACCCCCCCCCCCCCCCCGATTTAACCCTAGCCTAATCATGGGAGAATTTACAATGACCAATTAACCTCCCAACTGGTACATCTTTGGACGATGGGAGGAAACCAGAGCACCCAGAGGAAACCCACAAACCCCTTACATGCAGCAGCGGGAATTGAACCCAGGTCACCTGTACTGTAAAGCATAGTGCTAACCACCATACTACTATGCTGCCCAGGGGAGTACTTGTCACATCACTCCATTTTGAGTTTAAACCAACATCTTACAGCAACAGGCCAGTGGAAATGCGAGGAATCTATCAATTCCACTGATACTTTTCATGATTTCGATATGTTCTCCTAATATTCACCAAATGTTCTCTGAACTGTCTGTTCTCCAAGAGGAAAATCTTCACACACTTTAAGCCTCACATCCCACTATACAGAATCTCCTCTAGGAGATTCACCTTTAGAATGCCTTCATATCCTTCACCAAGGTGGCTGTCCATTACAAATGCAGAATTGCAGCAGAGGTACGGACACTGAGTCAAAGGACAGTTGGTAAAGACAGAAACAGAAGCCAGGATACGTTACCCTTTCATCCATGTCCTCCTCACTGTCATAAACATAATCTTGATGCATAACCCACTCATACTCCACATGAACAAAAGGACTGAACTTCCCTGCCAGCACTTGATCAATCTGTAAGCAAGAGGCACACAACAGTTCAATGTCTGCTTCAAGCCCGTTATGATGAGCTTAAAAAGGATTATTACTTTTCCTCTAAAACCATACCAGTTCCTCACAACCAGTATGGTTGAACTTCTTCGCAATGTCCAAGGCAGTTTCTCCAACCAGATTACCTACAAACAGGAAAAAAACCAAGAGGCATTAGTCAAGTCACACAATCCCAGACCATAATCCAACATTGATAGTTTCCTACATGGGGCCTGCACACAATAAGGGAGATAGCTACGTGTGTTCTGTTCTCAACAGGTGTTTCATGAACTCTTCTCACCCTGTCTCTTTACTGGAGTTAATTAGCTTCAACAAATCCCAGCATCCCACTGCCTCTCCCTTCCCATAACTCCCTGCTTCATAATCACTTCATGGCAATCTTAGTTTTCGCCTGAACTTCCCCTACTGATAGGTGTTGGACAAGAGGGTAAAGGGAAACAGGAAAGAGCCAGGAAGATGGATTTGTCATCCATAATCCAAGCGAACAGTGGACAGGCTGGAAAGCTGAATGGCTGTATCTAATTCTATCTTAGATTCTTTTGGCATGATTTTCAGCTCTGGAAACAGAAATGGCCGTTTATATTGGAGTCCATCTGTCACAGCTTTGCTTGGTTGTGCTGTTTGTTTTGCTTTAGGTACAAGTTTAACGATGGTGAACAACGGGCCTGCGAGTGTTCTAAACACAGGTCCCTCAGAGCATTCTTCCATTCATACACGATGCTGGAAGAACTCAGCAAGTCAGGCAGCATCCGTGAGAAAAGAGTAGCCAACGTTTTGGGCCGAGACCCTTCATCAGACCCGAAACGTTTGCTACTCTTTTCTCACGGATGCTGCCTGACCTGCTGAGTTCTTCCAGCGTCGTGTATGTATTCTTTGATCCACAGCATCTGCAGTTGTATTTTAGTGTTTTTATTCTTCCATTCATTCTGTGCCACGTTGTATAACGTGGGTGATCATGGTCTTTCCATGACCGTGAATGCTCTTGGCAACTTTTTCTACAGAAATGGTTTGCCATTGTCTTCTTCTGGGCAGTGTCTTTACAAGACAGGTGACCCCCAACCATTATCAATACTCTTCAGAGATTGTCTGCCTGGCGGCAGTAGTCACATAACAGGGTTTGTGATATGCACCAGCTGCTCATACAGCCATCCACCACTAGCTCCTGTGGTTTCACATAACCCTGATTGGGGAGGGGGGGGTGATAAGCAAGCGCTACACCTTGCCCGAAGATGACTTGTAGGCTAGCAGAGGGAAAGAGTGCTTTACACCTCCTTTCATAGAGACGCATCACCACCCTACCACTCTGAACAGTACCAGAGCAAAAACGATCAATAAACAGCAAGGATACGTTGTACAAAACCACGCTCACATGCTGACAGGTACCTTGACTGAGTTGTTTCAGATGATTAAAAGACTCAATTGGAAGAGACAGGTACACACTCACTCACAGATGGAGAAGAAGAATTTCAAGTCGTATACTTTGATAATAAGTGAACTTTTGAAAATAAACACTTCTCTAGTGACAAGAATGCAGAACAAGGAGGAATGGGAAAATTAGGGATAGACTGGTCAGAACAAGGAGGAATGGGAAAATTAGGGATAGACTGGTCAGAACAAGGAGAAATGGGAAAATTAGGGATAGACTAGTCAGGGAACCTGAAGATTAGTAGAAATCTTCTCCCCACAAAAACAAGGTGTGCACAGAGTAATGGAAAATTTCAAAGAGTGATTTTTTTAAAAAACTCAGGGAAGAAACCAAACTCAGCAAAATCTGATTAAAGGCTTATAACAAGGAAATCAGAATGAAGTGGGGACAAGAGGAGAGGTGAGCTGGAAAGCTTTACAGAAGAATATGATCTTTACTTCAGATCTCATTTTTGTGAGATACATACATACTATTAAGCCAGAAGGGGGCCCAAATTCATTTTGGTGTATAAAGGCAACTCTTTGGTCCAATTTGGTTCTGACAACAAGATGTTTATCACACTTACACAAGAAAGTGTGCAGGTGCTGGAAATCCAAAGCAACACACACACACAAAATGCTGGAGGAACTCGGCAGGTCAGGCAAAATCTAAGGAAATGAAGAAGTAAATCGACATTTCGGGCCAAGACCCTTCAAAGTCCTGATGAAGGGTCTCAGCCTGAACCATCGACAGTTTACTCTTTTCCATACATGCTGCCTGGTGATCACAATGAGGATGGTCCAACTCCTTGTCCCGATTTGGCTCTGACAACAAGATGTTATTACGATGTGGCTGGACCTGAAAAAGCCATGTGAACTATCGAAAAGAAAGATGGAAGGAGGAGGTCCAGGGTCTTTGAGGCAAAGCTCCACAGCAGAAAAGAGTCTATCGTTCATACAAGAATTTTATCATTGCAGAACAGCTGAAGATACTTCACAGGAAATACAACATTGCATTTAAACACTCAAAGAGATTAGCTTATCAGAGGTGGCTTTTAAAGCCTAAAAGGAGATGAGAGAAGTGAAAAGGAATAGCCTTAGGTGAAGTCAGTGAAATTACACTTCAATCAGCCTCCTTTCGGGCCTTACCGATCTGCGTGCTAGCTTTTCCCTTCAGTAACAGCTTCAGGCTTTCGGTTTTATTGTACAGGCAGCAGTAATGGAGGGCAGTGTTACCCTCGGCCGTCTTCACATCGAGGCCACCCCTGAGGGAATGTTACAAAACTACTTCAGACAGGCAGAGCTGAGGCATCTGAGTCAAATCTCTAGGCTGCGTTTTACTAGAACCTCACACCCTCGAGGTTGGCCAAGCCAACATCCATTGCTTACTGCAATGAATGTAATCAGTATTTAGACTGAATACAATAGGGAGATGTTACAAATAAAGTACATGTTTTTGATTAGATGCATGAACATCATGGTTCAGCATCTGGTGCTGATGGCAACAATCAGAGCTCAGGAGAGGTCCTCTAACTTGGAACAGCTTCCAACAAATATCTAAATAAAACAACACAATAACTCTGGCCTCTACCCCTCAAACTCACAATAAAATCTACGAAACTAAATCCACCTAATTCAAGGTTGTTTATTGTCATTACAGCATACGACATCCGAGAGGACCACAACCTTGCCATAAGGCTTGGAGGCTTCTGTGCCTTGGAGGGCGATGTTGGCTGGAGTCAGGGCATTATGCTTTGGCTCTTGGTAGGGTCACCCCTGCCAAACAGGTCAAAGGGTAGAGGGCAGACTGAGTGGTCCACTGGTCTTCCAGGTTTGGGGCTCGCCTCAGGGCCAACAACCCTGATTGGTAAACCAAATCTGTTGCAGAAACAGCAATGAAGCTTCCTTCAATGTGGCCAAGGACAGTCAGAGATGGAGGACCCTCATTTCTGCCCAGCGGCTTAATGCTCAATTACTTAGTACCAGTACACGAGTGGAAAAGAGAATGGAATGATTGTTCCTCCAGATCTGACGCGGCATGAAAAAAAACACAATAAGCATAAAGAACACAAAAAAACAATAGATAGTAATATAAAAGCAATCCTATTAAACACAATGTACAAGTAACTGTTATGACTGATAGTATGTAGATAAAGTGAGGTGAGGTCATGTGTATAAAGTGTTGGTGGGGTGGGTTAGTGGGTGGAGGTGACGGCTTGGGGGGAATTAACTGGTTTTGAGTCTGGTAGTCCTGGTGTGGATGTAGCCTCTTCCCTGAGCAGGGTGTGTGGGATCCTTCACGATGCTACTGGCCCTTTACCTGCCACCGTTCTGTATATATGCCCTTGATGGTGGGTAGGCTGGTGCCGGTGAGGCGTTGGGCAGTTTCAACGACCTGTTTCGGGGCCCTCCCGTTTGCTGCAGTGCAGTTTCTGTACCACACAGTGATGCAGCTCGTCGAGATGCCCTCAATGGCTCATCTGTACAGGATCGTGAGTATCGATCTGCATAGATCAGCTCGCTTCAGTTCAGACTCCTCAAAAAGTATAGACATCGCTGAGCTTTCCTGACTGTGAGGATGTGTTTAATTCAGACCAGAAACAGTACCCACCCGTTCTGTATCAGAAAGTCAACCAAAGCCAACGACAATCTGTCTGCCAACCGCACAGCAAGATGCAACGGTATTTCTCCAAGGTCCTAAAGTTTAAAAACAGAAGATGAAACTGCTTTACACTCCAATACATCTTTCAGTTGAAAACCGTTAAACAAGACTTACGACACACAAAATGTTCTTACTCATGATGAGAATTAGTTTTAACATCAGTGACATACAGTATGTTGTGAAATTTGTTGCTTTGCAGCAGCAGTACAGTACAATGGGAGTAGGCTGTTTAAATGGTGCAGCATGGACTAGATGGGCCAAAGGACCTCTTTCTGTGCTGTACTTTTCTATGTTTTAAAAACTATAAATTACAATAAGAAATAAATTATTAAAATTAAATTAATTAAGTAGTACAAAAAGAACAAAAATAATGAGGTAATCTTCATGGGTTGCTTCATCGTCCATTCAGTAACCTGGAGGGGAAGAAGCTGTTCTTCATTGAGTGCGTGCCTTTATGCTCTGGTACCTCCTCCCTGATGGTAGCCATGAGAAAAGGGCATGTCCTGAGTAATGGGGATCCATAATGATGGATGTTGCCTTTGTGAGACACTTGTTCTCTCAAATTAAATTATCTGTTTCTTTCATTTAGGCTTCAGAATCTGCCATGCTGAACAAACTGAGGGAGAGGTGACAACTTGTAATGGACAAAGTTCTGGGTTTCGTGGCTGCAAACATCAAGTTCAAGAGATAGATGGACGGGCAAAGATTTCTTTTAAGAAATGAATTTGAGAAATATCTTCTATCAGGAAAATCTCACTCCTTAGCTATTGCGGCTTGATTGTAGACTTCAGGAGAAGGAAATCAGATGTCCATGAGCCAATACTCATCGGAAGGTCAAAGGTGGAGAGTAACTTTAAATACCTGGGTGTCACTATCTCAGAGGACCTGTATTGGACCCACCAGATAAATATAATTGCAAAGAAAGCACGGCAGTGCCTCCACTTCCTCAGGAGTTTGTGGAGATTTGGCATGTCATCGAAAACCTTGGCAAACTTCTATAGATGTGTACTGACTGGCTACATAACAGCCCAGTGTGGAAACACCAAAGCCTTTGAGCATAAAATCCTACACAAGGGAGTAGATTCGGCCCAGTACACCACAGATAAAACCCTCCCAACCATTGAGCACGTCTGTATGAAACACTACAATGGAAAAGCAGTATCTATCATCAAAGTTCCTCAGCACCCAGGCCGTGCTCTTTTTTCACTGCTGCAATCAGGTAGAAGGTACAAGACCCTCAGGACTCACACCACCAGGTTCAAGAACAGTTACTACCCCTTAACGATCAGGCCCTTGAATAAAAGGGGATAACTGCACTCATCTGAGATGTTCCCACAACCATTGATCTCATTTTAAGGACTCTTTATCTTGTAATTTTATGCTCTTGTTATTTATTGCTATCTGTTTATATTTGTATTTGCACAGTTCATTGTTCATTGATCCTGTTTAGTGCTACTCTTCTATAGATCTGCTACGTATGCCCACAGGAAGAAGAATCTCAGGCTTGTATGTGGTGACGTGTGTAACAAAATTTTACTTTGCACTCTGAACTGTTCTCCAGAAAGTAAGCTCAGGAAATGGTGAGCCACTACAAGAATTACCTGTCCGTCTGGTAAAGTGAGGGGTGCAGTGAAATCCACACCTTCAGCGTACATCTGCAGCAAAGCCAGGACATCCTTGTTCCGAATTGCTTCAAATAATTTAAATCCTCCTTTGTAAACGCCTTTCTTTGCATACTTGTGTTCCACATATTTTGCAGTGATATATTCTTTCCGGGCATTCCTATGGAAGTAGGAAACAGAGATTAGCATTGCTTAGTGCCGATCAGAAAACTGCAAGATCCAAGGACTGATCTTCAGTGACAGATAATTCACTCACAACAGGCTCACAAACCATCGACTTGATGATGATGTGATGTTATGAAGGGTACCTGCTGGGAATCTAGAAATGAGTCCATCACTTTTCTACATAGTTCCATAGAACCGCTATAATCTCCATTCAAGATCCTAATGGAAGACTTTCTTTATTCATCTGCCTAAAAGCCAACTCCTTCAATACTGCAATACTCCAAGCACTGTCTACTTACCTCTCTGGGGTAGGACTTGAACCCTGACTTCATGACACAGAGAAAGGTATTACTAATACGCTGAGGGTCATTGTGAGCAGTCTGCTCCTCCTGGGCGATACAGATTGCAAGCATTGGCTCAACCATTACTTACCAACAAGTCACTACTTTCTTCTCACTTCTCTCCCCGGTGCCCCTCCTCCTTCCCTTTCTCCTCTAGACCACTCTCCTCTCCTATCAGATTCCTTTTTTTCCAGCCCTTTCCCTTTCCTACCCACCTGGATCACCCATCACCTTCTAGCTAGTCCTCCTCCCCCAACCCACCGCCCAGCTTTTTATTCCGGCATCTCCCCCCTTCCATTCCAGCCCTGAAGAAGGGTCTCGGCCTGAAATGTCGACTGTTTAGCCATTTCCATAGATGCCGCCAGACCTGATGAGTTCTCCAGCATCTTGTGTGCATTACTGAAGACCTACAGCATCTGCAGACTTCGTCATGTTTATCCCCACCAAGCCTGCTTTTCGAAATGCAACCAATTCCCATCTGTCAGAATCTTTTTCAATAATTTTCCTACCACTGACTTCAAATTCACTGGTCTGCAGTTGCCAGGATTGTCCCTGTTGTCCTTCTTAGACAAAAGAAAGACATCGCTTATTCTCCTGCCTTCTGGGACTTGCCAGTGGCTAACGGAGGAGGAGACAGGGCAAGAAAGATAAAGCAGCCACGATTATGCTGCAGAACGCCAGTTTCTTTGTAACTGTCTGCATTCATTAGGCAATCAAGGGTACATACGTATTATTTTATCACTTAGAGATACAGCACCAACAGGTTTTTCAAGGCACACTGCCCAGCAACCCCTAACACCCCAATTTAACCCTAATTTAATCACAGGACAATTAACCTACCTGGATTGTGGGAGGAAACCGGAGCACCCAGAGGGAACCCACACATTCCAAGGGGAGAACATACGGAGACTCCTCACAGAGTGCGCCGGGAATGAACTGCGAACTCCGCCGCCCCGAGCTGTAATAATGTCACGCTAACCGCTACACTACCCTGGTGCCAATACTGCACAATGGTGAAAGACTTGGCAACAATCAAAGACAGCTTTGTACATTAGGTTTAATATCGCATTACACCCTTCCTGCTCCTGAAACTCCAGTCAGCATTTAGGAACAGCCCTTTGGCTCTACGTTAAAACTTTCAACCGGTTTCGACTCACCTGTCACCTATTCACAATTGGCATGAACCCATGCAGAATTCATAAGCATGAAGACTGCCAAGTTAACCACGCTGCCCAGAATGGAGAGTGGCTGATTTCCACTTCTCCCTCCCAACTCAAATTAATCCTTCCCATCAGGAGAAACAAAGAAATCCAACATTCATTCTCAACATGTGCACAAAAATCACTTAATCTCCTCTTGTGTGAAAAAATCTCAGGAATTCAACTAATACCTTTTCTAAAATTCCAGTGGTTATTTCCTCTACCCAAGTGACATCAAAACACACAGTGAGTGAAGCAGAGGCCCAGAAGCAGGCTGTGAAAACACACAACAGCTTCGGGAAAATCCATAAAAACAAACATTTCTATACCGGTAACTGCCAAAGGACGGGTAACAGATTTGATTCCTTGTTGAGCGACCATGAATATTGTGGAAAGGGAAAGCAAAGTAGTAAAAACAAGCAGACTTTAGGTGCAATAAAGAGGAGACTCACAAGACCGCTTGCAAGGAATGGGAGATTACACATATACTCACTGTCCACTTGGTTAGTCACCTCTACCTAATAGAGTGGACACTGAGTGGACATTCATGGTCTTCTGCTGCTGTAGCCCATCAGCTTCAAACATCAACGTGTTGTGCTTTCAGAAATGCTCTTCTGCACGCCGCTGTTGTAGCACGTGGTTACTGTTGCCTTCCTGTCAGCTTGAACCAGTCTGGCCATTCTCTTCTGACCTCTCTCATTAACAAAGTGTTTTCGCCCACTGAACTGCCACTCACTGGATGCTTTTTCCTCACTATTCTCTGTAAACTCTAGAGCCTGTTGTGCATGAAAATCCTAGATGAGCAGTTTCTGAGATTCTCAAACCACCCTGCCTGGCACCAACAAACAGTCCACAGCCAAAGTCACTGAGGTCACATTTCTTCCCCACTCTGATGTTTGTTCTGAGCAACAACTGAACTTCTTGACTATGTTTGCATGCATTGAGTTGCTGCCATATGATTGGCTGATTAGTTATTGGCATTAATGAGCAGGTGTATAGATGTACCTAATAAAGTGGCTACTGAGTGTATACAGGGAGGCTGAAGCTTTCCTTCTTGGAGCAGGGAAGGCCAAGAGAAATGGTAGAGGCATTCAGAGTATTAGTTTGGTACTCACATGTCGCTGGTTGGACTGGGTTTAACACCACACTGAGTTGGCAGGGTTGCCTCAAAGATTTCATTCAATCTTGTGTTTCCAATATTGACAGCAAGCTGCATGAAACAAGACAACACTGGGTCAACGGCACATGGAGAGGACACTGCAAGACAGCAATTAACCTTTGAGATACATTATGTGGACCCTCCAACACAACTTACAAAGTGCCTCAACCCACCCATCTGCTTCCTTGCTGAGATAGGTACACCTAAAAGGTGCCAATTCATTTCCCAGACTAACTCACACCATGCCAACCCAAGTCCTCTCCAAAGTAGCACACACACAAAATGCTGGAGGATTTCAGCGGGTCAAGCAGCATCTATAAAGAGGAATAAATAGTCATTTTTTTGGACCAAGACCTTTCATTTGGAGCTCTCCAAGGTGACCAACCTTGTCTAAATTCTGCTACACCCAATCTCGAATTGAGAACATCTTCACATACAAAATGCTGGAGGAACTCAGCTGGTCAGTTAGCATCTAAAAAGAGGAATAAACAGCCAAAATTTTTGTCCAAGACCTTTCATCAGAGTTCATCAGGAAGGTCTCTGCTCAAATGTCCTTTGCTTATTCCCCTCCATAGATGCTTCCTGAGCCACTGAGTTCCTCTAGCAATTTGTGTGTGTTGCTCTAGATTTCCAGCATCTGCAGAATCTCTTATGCCTAGTACAGCTTGGTAGATGGATATTCTAAACCAAATCTCTGATGCTCCATCCATGCTATAATTTTTGAAAATTTGTAATTGTTTAGGAATTCTGATAAAGTTTTAAATAAAACAGGCAACTAGGAACACACACAAAATGCTGGTGGAACGCAGCAGGCCAGGCAGCATCTATAGGAAGAAGTACAGTCAATGTTTCGGGCCGAGACCCTTTGTCAGGACTCCACCAGCATTTTGCGTGTGTTGCTTGAATTTCCAGCATCTGCCGATTTCCTCAGGTTTGCGAGGCAACTAGGATCAAGCTTTCAGACGATGCACCCAGAGTCCAGTAATCTGCTGACATCCTGCATCAGCCAAGGTTTAGTTGGAAGCACTTTTCCATTTGAGCTCAAAAGGTGGTAGGTAATACTATTCCAGTTTCCAACACACTCTGATGGACCCAATATATTATTGAAATAGAGTTACACCATGAGGGGTACCATTGTTTGGTTATATCACAAAATTCGGGAACAGTCTCCCTCTCCCCCAACTCTGTTCAACACAAAAGATGTTGATAGACTGCTTTGAAGATCAGATGTGTTTTCCCCAGTGTTAAAGCCAATACCTTTCCGTCTATATTAGCACTCATTATTGCTCTGCCATTTGTGCAAACTTTGCTCTTAAAAGTTGTTCTGACGTGGTCTACATTTGACAGGAGTTGCGACTCTAAAATGCTTTCAGTCACCCCTAGGCCAGGAGCAATGTTGAAAAGCAGCAACTTTCTTGACATCTGGCCTCAGTGATGAGTGACAACTAACAGAAAACTGAAAACGGAGAGAAGACCCAGGGTGTTTTTGATGGTGGGGGAAGTGGAGAAAATATTCAACTTACCAAGAGTTCAGAAGTGCTGAGTACATCGAGATTGAGAGATTGTATCCTGGAATAGTGTACGCCCAACTCCCGATGAATCCCAGAGCATTCAATGCAGGTTAAAATACCCAGGTTGGTGGAGAGCCACGTGGGGTCTGGAACATAAACCAGCAGGATTATATACATTCATTTGCAACACTAAAGTAATAATGAGAAGATCAACATCCTTGAAGAAGTTGAGTGCGTCTCATCGATCATACCCTTGCTGCCCCGGTTTGCCATTTGCCATTGTCCTATGCAAATGATATAGAGTCATTGAAAAGTTCAGCACGGAATCCGGCCCTTCGGTCCACCTAGTCTGTGCTGAACCATTTAAGCTTCTTATGCCCATCGACCTGCACCAGGACCATAGCCCTCCATTCCCCAACCATCCACGTATTCTATCCAAACTTCTCTTAAATGTTAAAATCGAGCTCATATGCACCACTTGCACTGGCAGCTCAACCCACACTCTCACCACCCTCTGACTGACATGCTTTAATCCATCCAAGTTCAGAGGCAGTGGGATCAGGGCCATCTCGTTGACGTTAAATCCATACCGTTCATCTCCTCTTCAATGCAGCTATGCCAACTGACTCCCACCACCCCTACATGATCTCTACTCGGTCCAGGTCCATCACCTGCATCAGCCTCTGACCTCCAGGGCCTCTTTGTCCCTCCATCTCTGGATTCTTACCATCCCCAGTTTCTGTCACTCCTCCAATGGCAAACATGCCTTAGTGATGGCACCCTCTGGAATGCCTCCCAATGTTTTCATGCTCAGTAAACCCAACTTTAAACTACTTTTCCAAGGACTCCTGATGTATAGCTCAGCAGTAATTGGTATTTAGTTACATTGTAGTTTCAAATATACATTGGCCATTTACAGTACCAGATTAATTCCCATTCTCCCAACATCTAGAGTCACTGCATGAAGGATCAAGTTGCTTTAGTCCTCAAACTCTCTCTCTATCATATCACCCATAAGAACAGTTATCCTTCAGTCATCTAGCTCCTGAACTAATGTGGATAACTTCACTCATCTCAACACTGAACTGATTCCACAACCTATGGACTCACTTTCAAAGACTCCACAACCCATGTTCTCAATATTTATTTATTGACTTTTGTAATTGCACAGTTTGCCTTTTGCATATTGGTTGCTTGTCAGTCTCTGTTTTCGTTGGTTCTATTGTATTTCTTTGTTCTACTGTAAATACCTGCAAGAAAATGAATGTCACAGTCGTATATGGTGACATATACGGATTTGATCATTTTACTTTGAACTGAGACTTGTAGCAATGCACGTGTGGATGAGAATCCTCTACAAGACACATTAAGGATCACATGGTTGTTCAGCCAAGCATGGGACCCAGCTGTAGCTCTGAATCTGCAAAGATAGTGTCAAAGGCTTTAGCCTTGGCCATGTCTCCCAGAAATTGATTCAGACTAATGATTTTCATGATTCATCTAAAGTGACTGGAAAAGGCAAAGCTGACTAAACTAACAGCTGGAATTAACAGCAAAGCAATGATGTCAAATGCAGCCAATCATCTGCCCAATATCCAAAGCCAGATCCTCCACAACAACTGGAAGACAGCCAACAAGAATAGCTTGCGTTCATATAGCATCTTTAATTGTGTCCCAAGGCATCTGAAACAGATGTGCACAAAATAGAGAGGGAGTTCCAGAGTGTGGGATCCAGGAAGATCTGTCAAATAGGATTAAAATCAGATATGGATAACTAGACTGCTAGAGGTTATAGAAGTATAGAAGGGGTGAGATGGGGGAGGGGACAAAATAAACAACATTTGTTCTTAAATGAGGCACAGTTGAACCAGAAGCCAAGGTGTACGATGGGATGTGGCAGCAGTGTTGATGGCTAGCCCAAAGCAGAAATGTTCAGCTTTATATGAAGAGCAATGTCACCATCTTTACTGAGCCCAAAATGCCTTTCAAACTCCCGCCAATCCATGGGGCTTATTTCTGTGAATTGTCCAGGGCCTTATCATTTAAGGAAATGGTAAGTACAGCAAAACCGTGGGTGCCATGGGTATGCAACACTATTTTAGCTCAGAGTCTTGGAGTTCGGAGTTCAATCCCAGCATCCTCCGTAAGACGAATCTGTACGTCCTCCCTATGGAATGTGCAGGTTTTTCCAGGCGCCCCAGTTCCCTCCCACAGTACAAAGATGTACCACTTAGATTCCAAATAGTCCCATCATTAGGTTAGTGTTAAATCGGGGGGGGGGGGGGGTTGTCTGGTGTTGTTGGGGTGGTGTGGCTCAAAGGGCCAGAGGGCCTATTCTGACCTGTATCCCTAAATAGACAAATGAATCAATCAATAATAAATAACAGCTGATATTTGCAATACCAAAAACATGTGGGGAGATTAATAAATTTTAAAAGCGGGATTAGTTCTGGATTTGAGTAGTTGGTACTGATTGCTAACACAGAGCCAGTGGGCCGAAGGGCCTGTTTAATGAAGACTCCATACTACAGACCAGCTCCACCTGCAAAAATTGAATCATTAACGGTTAGTCACAGACTAACTGGTGCAAACCTCCAGGCTTTGCAATGAAGTAACTTGCAACATTTGCTCATCTTCTGTGTCATGCACTAGTGTGAGTGAGTATGCTTGTCAGGTTGGTTCAGTGACTAATAATTATCACCAGACCAGCACTGAACCAAGATGGAGTTCTAAGCAGTTTGAGGCAACCTGTGTCCTCACCGGTCCAAGGACAGGACCGATATCTCAGAGAGCACCGTGCCACATTCACTGATGTGTTGCATTGAGGACAGCAACTTCCAGTAGCCCCTCACCCTTTAATCCACTGCGACACATTTCAACCCATTCCACCACTTGAATTCCCTCTACAGCTTCTTTATTATTACATAACTAGCATTCACAAGAAAAACTTAAATTAAAAGTTCAAAGAAAATTTATTACTGAAGTACATATATGTTACCATTTTCTTGCAGGCATTCACAGTAAATACAAGAAACACAATAGAATCAATGAAAGACCTCACCCAACAGGACGGACAAACAATTAATATGCGAAAGGTACAGTGCGTAATGGTCCCACAACGCTTTACAGTACCAGTGACCCAGGTTCAGTTCCCACCTCTGCCAGTGAGGAGTTTGTACGTTCTCCCTGTGACCTCGTGGGTTTCCTCCGGGGGCTCCGGTTTCCTCCAAAGTGGTCCAAAGACATACCACTTGGTAGGTTAATTGGTCATTGTAAATTGTCCCTTGACTAGGCTAGGATTAAATCGGGATTGTTGGGCGCCATGGCATGGAGGACCTATTCCACATCAAAAAATAATTAAATAAAGGCAACGAACAGTGCAAATACTATAAAGTAGTAATATAAAATAGATAAGTGATAAATATCAATGAGATGAAGAGTCCTTGAGAGTGAGTTCATACTTTGTGGGAACAGTTCAGTGTTGGGGTGAGTGAATTATCCCCTCTGCTTCAACAGCCTGATGGTTGAGGGGTAATGACTGTTCCTGAGTAGAGTGGTGTGGGACTTGAGGCTCCTGTACCTTCCTGACAGCAGCACATATTTGTTACAAGAAAGGACACAACTAGAACAGCCAATTTTAGTGCAGAATTGTCAAAGTGGCCATAACAGGCTGACAAACTGGTTCCCAATGAGAGACACTCACCCGGTGTTCCACAGTCGCAGCAGACCTCATTTCCTGCCATCCCTCGGACCTCAGCAATGACTGCTTTGGTCAGCTCTTGTACCGTATCATTGGTGCCTTGGCTAGCATCTCCTTTAAAGGCATTGTTGAGCGCCTCCTCCTTGCTGTTCTGCAACACGGACACCCATCTGAAACATACATGCACATCATCAACACACGATTCCTGCACACCGTACCCCTGTGGACACACACACTCACTGGATGTGGTCAGTGCAATCAAACCATTAAAGAATGTTACCAAGCAGCACCTCTGAGAAACAAGGCAGAAAAAGAAAAAAATACCTTCAGTGTGACTACAGTGATTCCTTGATTTACACAAGAATTACATAAATATATCGCATAGGCAATGATTTCTTGTCAAGTATTAACATAATAATTTAGGGCACATGGTAACTCATTGATTATAAGTACCCATATTTCTAGGCTGAGGTAAAATGATTCAGGAATGGTTATTATAAGCCAACAGTTCCCAGCCTTCTTTATGCCATGGAACCCGACCGTTAACCGAGGTGTCTGTAGACTCCAAGTTTCGAACCCCTGTTATAGGCTTTCATTCTGGGGGCGGGGGTACTGGTTTGCCATTGCTTAATACCTTAGAGAGCAATAAAGTAATTGTATGTCTAGATCAGGGGTTCCCTACCTGGGGTCTCCATGGACCCCTCGATTAGTGGTAGGGGTCCATTGCACAAAAAAAGGTTGTGAACCCTGATCTAGGTGATCTTCCATGCAATACGCCACAGCAAACAAATAAAAGCCAGCATTTCACTCACACTTGACATTCTTGCTCATCTTCAGCATGGAAGTGGTACGTTCGATTATCTGCAGAAATTAAGAGGTGTCAGGAGTCGGTCAGCTTCAACTGAAATTCTAAAAATCAAAACACCGGCGAAGTGTTGCATTGCCAGAGATATCAACCTTCAGCTGAGATGTTAAACTGAGGTCACGCTAATTCTCATGGAAAATACAAAATATCAACACATGCTGATCTTCAAATGTAATGCACACGAAAAGCTGGAGGAGCTCAGCCAGCCAGGCAGCATCTACAGAAAAGAATAAACTGTTGATTTTGCGGGTCGAGACCCTTCATCGGGACTGGAAAGGAAGAGGAAAACTCTGAACAAGAAGGTGGAGGGAGGGGAGGAAGAAATACAAGATGGTAGGCGATGGGTAAAAATGGGAGAGGGGAGGGGATGAAGCAAAGAGCTGGGAAATTGACTGTTGGAAGAGATAAAGGGCTGGAGAAGGGGGAATCTAATAGGAGCGGACAGAAAAAAGGGAGGTGGGAGGAGCATCAGAGGGAGGCGAGGGATGGGTAAAGAGATAAGGTGAGAGAGGGAAAGGGGAATGGGAAATTTTGGGAGGGGCAATTATCAGAAGTTCAAGAAAGCAGTTGTTCATGCCAGAAATAATAGTAGTAATAATAATAATAGTTGAAAGTAATGGAAGTTCTCCATGATGAACAGGGCCAATTAATATTTCTTTTAAAAAAAGGCTATTTATTGATTATTTGGAAGTGAATAAACAGTTGACGTTTTGGGCCAAGTGTGGTGTGCGTATGGGGGTAGGGTGGGAACTAGCACCATGTGATCTTGAGATTGGGAGTTGGCAGAATTTAGGCAAGGTTAGCCACCTTGGAGTGGTCCCGATGAAGGGTCTCAGCCCAAAATGTTGACTGTTTATTCATTTCCTACCTGACCTGCTGAGTTTTCCAGCATTTTGTGTGTGTTACTCTGGATTTTCAGCACCTGCAGGATCTCCTGGATTATTGATTATTGATTCATTTTCACAGATCTGGGAATTGATAGGAAGGCCAGCATTTATGGCCCAATCCAAAATGTCCCCAAGAGTTGCTGTCAGTGAGCTGATGCTTGGAACACGGCAGTCTGAAGTACAGAATTATGAGAGGAAAAGATATGGAAGCAGGCTTTTCCCCACTTTTGGGAAGAATGATGGGAGATCTTAGAGCTATAAAAATTATGGAAGGTACAGAGAGAATGGATCTTTGCAGGCTTCCCCCACCCACTGATCAGAAATATGGTTGCAAAATATTTTAGGAAATGCCCATGGCTGTGCAAAGCCCAAACTAAATGAAATATCGCCGTTACAGCAACTAGACTTACGTGCTATTAGATCAAAGCACTTTCTGTCTTCAAGGTTTGGCCTCACCTGGCAGGTCAGCAGGTTGAGTTTAGCCGGAGGTCTGTTGATCTGAGAGAGATTCGCAAAACAAAATGTGAAAAACCAAACCAGGAACAAACAACAAGAGCAACAACACCTGAACCAAACAAGCAAAATCATCTCCAACCATTTCTCCAAGGATGTCCCTTTAGAACAGAGATGAGGAACTTGCTTAGCCAGAGGTTGGTGAATCTGCGGAATTCATTGCCAGAGATGGCTGTGGAGTCCAAGTCATTTGGTATATTTAAAGTGGAGGTATGAGGGTGAGTTGGGGTGGGGGGGTACTGCACAGGGTTGAAATATGCTGCAGAGAGTTGTTAACTTAGTCAGCTGCATCATGGGAACTAGCCCCCATAGTATCCAGGACATCTTCAACGAGTGATGCCTCAAAATGAAGGCATCCATCATCAAGGGCCCTCATTATCCAGGACGTGCCCGGTTCTCATTGCTACCATCAGGTAGGAGATACAGAAGCCTGAAGGCACACTCTCAACAGTTCAGGAACAGCTCATCCCCTCTGCCATCCAATCCCCAAATTACAGTTGGTGTAATTCATGTTTTCTTTCTATAATTATGTATTGCATTGTACTGCTGCCACAAAGACAAATTTTGCAACATATGATGATGCTATTAAACCTGATTCTGATTGGTTCTCGATTAGTAAGGATGTCAAGGGTTATGGGGAGAAGACAAGAGAATGGGTTTGAGAGGGAACATTAATCAGCCACGATGGAATGGCAGAGAAGACTCGTTGAGCCAAATAGCCTACATCTGCTCCTATATCTTATGGTATTTTGGAGCTAAAGCCAGTGTTTTACCCCAGGCTGAACAAACTTCTAAAAGTATAGAAACATCAATGTTTCAAACCCAATGTCTTTAGGCTGAAGGGCAATGTGACAGAAGTTGGATTATCCATTTGTTTACCCACTGCTGTTTTGGGAGAACTTGTTCAATGGTTCAATTTAATATCAGAGAATGTATACAGTATATAATACAACCTGAAATTCTTACTCATCACAGACTCCACGAAACAGAGTGTGGTGCACAAACTGGTTGCAGCATGTAGAATGTTCAAAAATATGGGCAACGAAGTGTCAGGCGGAATACAGTGTCAGGAAGTGTATGGAATACAGTGTCGGGAAGTGTATGGAATAGAGTGTCGGGAAGTGTATGGAATACAGAGTGGGGAAGTGTATGGAATACAGAGTCGGGAAGTGTATGGAATAGAGTGTCGGGAAGTGTATGGAATAGAGTGTCGGGAAGTGTATGGAATACAGAGTCGGGAAGTGTATAGCCGTGCACTCTGGTAGAAGGAACAAGAGCGTAGACCGTTTTCTAAACGGCAGAAAATTCAAAACTCTGAGGTGCAACGGGACTTAGGAATCCTCATGCAAGATTCCCTAAAGGTTAATTTGCACATTAAATTGGTGTGAGGAAGGCAAATGCAGTGTTAGCATTCATTTCGAGAGGATTAGAATATAAAAGCAAGGATGTCATGCTGAGGCTTTATAAGGCATTGTTAACAACTCACTTGAAGTATTGTGAGCAATTTTGGGCCCCTTTTCTAAGAATTGATGTGCTTACATTGGACAGGGTTCACAGGAGGTTCACGAGAATGAACCGGTTATCATATGAGGACAGCTTGATGGCTCTGGGCTGTACTCACTGAAATTTAGACGAATGAGGGGGAGATCTTATTGAAACTTATCAAATGGTGAAAGACCTTGATAGAGTGGACATTGGAGAGAATGTTTCCAGTGGTGTGGGCTTCTAAGATGAGAGGACACAGCCTCAGAATAGTGATGTTCATTTAGAACTGAGATGAAAAAGAATTTCTTAAGCCAAATGGTGGTGAATTCGTGGAATTCGTTGTCACAGACAGCTGTGGAGGCCAAGTAATTGAGTATATTTAAAGTGGAGCTTCATAGGTTCTTGATTAGTGTGGGCATGAAAGGTCAGGGGAGAAGGCAGGAGATTGGGGTTGAGAAGGAAATGGATCAGCCATGATGAAATGGTGGAGCAGACTCGATGGACCAAATGGTCGAATTCTGTTCCTTTCTCTTATGGTCTTACATCACTGGCTGAATTTGTGAAAGATGCTGTAGTGGATTGCATCAAGCCTACTGGAGTTACAGTCAGTCCCCCCGATCGGTACATTCCGCACCACACCAATGGGATGTCTTATGACTACCCAAAACCAGGACCACTCCCCATATGAGGACACTTTGAAGCCCAACTTTCTCACCCACCCACTGTTTCCCAATGTAGCACCTTTCCACCAGTCAGATCATCAAATGATCAGATTAGGCAAAGATGCCACTTGGCAGATATTTAATTTCTGTTTTTGGGGATACCTTGTCAAGGGCAAAGGAATGTCTACATCTTGGCCAAATGGCCCTCCTTTAGATCTGAACAGTAATTGAACTACTTAATACATTACAACCATGCACCTCCATTCCACATGGCCAGAAATGGTGAACTGCTGGATTAACATTTTGATATGGGAAGCAAAGGAACCAGAACTTTCTCCAAAACATAATGATCAACGACCAACACAGCCCGAGACTTGCTGGGGTAAGCTCACAATTGTCACGCTTTTGGTGCCAGTACAGTATGCCCACAACCCACAAACCTTAACCCTACACCTTTGGAATGTGGGAGGAAACTAGAGTAGAAACTGGAGGAATTGAACTCCAATCTGAGATCATTGATGCTACGATACCATGTTCGGGGCATCGGAGTTCGGAGTTCAACTCCAACATCATCTGTACAGAGTCTGTACATCTTCCCGTTGGAGTGCAGGGATTTTCCCAAGTGCTCTGGTTTCCTCTCACAGTCTAAAGTCACAGCAGTTGGTAGGATAACTGCCGATTGTAAATTGTCTTGTGATTAGTGTAGGGTTGAATCGGGCCTTGCTGGGCAGCATGGCTCGAAGGGCCGGAAGGGTCTATTCTGCGCTGTATTTCGATAAATAAATAAACACAACACTCATGTAAAGAGGCATACAACACCAACTAGCAACATTGGTTTTACTCACAGTACTGTGCGATATAGTAAGGTAACCATATTTAACACCACACTTTCTCTTCTGCCACACTCTTCGGATCCTGACAGTTGAAAAAAGACAGAAACAAAATTTGTACCAGACACTAGAGAGGTTCAAGCCAGCTGAGAACAGACCATTTATTATTGGATGGTAGTTTTAGAGGAAGGTTGTAATTATATCAGCATCATGATTGACCATGACTGTTTTTGGCAAATTTTTCTACAGAAGTGGCTTGCCATTGCCTTCTTCTGGGCAGTGTCTTTACAAGACGGTGACCCCAGTCATTATCAATACTCTTCAGAGGTTGCCTGCCTGGCATCCGTGCTTGCATAACCATGACTTGTGAAACCAGCTACTACATCACCTCAGGTAACTATGTCCATGCCCTTAGAGCAAGCTAATTAATTCAGTCCACTGCCTTCTTCATTTTATATCCATTTCCAAATATTTTTTCAAATTCTTATTGAAATTTATTTTTCTATCCTCTGACACTGGCTTTTCACAGTGAATTCCAAACCAAAACTAATGTCTCTTCCTTCTTGCTTCCTCTGTCACAGATGACAGAAGTTTCCTTTGGGTTACAGACCTTCCTGCTGGTGCAAAATAGTTTCACCTTATTTACTCTACCAAATCTGTTGTGTATTTAATATTTCAGTAACATTGGAGTCATCTTGTAAATATGTTGCTGATTAAGCATTCTTGTTTTTTTAAATAATTCATTCCAGGTTATATGAAAGAATATATAAATTGCATAGGTCATCCTCCTACCACATGCCTCACTTAAAGCAAACACAGAGTCAGAGCCACATTTCGGACTCCCGGGTCTTGATTTGAATTAGTTTAAAGTTTTGAAGTTACAAAACGTATCAAAATCTCTTCATGAAGTTAAGCAATATTTTAATCAATTTCCCCCTTAAACTTCTCTATTCTGACAAGTAAACTGAATGAATAATGAGGAGTACAGGATGTGTTTTGTTTCCTGGAAATTAATGAAACTGTTTGAGTCTCACAAAATGGAATCTTCTTAAACTCTTCCCAATTCTCACCCATCACTCTTCTTGTACAGGAAGCCGGACTTTTCTGTTCCATACATACGGTTTCCTGGAAGAGGGTGTATGCTGTAGCCAGAATTTTTCCGATTCAAACATTCCTTAAAACAAAAATACAGAAACCACATGTTTTTCAAGGAATCTTGGAAACCAAACTGAGCATCAACCCAACCGATCACTAGCTCACTAATGGAATGATAAAGAAGCTTGTGGAACTTTAATAAGAATTAAATGGATACGCACAAATATTCTCAACTTTACGTAACTGTAAAAAAGTTGGAGACGACAAAACCTCTCATAGGTAAAAGGCTCTAGATAAACGTCAAAGTCTCTTCTGATTAATCACAAAATGACTCAGGCTACTGAGCTCAGTTACACCTTCCATCCAAAAATTACAGATTTTCTATCTTTCTCTGCCACCAACATCATATCTGAACACTCCACTACAGTTACAATTTCCTCCAAAGGAACATGCTGGAGGGAGGATACATTATACATTAGATAAATCAAATCCTATACAGGTGGGGTTGGATACTTTCTCCAATATCTAACTACCTGAAATGCCAGAATCACTCCCTTCCATATCCATCAGAAAATCCATACGCTTACTGTTGACTCCAGTCTCCTACCCCTCACCATCATGGGCCAGATCAGCACTACAAGAGGTTCAGTTATAAAGACTGTTTCACTCACCTCTACCTCCAACTGATAGCACCTCAACCCACAGCACCCAACTCACTCCACCATGCCAGGCTCTTCCTTAATGCTCTTTTGAACAGCACCATTTTCTACACTCCTTAGGCATCATCTATCCCATACAGACTTTCAATTGCCAGCACCATTTGCTTGTTGGCCTTGCTTGACTACAGGTACCTTAATGTTCCATGTGATCTTGTTATCCTGATGGCATGAGCATTAACTTTTCCTTCCAGTATCTATAGACTTTTTTCCCCCACCCCCCCTTCCTCCTTCTTCTATTCAACACTCTGGCCTCTTCTCCTCACCTGCATATCACCTTCCTTTGGCCCTCCTCCTTCCCTTTTTCCTATGGTCCACTCTCCTCTATTAGATTCCATCTTCTCCAGCCCTTTACCTTTCCCACCCACATGGCTTCACCTATCACCCTTCTACCTTGATGTCTTACCCCACTCCCCACCTTTTTATTCTGGCATCTTCCCCCTTTTGCAGTCCTGAAGAAGTATCTTGGCTTGAAACATTGACTGTTTATTCATTTCCATAGATGCTGAATTCCTCCCGTATCTTGTGTGTTGCCCTTGTTTTAAATGTTGTAATCTCTGAATACTAGTTCCTTTATGAACTCCTCCCTCCACACCCAATAAACCACCTCCAGCCAGTCAAGTATCGCATGAAGGAGTTAAACAAAAACCTGGAGATGCTCAGGTCAGGGATCTTCTGTGCTTACAGAACCGAAGTTGATATTTGAGCTCAACAAGCTTCCCAATTCAGATGGTTTGTTCAGCGTACTCTGAATGCATCCCCCAATGCCACCTCCCACTGGCCTGAACTCTTCCAGATTTGGTTTCAGATTGCAAGCATCTGCAGCATTGAAACAGCACCCAGAGGTTTCCTTGGTGTCTTGAACATCCACTCCCTACATTGCCACACCTTCCCCACCAGCTCCCTTTGCTTCTTTGGCCAAACTGTTGGACAATGCCTCCAAATCCCCAACTATCTGTTCTTGCCTCTTCTCCACAGCCTTTGGAACTCTCTATCACTCTTCCTCTTCATCCATTAACACCCCTACCTTCCCCCCGCCCACCAATGACGTTCTCCCCTCCCATTGCACATCCAGTGCTAGTTTTTCCACAAGACACTTTCACATGAAGAACAACCATGCCACCCACCTCTCTGTGATCCACCTGAAGTACTGATCTCAAGGAATCCCTGATCTGCGCCAGTTGTCTCATTTCCTCGTCCTGTGTTTGTTTCAGCTTCAACCCAGCAGGAAGAAAATATTGATTAGAGTTGGAAGGAACCCACCCATTGAGAATTTCTAATATGCAGCAGGTCCATATGAAGTATTTATTCAAGGAAAAACTAGAGATGGTGCTTTGAATAATCCATTCAAAAAGTAGTCTAACTGTTACTACAGCATTATCAGGGAATGTGTACACCATAACAGGTGAAAATATTTACATTGTTCAGGGCAGAACATGGGCGCCACAGCAGCATAGCGGTTACTGTGCACTATTACACCTCAGAGCATCAGAGTTCAGAATTCTACTCTGACATCATCAATAAGGAGTTAGTACGTCCTCCACATGAACTCATGGGTTTCCTCCAGGTGCTCCAGTTTCCTCCCACAGTCCAAATATATACTAGGTAGGTTAATTGGATGTTGTAAATTGTCCTGTGAGGAGGTTACTTACTGTTCAATCAGGGTTGACAGGGGTTACCAGTGGTGCAGTTCAAAGGGCCAGAAGGTCCTACTCTTTGCTGTATCGCTAAATAACATAGGATTGGAGTCTTAAGCAACACAAACAAAATGCTGGGGAAGCTCAACAGGCCAGGCAGCATCTATGGAAAAAGAGTACAGGTGAAGTTTCAGGCTGAGACCCTTCGAAGGGTCTCGTCCCGAAATGTTGACTGTACTTTTTCCATAGATGCTGCCTGGCCTGCTGAGTTCCTCCAGCATTTTGTGTGTGTTGCTTGGATTTCCAGCATCTACAGTTTTTCTCTTGTTTGTGATAAGATTGGAGGGTTTTTTTTGCCTTTGGTATACAAGCCAGGATTGCTTTGAAATATTTCCATCATTCTACAACTCACCGAGTGTACACTCACTGCCAATTTTTCCACAAAGGGAGTCAAGCTCTCAGCTGCCTTGAGGCCATCCTGGAAAAAACTTTCAAACAAAACAGCAAAATGAACAATCTTGTATGGCCCACACACTACAGATGGAGTGGTCAAGTCAAAGTAATACATAGGAAACTTCTTGTCATTCTTGTTTTCCGCACTCACACTCAATTATTTTAATAAATCCAATAAATGGAAGAATACATGCCACACCACAGAATGAAACAAAATGAATATCCCCTCTTAGAGCTTCTCCACACAGAAAGACCTTGGTTAGATGTCCCAGAACATGCTTGCATTCAGGGCTCCAGACCCTGACTATTTAGTTCACTGGGTATCTGCTTGACATGTACTCCCTATACATAGGTCTCACCTAAATCTGTATTGAAGAAGCTGACACTACAATGATACCAGGCCCTTGGCTCAATTGAGGCAGTTCTTGTGATGGCATTGACTGTAATTTGAAAGAGCTTCTTTAAAGCAATATTAATGACGTACTCCATGGTCCAGTCTCTCTCCCAGATTTTAGTCAAGTTAAAGTTATTATCAAAGTCTATATATGTCACCACATACAACCAAGAAATTCATTTTCTTTCAGCCATTTAAAATATAGAATTACAACAGAATTTATTTTAAAAAGTATACATAAACAAAGATTGACAAACAACCAATGTGCAAAAGACAAACCATGCAAATAAAAACTTAGAACTTAGAACTTGATTTTAACCGACATGTGGCTGTTGTGTTTTACTATTTATTGTTGTGTTTACTATTTATTGTTGCATTTGTTATGTTATGATTGCATTTGCCCCTGGGTAACGCTGTCTCATTCTGCCCTGCAGAGCTGATGTATGGTTGGCGTGACAATAAAGTTTTTGAATCTTGAATCGAAATAATACAGCGAACACAAGTTGTAGAGTTTTTGAAAGTTTACTCTTACTAGAAACAAAAAAGTGCACTGGAAGGATTCTAGACAAATAAGGGTAGAAAGGGAAAGAAAGCCCAGTTTCCCAGTTTAGTTTGTTTAGCAGGAACAGTGTGATCAATAAAGTCGTCAGTAGTTTTGTTTACTGCGAACAATAAGCCGCTGTGTTTCATCAGCACCATCGTCAAATGTCTGTAAATGCTGGAAATCACTCAAAGCTGGTGCTTAAAGTTATTAACTTTATTTGGACTTATTCCTGGTCACTTTGTCATATGACCTGCTATCACCAACAGCCCTGTATTACTGAGCTGTTTTTGCTCATTGCGATTGTGTACAGTATATTCACTGGTGTAATCTTCCTTTATTTTCTGGAACTGATTCCCTTGGTAGGCTGGTTGACCACTGGAAAATCCACTGCCTCTTTATGCTCTTTCTCCACAAATATTTGGAACAAAATCTAAAACATTTCACTAAAGTATTGTGTCAAATTCCATTCAGTCAGCAACTGTGGGGTCAATGGATTGTTCCAGAAGCTAAACAACCCTTTGAGATGGAGGTGTTAAGAAAACAAAGGCAAGTGTTGAGAGAGGGAGATGCTCAACCCTAGAAAGCACATTAGGCCAGCTGGGTTAATATGCTGGGACACAAGAGACTCCCGATGCTTGGATCTGGAATGAAAACAAAACTGCTAAGGGGACCAGCAGGTCAGTCAGCAACTATGGAGGGAAAGGTGTTCTGGGTTGGGACTCTGCATCAGGACTATGTGTGGAGAGAAGATAGCCAGTACAAAGAGGTGAGGGGGAGTGGTGATTCAAGAGCTGGCAAGTGATTTGTGGATCTACGTGAGGAGGGCTGATGGGGTAGATATTGGAGCAGTTTCCTTTGTCTGATTGGAAGGTCTGGACCTCTTTTCCTTCTCTTGTTGACCTGACCTGTTGGATTTCCTCAGCATCTTTTGTTTCATGTCTCCAACAGGAGCAGTATATTTCTATCTGTTCCCTTGTTGTTGAGTTGAAATTTGTTCTTTCGTAGCTAGCATGAAACTGTCCTCTGGTATTGGACTCTTCCCTCAATATTTGGATTTGTTCATTCATTGGAACAAAACATTGGACGAGGAGTACAGTAAGTGATTCCAGAATCCAGGAACTGTCAGTGATCAGGCTTGTGTGGTTTTTTCCCCCTAGAAGTTGTAAAAGTGGGCTTTGATTTGTGTGGAAATTTTAGTCAGTGGAATGTGCTGAAGCTCTAGGAAGCTTTACGCTGATGTGGGCTTGAATGTAACCGAGGGAAATGGCATGATTTTCCTTGTGTTCCAACAACAAGGGACAGATCATGGATGGGTCTACAACAAGTCCCACTGTATAACAGAAGACCCATAGAGGTTTAGTAGGCCTCCTGTAACATGGGCATCGTATGTAATTACTGTATATTAAATGTATGAAAGAAGATAAAGAAAATGTGATATAGAGTCTTCCAGTTACTTCTGTAATTTGGCCATTGAACCATACAGGCAAAACTTCCCTACATCTGAAAGGAAGACACACAGTACTGTGCAAAAATCTTAGGCACATATAAAGAGCTAGAGTGCTTAACAGTATTGTAGTAATTTTATGCATTGCACTATACTGTTGCCGCAAAAAAAAATTCATGATGTATTTGAATAATGATAAATTTGATTCTGATATGGGTCTCTGTTGTGGACTGAGAGGGGAAAGGGGCACAGACAGGAGAATCGTGTTTGGGAAGCGGGGAAGGGAGAGGGGAGGGAGTGGGAATTGCCAGAGAGACATCCTGTAATGATCAGTAAACCAATTGTTTGAAATAAAATGACCTTGTCTGGTGCCTCAGGGCTGGGAGCATCTGCACCCGCGTCACCCTCCTGCATCCGGCACTCTTTCTCTGTCACCTGTCCCACGGTGCTCCACCCTCACCATTCATAACATTCTTTGCTTCTGCCAGATTTACAAACTCTCTCTCCGCTCCACGTTAAAAAATATAGTACTGTACAAAAGTCTTTTAGGCACTCTAGCTATATGTATGTGCCTAAGCCTTTTGCAAGGTACTGTATTAGCAAAATATTTCCAAAAGTTTCCAAAAACAGGCTGTTCATAATTTACTCCAGGGGCAAACATTTCCCACTCAACTAAACTCAGAAACTGGGCTTTCTTTCCCTTTCTATCCTTGTTTGTCTAGAATCCATCCAGGTCATGCTCTCTTCTTGCTGCTGCCAACAAGAAGAAGGTACAGGAGCCTGAGGTCCCACACTATGAGGTTCAGGAACAGTTATTACCCCTCAATCATCAGTTCCTGAACTAGAGTGGAGAACTTCACTCACTTCAACACTTCAAGACTCACTTTCAAGGACTCTGCAACTCTTGTTCTCAATGTTATTTTATATTTATCTATTATTATTTTGTTTTTCTTTTTGTATTTTCACAATTTGTTGCCTTTTGTACATTGGTCGTTTATCTTTGTGTGTAGATTTTCATTAGTTCTATTGTGTTTCTTTGCATGTATTATGAATGCCCACAAGAAAATGAATCTCAGGGTTGTATATGGTGCCATATATGTACTTTGATAATAAATCTACTTTGAACTTTGAGTGGGCAAAGATATGGTTGATGTCATACAGTGAGGACATCATAAAGAAAAGGCAGAGTATTAATCAAGTGATGACTGATTTGGAAATTCTGATGTACTAAAGGATCTGTGCTATCCTGAACACCAGTCACCAAAAGCAAGCCGCAAATGCAGCGAGTAATTAAGGGGGCAAATGGTACGTTGTCCTTCATTTCAAGAGGTTTTGAGACCAGGAGCTGGGAAGTCATGCGACAATTATAAAAACGATCTGGCGTTTTCTGGGCCATTTTGGTCCCTCTACCACACCAGGCAGACCATAAAGGTTCACTAGACTGATTCCCAATCCCTACAATGGCAGGACAGTCACACAAAGAGTGTTTAGGTCAATTAAACCTGCAATCACTATCGTTTTGAAGAACATGAAGGGACCTCATTGAAATATACAAAATTCTGTCAGGATAAGACAGGGAAGATATTTCCCATGGCTGAGCGGGAGTGGAGGGTAGGCTGGGGAAAGAACATGTTTTGGAATGAAGGGTCAGTGTCTCAGAACACAGGTAAAACATTTGGACTGAGGTCAAAAATGTCTTCAAGATGAAGTCAAATAGAAATCCACCCCATATCTATTGTTCAGACTGGGAGTTCAAATAAAGACCAAGATAGAGATCAGGTATCTTGATAGAAAAGGACATGGATAGTGTAGAAATAAGGAAGAAAGACAGAATTAAACTACAGGTTAGCATGATCTCCAAGAATGGAGGAAGGTACTCTGGGAACTGAATGGCCAACTCCAACTAGAAAATCAACTGAAAATGTCTTACTTCTGTTGAGCATGGAAGTACTTGATGAGGCTTTGGATTAGGTCAGGACCTTCTCGAATCTTTATTTCGCTCACCTTGAGAAGATACTGTATAACAAAGAACATACAGTCAGTTCACATTCTCAGGAATGGCATGCACTCTCTTTCTCTCTCGTGTCTAATTAAGGGAGCTTTTGAATTAAGACTAGACAGATAACATGAAGTTACAAATGACAGTATTTGCAATTTTGCAGGGTACAAAAGATGATTTCCGCCAATCCACTAATAGATAGATAGTAAATGCCTCAGTATTAGAGACATTGGTCTAGAAAGGGACACTCAACATTGATTTCCTTATCATTCCATTAGATTGGAAATATTTTGCAGATATATTATTGGTACCATTTTCAGTGCCTGGAAATATCTGCCATGGATAGTCTAGTTCTCAGACACATGTAGGAGGGCAGGGATCTCTCCTACCCAACAAACTACAAGTCTGTCTTGTGCAGAGCACATCTTTTACATGCCCAGCACCAGAATCTTAAAAAATACAGTATTCTGAGTTCTCACAGAAAGAAATCAGTGGGTGGACAAAGGAAATAATTGAAAAGACATACTCTAAGCTATCTTCAAAAACATTTCCACCATCCTTACTGACTCCTAGAAATCTCTGGCCCATGACCACTCAGAGTTAAAAAGCATTTGAGAATATTGACAGCGTGCATGGCAAATGCACCAAAGCTTTGGGCAAGTGGTCCTAGAGGCACAAACTATCCATCCACCCTGCCATCAGGCAAACCTCCTGCTCCATTTGTGGAAAAATCTCACTGGCAAAATCATCCACCTCAGAACCAACAAAACCAGAATGGAAGTCATGCTCAAGCCCAAGGAATGGCCCAAGAAGAAGTTGCTGAGTGGAGAGAGGGAAATTGACAACTCATCTGGTACCTAATAATATACAAAAAGATCTAAGAAATTCAGCAATCAATGAATTAATTTCTAGTGCACAATTTCTCTGTTCTGTAGGCAAATGATGCAGTCACTCAATGCTGTAGATCTTGAGAGGTTTTCCACAATCTCACAGTGTCTCAAAAGTACTGTGCTGCCAATTGAGTGCTTTTGAAAATGTAGTCACTACTAGATTGTAGCAAGTGTCAATCAGAAGATCTCCAGGTTATTTCCTTAGGTACTGCTAACTATAGGCAAACATTGGCCAAGAAAATGATCAGCTGTTCATCAGGAAAACCTGCAAAAGGAACACAAACCTATTGTAGGGTTTGGAGGCTTGCATACTTCAATGACCCAGAGGACTATGTTGGCTAATGTCAGTGCTTTATGCTTTGGCTGTTGGTAGGATCACCCTTGCCAAAAAGGTCAAAGGGTAGAGGCCTGATTAAGACTGGTCCACCAGTTTCCCATGTTCAGGGGTTGAGCTCAGGGCCAACAACACAAAAAAATTGTTATAAAAACAGCAATGCAGAATCCTCCAAATCTGTCTGCATAGGTATTTGGCCAAGGTCAGAGAGAGATGGAAGATCTTCATTTCTGCCCTGAACACCATTGGCATAATGGGAAGGCTAGCACTGAAAGAGTTACCTTTTGGGGAAGATAAACCAAGGTTAGAAGAAGCACTGCAAAAAAAAAATAAATGCTGTGATAAATCTCTTGGGCCAAACAGCCCATTTCTGTCTCTATTTTATGCAATGAGAGCCAAAATAGAGAAAATATATGCACTCTTTTCCTCAGTTATTTGTAATTTGCTAATGTTTAATAAATGCTTAAATCCGATGCAACTGAGACAGAGTTTGAAAATGTAATGCTTTCTATTAGGGTTACCTAATAGAAAGTTAGCTATTAAGTTACCTATTAAGGTAATAGCATGTATGGGCATTAGTAACAACACAGTAAATACGGTGTGCAGGAGGCTTACATCTGGAGAATTAAATGTACAAGAACTAACATAACATTCCCTGTTATGTTCAAGCACTGTGGGAGTGCTGTTTTGTTAACAATAAAGCAGTTAAGGATGTACTTTAGTGACGGAGGTGCTTATCATCTTTGGAGTTAAATGTACTGTGAAGCAGGGATGTATGGATATTATAAGTAAACAATGTGGAGATATTTTAATCTTGCCCCAACCCCACCCGCTTACAAGTTCAGACAGACACAATTTTTAAATGAAATATGCTGCAACTTGCCTCGCACATCTGGAGTTGGAACATCTTTCTCTCTTTCTCCAACTCCTCAGCAATTTCTGCAGGACTTATTTCTGAACGGTTTAGTCCAAACTGCTTGGCGCGGTCTTTCTTCTCCTTTTCAATCTTGTTCCTAATAGTCAAAGGCAACACAAGGAGCTCATCCAGTTGTTTGAACAGATTTTGAAGACAGGTGCACACACACAGCTGGTCTTGCCTTTACAGTCATTGCAAGACCACCAGGGTTTCTGCTGTGACCTCAATATGAACAAGACCAAAAAGGTGATCGTGGACTTTAGGAATATGCGGGCAGACAATTCGTCACTGCACATTCGAAGCTCCATCATGTAGAGAGATAGGAGCACTAAGTTTCTGGAAGTGCACATAATGGCCAGTCTCATCTGGTCCCTCAACGCCACCTCAATGGTCAAGAAAGCCAGCAGCGTCTCCACTTCCTAAGGAGATTGAGGGCCTCTCCCCCATTTTAAACATTTTTTACAGGAGCACCATCAGAGTGTCCTGAGCATCTGCGTCACCATCTAGCGCTGGAATTGCAAGGCATCTGACCACAGGTCCCTACAAAGGATTGTAAGAACTGCTGAGAGAATCATCAGGGTCTCTCTCTTCCACCCATCAGAGATATTTTTCAAGAGAGCTATGTACTCAGTGCCCTTAGCATTGTCAAGGTTACCTCCCGTCCATCTAACTATCTTCTTGACCCCCTACCATTAGGCAGGAGGCCCCATAGCATTAGAACAGGATGACAAAGAGCTTCGTCCCCCAGTCTACTGAACTCCCCGTTACCAAGAGCTTCACCACCCCCCCCCCCCCCCAGTCTGCTGAACTCACCGTTACCACCAAGGTCTCATTATGCATAAAGCACCAATTGCATTATACTGGTTTCTTTTAAACTTGTGTTGTAAATGCACCTGATTATTTGTGGTAATATTACTTTATGTGCTATGTGTGTGAGTTATATGTACTCTGGCGTGAACCTTGGTTCAGGGGAACGTAGTTTCATTTGGTGTTATACATGTAGATGGCTGAATGTCAATACATTGAACTTGAACTTGATGTTATGGCCCTCAACTACAAACAGCTCCTGACAAACATCAAACTGAGCACAAATCAGCCTACAAACTAAAGAGGAGAGATCTATACAAAAACATCTCTTCACTTTCAGATACACTTCAACTGAGTGATTTTAATAATCTGGAATGATCCAGAAATGGGAAGGCCAAAGGATGACCAGAAGCTGAGAAGGAATTCAATATTGTGGACATGGGGAAGATGGTTACAGGTAAACACAACCAGGATTTGGGGCCACAAATGAGAGTCACAAATAAATCCAGTAAGGATTCAGGAATGTAGAACTCCAAACCAATGCTTTTAAGAGAATTCCCAATAAACATGAGTGAAACAAGTTCACAAGGTATTAAACCAAGATGAAGCGACAAAGGTGAGAAGACACTCACTGTGCCTAAATTCCAGGAGAGTCCGCCCAGACTCAATTTTCTATTTATTAAGAGATGCATCGCTGTATAGGCCCTTTGAGCCACAACATCCAGCAACTCACGGATTTAACCCCAAGCCAATCACAGGACAATTTACAATCACCAATTAACCTATTAACTGGTGTGTCTTTGGACTGTGGGAGGGAACCGGAGCCCGGAGAAAACCCATACATTTCATGGGGAGGACGTACAGACTCCTCATACTGGGGTTGAACCCTAAACTCTGACGCCCCCGAGCTGTGATAGCATCGCACTGACCACCACTCTACCGTGGTGCCCACCTATTTCAATAATAAACAAAGAATTTGAGAAAAAGATATAAATTTTCTGCACTTTATCCACCCCTCTCTTTGCTCTCACTCTGCCAGAGAATGAGACTGGCTCTTCAGCTCCAGTGATACTGACAGGGAAAGTACATGCAGGTAAAATGGAGGAAGGTGAACACAAAGACGAAGAATTTAAAAAGAAAATCAGAAGAATTGTTAGCAGAACTATTGCTAGTTAGCGTGTATGAAGGTCATGAGTGAATGGAGCTTTTCTTTGGCTGAGCAATAACTTAGATGATTCAATTTTATAGGAAGAGCAAGTTTTCTCCTAAAACATACCAATCAAGCTTGGGGATGATGCAAGCAAGAGCTGGCTGTCTTATTAAGAATTAGTCATCTGTTTATGTTGACATCAAAGAACAAGAATCTCCCACACTTTTAGACAATCGTATCCCATTCTTGTGAACCTTATAAGGAAAAACTCAAAAAATGAAGACCAGGAACTAGAAAGAGTGAAATGTTTGCTTTAACCAAACATAGCACAGAAGTGAGAAATCTCAGAGAACTATGACAGAGTTGGATGCAGGAAGAATGTGGAAACTTTTAATGCTAATGACTGGATGACTTGGGGGGGGGTGGGGAGCACTGTGGGGTGGATAGCACAATGGCTTAGGGAGGAAAGAGGAGTGATAAAGAAATGTGTAACAGTGAGATAAATACGAAGATACTCTTTTTTCCTTCCTTTACTTATTTCTCAGAATTCTAATTTTCAATACACACCAATTTAAAGATTTTGCTATGCCTAAAATGTAGGTCAGAAGGTTTGGGATTTAAATCCCTCCCCATACTGTCGAGTACATGGTCTAGGATGCACTACAAGTGAGATAGAGACAGAACTGCATAATCCATTACAGCTTCTCACTTCAACCTCCCTCCCTCCCCACCCACCCTCCCCTTACCTCACTCAGTTATTACCTGCCAGCTTGTACTCACCCTCCCCACAAAGTTTTAATCTGGCTTCTGCCCCCTTCAATGAACTCTCAATGAACAATCTTGGCCCAAGATGTCAACTGTTTATTACCCTCCATAGATGCTGCCTGACCTGCTGAGTTCCTCCAGTGTGTGTTGCTTCGGATTCCCAGCATCTGATGATTCTCTTGTGTTTATAATTTATTGCACTATTAGTGTTACTTCATTCCAGTTCAATACTGAGAATAGGAGCTCTTCGCTGCCTTCTGAGGCCTCCATTGGTCAGGACGTTGCATCCTAACTGTCTAGACACGCAGGCCTTTGCAGTACAATATGGAGAGCAAGCAGTTGCTCATGTACTAAGACCCCACCCTCCATGCATCAGATAAACCCAAAGGAACGACAGGAACTGACACCAGAGAGGTTGCAGGAATTGCCAGTCAGCATTGAACTCAATGTAGGACTGCCTTAGGAACAACCCAAGGTCCCCCCCCCCCCCCCCTTGGGTTTACTCCCGATGCCTTCCCTATGAGTGGGTATAACTGCAAGGTAGCGGAGGTTTGAGATCGGAGTTTTCTTTCTCCTAGTTGAGCTGCCAACCACGGCTAATGAGCCCCATCTGCCCAAAGTGACTGGTTTTAAGGCACCAGTAACCTGCCTTTATCCCCTCTCCTGTCAGTAGAAACGGTTCTGCCAGGCTTAGCAGCTAAGCCATACGTGAAGGCCACAGCAGCTGAACTTGGTTGTCAGAGATTATTTGAGACACATGTCATTGGGAGCATTTAATAGGTAATGGGAGCTTGTCCCCACTACCAACCCCAGCTATAACAACCTTAAGGTGAACATAGATCCCATGCTAATTATTATTCTTGCTCTTTGTCTCACTATTTTGCTCTCTTACCTCTCCACTATGCTCACTATATAAATCACTATAATCACAATTTTCCTCTCTTTTTGCACTTCTTATTTTTTCTATTTCTTATTGTAATTTATAGCATTTCTTTATGTATGTGTTGCACTATACTGCTGCCACAAAATCCTGGGCTTCCGGACAGATCGCTGGCTGGTGGTAAGAGTGGGCTCCCTCACCTCCACCCCTCTGACTCTCAACACAGGAGCCCCTCAGGGCTGCGTACTAAGTCCTTTCCTTAACTCGCTGCATACCCATGACTGTGTCACCACCCACAGCACTAATTTGCCGACAACACTACATTGATTGGCCTAATCTCAAACAATAACGAGGTGGCCTACAGGGAAGGAGTCTTCACCCTGACACAGTGGTGTCGAGGAAACAACCTCTCCCTCAATGCGGCAAAAACAAAGGAGCTGGTTGTGGATTACAGGAGGAATGGAGACGAGCTAACCCTTATTGACATCAGTGGATCTGGGGTTGAGAGGGTAAACAGCTTCAAGTTCCTCGGCATCCACATCACTGAGGACCTCATGTGGTCCGTACACACCAGCTGTGTGGAGAAAGAGGCATAACAGCGCCTCTTTCACTTCAGACAGTTGAGGAAGTTTGTTATGGGCTCCCAAATCCTAAGAACTTTCTCCAGGGGTACTGACTGGCTGCATCACTACCTGGTATGGGAACTGTACCTCCCTCAATCGCAGGACTCTGCAGAGAGTGGTGCAGACAGCCCAGCGCATCTGTAGTTGTGAACTTCCCATGATTCAGGACATTTACAAATGTGTGTAAAAAGGGCCCGTAGGATCATTGGGGACCCAAACCATCCCAACCACAATCTATTCCAGCTGCTAACATCTGGGAAGCGGTACCACAGCATAAAAGCCAGGACCAACAGGCTCTGGGACAGCTTCTTCCACCAGCCCATCAGACTGATGAACTCACACTGATTTGAGTGTATTTCTATGCTACAATTACTGTTCTATTTATTATTAGTTATTATAAAGTATTTTGATTGCACGTAACGTAAAGATTTTTACTCTTCATGTATGTGAAGGATGTAAAAAAAATAAAGTCAATTCAATTCACAACATGGGGACAAACCAAGATAGGTCTTACACAGTGGATGACAGGGCACTGAGGAGTGTGGTAGAACAAAGGGATCTGGGAATTACAAGTCAATAATTCATTGAAAGTGTCGTCATAGATAGAAAGGGTCATTGAGAAAGCTTCTGGCATATTGAAGCAACACACACAATGCTGTTGGAACGCAGCAGGCCAGGCAGCATCTATAAGGAGAAGCACTGTTCATGTTTCGGGCCGAGACCCTTCGTCAGGACTAACTGAAAGGAAAGATAGTAAGAGATTTGAAAGTACAAGGGGGGGAGGGGGAAATGCGAAATGATAGGAGAAGACCGGAGGATGAAGCTAAGAGCTGGAAAGGTAATTGGCAAAAGAGATACAGAGCTGGAGAAGGGAAAGGATCATGGGACGGGAGGCCTAGGGAGAAAGAAAGGGGGAGGGGAGCACCAGAGGGAGATGGAGAACAGGCAGAGTGATGGGCAGAGAGAGGAAAAAAAAGAGGAGGGGGGAGAAAAACTAAATATATCAGGGATGGGGTAAGAAGGGGAGGAGGAGTATAAACGGAAGCTAGAGAAGTCAATGTTCGTGCCATCAGGTTGGAGGCTACCCAGCCGGTATATAAGGTGTTGTTCCTCCAACCTGAGTGTGGCTTCATCTTGACAGCAGAGGAGGCCCTGGATAGACATATCAGAATGGGAATGGGACGAGGAATTAAAATGTGTGGACACTGGGAGATCCTGCTTTCTCTGGCGGACAGAGCATAGGTGTCCACCTTTCCAGCTCTCAGCTTCACCCCACCCCCTCCAGCCTTCTCCTATCGTTTCCCATTTCCCCTTCCCCATCCTACTTTCAAATCTCTTACTATTTTTCCTTTCAATTAATCCTGACGAAGGATCTCAGCCTGAAACGTTGACAGTGCTTCTCCCTATAGATGCCGCCTGGCCTGCTGTGTTCCACCAGCATTTTGTGTGTGTTGCCATTGCAGATTTCCTCGTTCTGGCACATTGGCCTTCATACATCAAAGTACTGATTACAGGAGATAGGATGTTATGTTGAAGTTGTATACGACATTGGCAAGTCCTAATTTGAAGTAAGGTTGAAAGAGTTCAGAGAAAATTTATAAGGATGTTCTCCGGTCTGGAAGACCTGAGTTACAAAGAAAAATTAAATAGATTAGGACTTTATTCCTTGGAACATAGAAGAGTGAAAGGAGATTTGATAAAGGTATACTAAATTATGAGGGATATAGATAAGGTAAATGCAAGCAGATTTTTTCCGCTGCGGTTAGGTGGGCCTATAACTAGAGGTCAATGGTTAAGGGTGAATGGTGAAAAGTTTAAGGGGAACATGAGGAGAAACTTCTTCACTGAGAGGGTGGAATGAGCTGCCAGCACAAGTGGTGCATACAAGCTCAATTTCAATGTTGAGGAGAAGTTTGGCTAGGTACATGGATGGCAGGGGTACAAAGGGCTATGTTCCTGGTACAGGTCAATGGGAAGAGGCAGTTGAAATGGTCCAGTACAGACTAGATGGACTGAAGGGCCTGTTTCTCTGCTGTACTTTTCTATGACTCTATACATCAGTGTTAATAAACCTGATTCTATTAGAAGAGGTAGGGTATTCTAGTCACTATTTATTCCTCAATTAACATCACTGAAGTAAATAGATTATCTAGTTATTGTAATCCAACTTTTCTTGTAACATTTTAGATGCTGTTATTATAGCAGTTATAGTTGACTGAAAAGCCCTCATGGTCTCTGGGAAGTTATACTGGCTTTGCCTGATTGCCAGATTATGCTGCTCCTGTATAATGGATTGGCTTGTTTCCATGTTGGGAACACCGCACAAATCAAGGAATTTGTACAATAAACAAAAGAAATACCAGAAGAACTGAAATATCAAACCAGCTTTCTTCTTTGCTTTTTCTGAAATAAATATGCTGAATAGACTCTTTTAAATCAGTTTGAGATATTTAATGACAGCTTTTCAATGGTTCTCAGTTCAATTAATGTGGCTCTTCATGAGGGGCAGAAAGTTAAAATGGAAAAAGAAGGTATTGAATGATTCTAGGTTAAACTGGCAGATTAATTTATGGCATGCATTACAATAACATTTAACATAGAACATATCCTAAAGATGCGAAGTGAGGATGAGGAGTACTAACATCATCTCACAAGCCCAGAACAAAAAGGTGACTCCCCCAGAAAATACCATCAGAAACCAACAATGGAAATTATTCCCAATGGAATATCCTCAGAAAATGAAGGAAAGCTTTATGCTGAAGTATGGAAGGTAGACTTCCTTGCCAGTAACTGAGGTTATACAAATTGGACATTCCAGTGAAAGAACAGATGAAACTTTGACTCATTCAGGATGGTGTTTGCTACATGGGGCTGCTTCATGTCCCAATTTCAACCCAAGCTCCCTAAAGTTTCCCAAAAAAATTACCATGAGCATCACAGTAGCGTAGCATTTAGCACTAAGCTATTACAGCGCAGGGCATTCCAGAGTTTGGTGTTCAATTCCGGCACTGTCCTGTAAAGAGTCTCTGTACATCCTCCCCGTGGAATGTGCAGGATTTCCACGGGTGCTTTGGTTTTCTCCCACAGTCCAAAGATGTACTGGGCAGGTTCATTGGTCATTGTAACTTGTCCTGTGATTAGGTTAGGGTTAATCAGGGTCCTTGGGGCGGCTAATTCTCTACAGATAGATGGATAGATAAACAGATAGACAATTATGTGAATTTATTATTAAAGTCTCAAGTTTTCTAATTATATTTCCTTTACAAAACCAACTGATACACAAACTAGCAATTCCACCTCAGAAGAAACTAGTCCTATCACAGGCAAATACCTGCTTGGCATTTCTTCAAACCACTCCAAATCACGCAGTTCACACAGAAAACTCTTAAAGTAATTTAAGTGAAGTTGTTCACATGAGAGTCAGCTTGCTATTTGACATTGCTGAGAATGAATAACCAGCTGAAACTAATGTCAACGGAACTCCCAGAGAGTGCAGAGGAAGTTTATTACTATACTAAATAGTATTAATATACTAAATAGGAATGATTTTTTAGTTATATGGAAAGACAACATCAGCCACAATCCCTCTCGCTAGACAAACTTTAAAAGAGATCATTACATGGAGGTTTTCAAAATCTGGAAGGGTTTTGACAAGCAAAACAGGAAGATACTTGTAGATGAAACGTCAGTGACCCAGTGGCACAGATTTAGCATGAAGCAATCAAATGCGGTTGGTCCTAGCCCATGCTTCTGTGTTTCAGGTCCAACCACATTCAGCTGATCATCAGAAATGGGATGTTCACTGTTCCGTTTAATGCAATGAAGCAAGTTGTGCTAACACACAGCAAGGCATGGACAATATTCAATTTTAGGTTGGTTAATTGGCAAAAAAAAACACATGGTAAGTAATGACCATCTCCAAAAGGAGTTATACTATTCACAATTAACCAGGGTTAATTGAAGGGCTAAAGCGTGTGCACTTCAATGCAAGAAGCATCAGGAACAAAGGTGATGAACTGAGAGCTTGGGATACATACATGGAATTATGATGTAGTGGCCATTACGGAGACTTGGCTGGCACCAGGGCAGGAATGGATTCTCAATATTCCTGAATTTCAGTGCTTTAAAAGGGATTGAGGGGGGAGGGGAGGAGGGGTGGCATTACTGGTCAGGGATACTATTACAGCTACAGAAAGGGTGGGCAATGTAGCAGGATCCTCTTTTGAGTCAGTATGGGTGGAAGTTAGGAACAGGAAGGGAGCAGTTACTCTACTGGGGGTATTCTATAGGCCCTCTGGTAGCAGCAGAAGTACCGAGGAGCAGATTGGGAGGCAGATTTTGGAAAGGTGCAAAAATAACAGGGTTGTTATCATGGGTGACTTTAACTTCCCTAATATTGATTGGCACTTGATTAGTTCCAAGGGTTTAGATGGGGCAGAGTTTGTTAAGTGCGTCCAGGATGGATTCCTGTCACAGTATGTTGACGGGCCGACTAGGAGGAATGCCATACTAGAACTAGTATTAGGTAACGAACCGGGTCAGGTCACAGATCTGCCAGTGGGTGAACATCCGGGTGAGCATTTTTATTAATGACCTGGATGTGGGTGTAGAAGGGTGGTTTGACAAGTTTGCAGATGACACAAAGGTTTGTGGTGTTGTAGATAGTGTAGAGGATTGTCAAAGATTGCAGAGAGACATTGATAGGATGCAGAAGTGGGCTGAGAAGTGGCAAATGGAGTTCAACCCGGAGAAGTGTGAGGTGGTACACTTTGGAAGGCCAAACTCCAAGGCAGAGTACAAAGTAAATGGCAGGATACTTGGTAGTGTGGAGGAGCAGAGGGATCTGGGGGTACATGTCCACAGATCCCTGACAGTTGCCTCACAGGTAGATAGGGTAGTTAAGAAAGCTTATGGGGTGTTAGCTTTCATAAGTCAAGGGATAGAGTTTAAGAGACACGATGTAATGATGCAGCTCTATAAAACTCTAGTTAGGCCACACTTGGAGTACTGTGTCCAGTTCTGGTCGCCTCACTATAGAAAGGATGTGGAAGCATTGGAAGGGGTACAGAGGAGATTTACCAGGATGCTGCCTGGTTTAGAGAGTATGGATTATGATCAGAGATTAAGGGAGCTAGGGCTTTACTCTTTGGAGAGAAGGAGGATGAGAGGAGACATGATAGAGGTGTACAAGATATTAAGAGGAATAGACAGAGTGGACAGCCAGCGCCTCTTCCCCAGGGCACCACTGCTCAGTACAAGAGGACATGGCTTTAAGGTAAGGGGAGGGAAGTTCAAGGGGGATATTAGAGGAAGGTTTTTTACTCAGAGAATGGTTGGTGCATGGAATGCACTGCCTGAGTCAGTGGTGGAGGCAGATACACTAGTGAAGTTTAAGGGACTACTAGGCAGGTATATGGAGGAATTTAAGGTGGGGGGTTATATAGGAGGCAGGGTTTGAGGGTCGGCACAACATTGTGGGCCAAAGGGCCTGTAAAGTGCTGTACTATTCTATGTTCTACAAACATACATCATCACCAAAGTTTCAGCTGTGGAGGGAGGTCCTGCAAGGAAAAGGAACCAGAAACTTCTCCCAATTTAAGCCTGAAATGCTTATTCCTTTCCACAGATGCTGCCTGACCTGCTGAGTTCCTCCAGCACTTTGTGTTTGTTATTCTCAACCCAAAAATTAAAATGACATAAAAGGACAGGGCATGGGGACTGGGTATTTACCCCAGCCATTCACCTCCTGATTCTATTGTCAAACAATCTACAAGGTGTGTATTTGAAGGAAACTGAGTACTCTCTTCTTACCGGGATGAATTTCTCCAAACACAAAAAAAAATCATGGTAATAAGTCCACACAGCCAAATATTCAGTCTCTAGACTTCTGCAGAATCATGGCTACAGAGCCGACCTTCAACGAGAAGCACTTCAACAACACATTAAGGTTTCTTCAACATCATTTCCCCAAACCACAATGACCACTGCTCAAAGCAGGAGTTTCCAATCTAGGGGACGTAGATCCCTTTATTAATGACAGGGGTCCATGGCATAAAAAACATTGGGAACCCCTGGCTTAGAGGAAAGACACTGGGAAGCACAACCTTGTGAAAATTCTCCTCTGAATTATACACCAACCTAGAATGTGGGCACTGTTTCCTCTAAGCAGCACTGGTATGCGGCTGCACGGTAACTGAAATACCCCCGCATACATAGCCTTTGTTGTCACGCATCTGGAATTTTCTCTTATATAATGTTCTATTAAAGTGCCACACAGTTTACAGACTACGTAAAAATTTCCTCCTCAGAGCAATGGTTGGTTCGTACAGCTGGAACTTTGAACATTGAATGTGGGTTGCTCCATTTCCAGTCACTGACTCCAATTTCAACCCATTCTAACCACTCTATTAGAATGCCTTCACATTATCATTTTTCTTACCAATGGGAGTAAATAAAAAGGTACTTACTAAAGAAAGAGTGAAGGAAAGTAGGGCTTCGTTGTAAAGTAAAGAGTTACTATAATCTAGAATGCTTTGTCTAAGAGGACAGGAAGCTGATTCCGTAAACTGGGGTTCAGCACAGACCCCTTGCTGAATGGTATTGGTCCTGGGCATGGAAAAGGTTGGGACCCCAGTCACACTGAGAATGACAATATGTCTCATACAGAGATATTGCACAAGCAAAGTGACTTTAATGACAAACAACCGTGTTCCTTAATCCAAAAGTATGTAAATATCTTGAGCAGCAGCAGTAAATGGCCATGTTTTGCGGAATTAGTTGTAGAAGCATCCAATGACATTTGACCTTTAATCATAAGATATGGCTCAGGTTCAATCTCGTCTGCAGAATGATGATGCAAGGAAGCAATATCAAATATTTTACGAGCATTTGCTTGTCCTACAGAGGTGGCACTTACACTTTGTTCTCGTAATCCTTCCAAGCTTTCTCAATGAGCTTCTTTGGGTCCTGTAGACAGAGAACAAAGAGCAGTTGAACTTCCCTCATCCCTGAAGGTAGATATCCAATTCCTATTTCTTTAGGTCACTGGAGCAGGCTATTTGGCCCACTGAGTCAGACTGGCTCTCAGATTCTCACACTTACTTCTCAGCAAGTTATTCTCACTCACATTACCCCCAGCCTCTCATTCTCCTAGTGTACACCAGGGGTAAGTTACAACAGCCAATATTCTCACTCACACTACCCCCAGCCCCTCATTCGCCTAGTGTAATCAGGGGTAAGTTACAACAGCCGATATTCTCACTCACACTAATACTCAAGGAATCATACTCACACAATTTAGACACAATGTTCACCAAGTGGGAAAAAATCCTTTAGCCACATTGCATTAATGAAAAATCTTGTTTTAGACAAACAAAAAAAAAATGATGAACATCTGATGAAAATGTTTTTGCTTAAATTGGTCCGATCTGCAGTGAGTGTGTAGGGCTGGTGGCTCAGTAGGTGCAGTCTGTATTCCAATCATAGAGCAGTGTGTATAACTATGGAAATGAATAAACAGACAATGTTTTGGGCCGAGACCATTCTTCAGGACAGAAGAGGAAAGGGGAAGACACCAAAATGAAAAGGTGGGGGAGGGAGACCCGGTGCTCCCAATGCGGTCTCCTCTACATTGGTCAGACCCATCACAATTTGGGGGACCACTTTGTCGAGTACCTCCAAAAGTACTCGAAAAGAGGCTCCATCCTCCAAAAGTGGAACTTCTAGGTGGCCAAACATTTTAATTCCAATTCCCATTTTGACATGTCAGTCCACCTTATATCCCATCTCAGTAGCGTCCAACCTGATGGCATGAATATCGATTTCTCCTTCTGGTAAAAAAATATTTACCCTCCTCCCCCTGCCCCCCCACCTCTTTTTCTATTCCCCTGTCTGACCCCTAACTTCTTCTCACCTGTCTCCTACCCTTTCCTCCATGGTCCACTCTCATCTCCTATCAGATTCCCTTTTTCATCAGCCCTTTCCTTTTCCAACACACCTGGCTTCACCTATTATCTTCTAACTATCGTCCTTCCACTCCTCCCACCTTTTTATTCTGGCATCTTCCACCTTCCTTCTCGGCCCAAAACGTTGATTGTTGATTTCATTTTTATCAATGCTGCCTGGCCTGCTGAGTTCCTCCAGTGTTTTGTGTGTGTTGCTCTGGATTCCCAGCATCTGCAGACTTCGTGTTTGTATAGCAATTGGCTCAGGGCAGATCTTAGACATCAAAAATTTGATTCAATTACTGGCACAAAGTTTCATCTCAGACAGTGACTCAAACGGATGTGACTGTCCCATTTCATAATTTAGCCCTAGTACAAAACTTTGTGTTGCTGTAGTGGAAAGGAGGCGGTGCCCGGTTTCTCGAAAGCCCACAGTATAAATAACAGCATCAGAGCTGGAATGGTTCCAGGTGAGAGACTGGGCACCACCCAATGGCTGGCAGCATTTCCACTGCACCTCTGCAACAGATCCAGCCAATAAACTGTGGCTAGGTGGAGGCACAAAGAAGGAACTTGCAGTAGGTCAATGGCTGTCTCCAGTGAAAACGAACGTTAACGTAGATGGTACATGAATATGGATTGGTACTCACGGCTGAGTGTGGATGCAGTGGGAACATGGATACAACAGTTTCAATGTTGTATGACTACACATGCCTTCCTTACACTCACCCCCGCCAACAACCCCAAGAGCCTCAGAACTCACACCACCAGTTTCAGGAACAGTTATTACCCTTCAACCATCAGGCTCTTGAACTGAAGAGGATAACTTCACTCACCCTACCACTGAACTGTTCCCACAATCCATGGACTCACTTTCAAGGTCTCTTCATCCCATGTTCTCAATATTTATTGCTTATTTATTTATTACTATTATTTCTTTTTCCCCCACTTTATTTTTGTATTTGCACAGTTTGTTGTCTTTTGCACATTGGTTGTTTGTCCATCCTGTTGGGTGAGGTCTTTCATTGATCCTATTGTGCTTTAGATTTACTCTGAATGCCTGCATGAAAATGAATCTCCGGGTTGTAAAGAGTGGCATTTATGTACTTTGAACCCCCTTGTCTGTGGCAAGTTATACAGGAATAGAGTTGGGCTGTGTTCATAATTAAATGTGGGAACACAATGCCACAATACCCAGACAGTGCCATTCAATAAAAAAAAACCACCAGATTAACAGGGTGAATCTCTGCATCCATCTTTCCACTAGTACCACAGTTTATTGCAGAACACTACAGGCCTTCCCTCCTTGGATCTCTCAGTTACAATCACTGAAGCCACAGTCAGGAGCTGAAATTTCCAAAGTCAAAAATGCCTGCAAGTTTCAGTTGAACCATAGCCCGGAGCAGAAATTTAACTTGGGACTCCCATTCCCTGCTCGGTTTTAGGATTTCTATATAACCATATAACAATTACAGCACGGAAACAGGCCATCTCGGCCCTTCTAGTCCGTGCCGACGCTTACACTCACCTAGTCCCACCGACCTGCACTCAGCCCATAACCCTCCATTCCTTTCCTGTCCATATACCTATCCAATTTTGCTTTAAATGACAATACTGAACCTGCCTCTACCACTTCTACTGGAAGCTCGTTCCACACAGCTACCCCTCTCTGAGTAAAGAAATTCCCCCTCGTGCTACCCTTAAACTTTTGCCCCCTAACTCTCAAATCATGTCCTCTTGTTTGAATCTCCCCTACTCTCAATGGAAAAAGCCTAGCCACAACAACTCGATCTATCCTCCTCATTATTTTAAATACCTCTATCAAGTCCCCCCTCAACCTTCAACGCTCCAAAGATCTACGCTCAAAAAAATTTCACCTGCCAATCAGATGAACCTTCTTATTCTGACTCCTTCCCTTCCTTTTCAGTCCCAATTAAGGGTCTCACCCCAAAACGTTAACTGTTTATTCCCATCCATAGATGCTGTCTGACTTGCTGAGCTCCTCCAGCACTTTGTGTGTTTTGCTCTGATCTTCCAGCATCTGCAGTACCTCTTTGTGTCTACATTTTATGTGTGACTACATTCTCTACAGCAGGAGTTCCCCACCCCACACCCACAGACCCCTCCATTAATGATAGGGGTCCATGCCATAAAAAAGGTTGGGAACTCCTGATCTACGGAAAGATTTCTATTCTGTATGGCCTTTGGCAACTAGTAACAGGGACAATCACGGGAATGAACAATCACTTAAACAATGCTTGCGTTATTCCAGAAAATCAGGGCTCACACATTGGGAAAAGACTTGACTTTGGAATCTCTCATCCCATTGTACGAGCCCTGATCTTCTGGAATAACGCAGGCATTGTTCTCCTGCACCATAGCAACATAGATTTATACTTCTGGACTGAAGAGTATAACATTACAGTTCTTCAAAGACATAAAAAGAGAAGCAACTTCACCCCTTTTCCTTCCTTCAAATCGCCCTTTAGCAGGTTGTCCAATGGAAAGGAGAGGATATTGTTCATGTTTTGAGTCTGTAAGCAGATAATCAACACCATCAACATCAGAAAGAATCATTTTTAAACAAAGAGAGAAAAATGAATGCAAGTGTAGAAAGACTTGTACAACTTCATTTGATCCCAAGGAGTTTCAGATCACTTCATTAACAAGTACTTGCAATACTCAGAAACCTTTGACACACATGACACAATGCACACTCAGACTGACACAGTCCCTCTTTGATCTGCCCAAGGCCTTTCAGGAGGCGAGTAGTGGATGCTGACATTGAGTTTATTGAAGACTATGATTTGCATTTCTCTGGCACTGGGTAATTGAGAAGTGAGATGATTGAGAAATAGAAAGAAATAGATTTGAGAAGAGAGATCAGCAACAATGTATTGAAACAGTCAATGTATATGAGGTTTACTGATCCTCCTGCCAGCAATCTTACAAACAACAAAAAATCTTACATTTACAGGGATAGTAAAATACACTGTATTCTACTTAATTGGAACATACCTAGACCAGTACATTTTGGCCCAAATAAGCGGGTGCCCCAATTAGCCAAAGTTTCATGGATATAATTATAAAAGGTATAAAAAACACAAGCTGCTGTTTAATTGAGTAACAAATTATGTATTTAAATGAAATACAGGACAAATCAGAATACTACTAATACCACTAGAGAACTATAAAACTTTGTATTAGTTTCTAATAATTATTGACAGGGGAATTCATCCAATGCATGTGCTCTTTTGATTGAATCACGCAGGCACCTAGTGCACCTAAAGGACTGCCTTCATATAATGGTCATTCTAATCTTCATTTCCATTGTAACTTTCAAGATGATTGTTGATACCTTCCAATTCCTCATGATGTCTAACTTGTTGAAGTAGTGTAATTGTTTAATTTTTCACTCCCAGCCATTTCTGGTATCTCCAAGCCTGAATGCTTGAAACCACCATGAGTAAAACTGTTCTAAGTTGTCTTACTGCTCTTTTTTAACAACTATCAATGACAAAAGTCACTGCTTTTTGAACACAAGTGCATCCAACTGATGCCATTTAAAATCTGTTCACTCTAAGCACAGTGTAGTTTGCAATGGCCATGGAAATGCACGTGTCTGATGCTAGTTAGAAACTGCTTGGCAACAGTCTCCTGCCCCAATTAAGTGGCATGCTGTCCCAAATAAATGAAGGGAATTCTGGCTATTCTCTCAATTAGTTTTTTATTCTTTAAGAGCTGTCCCAAATATGCTGCTGCCCTGAATAACTGATGGCCCAATTAACTGGAACCCACTGTATAGTCTTAGAGAACTACAGCACAGAAAAAAGCCCTTCAGCCCATCTAATCCATGCCAAAACCATTTAAATTGCCTACTCTCATTGACCTGCACCTGGATGATAGCCCTTCATACCCCTACCATCCATGTACCTATCCAAGCTCCTCTTAAATGTTGAATCAAGCTCGCATGCGCCCTTTGTGCTGGCTGCTCATTCCACACTCTCATGACCCTGAAATCCTGAAATAATACAAAGAAAATTTGACAGCAAGCTGGGAGTGGAAATGTTAAGGAAGATATCCAGATCTTGGCTTCAAGTGACAGATTTAAGAAACATCATAAAAGAAAATAAAGAATTGGGATTAAAAAGCCAACTCTAGAAAATTGGTGGATTGCCAAGCAAAAGCACGGTCCCCTGTAGTGGGCTGTCCACAGTGTGTGGATGCTCACTATTTCATTGTTCTGCAGTCTTGGAAAGAAAAGAACTTTTAAAGCTTTGAGATAATGGGAAGAGAATGGCACATGCTAAAATGAAAGGGCTATTTTACAATAAAGATAGTTCATATTTGCTCTTTCATTATAGTACAGCTGCTATGTAGTAGTGTCTAGACCAGGCATTCCCAACCTTTTTTATGCCATGGATCCCTACTATTAACCAACGGGTCCATGGACCCCAGGGTCTAAATCACATTGTGCTGATGTTTTTAGTTTACCTGTGATGCAGTGAAAAATGAACATCCATTCCTAAACAGTTCCCTCCAGCACTTACTCCGAAGTAAACTGCAGTCAATGAAATACATAAAACTGTGGATATTATTTTTTTATTGAGCGATTCAAGGTGGAGTAGGCTCTTTGAGCCACCCCCATCAACTCTAATCTAATCATGAGACAATTTACAATGACCAATTAACCTACTAACCGGTACGTCACTGGGCTGTGAGGGGAAATTTTTATTTTTATTTATCCATACAGCTTGGAGTAGACCCTTCGGGCTCTTTGAGTTACACTGCTGCAGCAACCCTCAACAAACCTGATGAACTCTAATCTAATCATGCTGCACTTTACAGTGACCAATTAACCTACACAGTTCGTCTTTGGACTGTGGGAGGAAACTGGAATTTGTAATACGGGGCACAGGTGAAATCTAACCAGTAGTTTTATGTAAATAAGTAGGTTATTTTAGTTAATAATAAACTATTATAGAGATGAAAACTCAAATCTACAAATAGATGCTAATGCTAGCTGGCTTATTCCATTTGGTAGATTTGCTCCTCCAGCTTGGGGCCCAAGTGGCTATGTAACAGTAGCATTTGAAGATAGTCATTGCAGTGAAGGGATGTGGTTATGCACTAACACACAAAAACTGAAGGTAGTCAGCAGGTCAGGCAGCATCCACAGTGGGAAATAAACAGTTGACAATTTGGGCATTGTTCTGGAAAGGATGAGTAAAAGCCAGAGTAGAAGGGTGGGTAAATATTCTGTTACTTTACATATTTTAACATTTTTTAAATAATGGAAAACAGGGGCCAGCTGGCCAATTATTGTCAACTGATTGCTGTAAACAATAGCTCTTCCACAGAAGACATGGGAGCAGAGTCAAGCCTTTCAGCCCATCTAGACCACTCCGCCATTTTGTCATGACTGATTCAACTCCACTCTCCTGCCTTTCATGCCCTGACTAAGCAAGAACCTATCAACTTTCTCTTTAAATTATACCCAATGACTTGGCCTCCACAGCTGCCTGTGGCAATGAATTCCACAGATTCACCGCCATCTGGCTGAAGAAGTTCCTCCTTATTTCCATTCTAAATGGATATCCGTCTGCTCTGAGGCTGTGTGCTCTGGTTCTAGAGTCCCCCATGACAGGAAACATTCTCTCATCATCCACTCTATCCATGAAATCCCCTCCTCATTCTTCTAAACTCTAGAGAGTACAGGCTCAGAGCCATCAAATGCTCCTCATATGTTAACCCTTTCTTTCCTGGGATCATTCTTGTAACCCTCCTCTGGACCCTCTCCAGTGCCAACACATCCTTTCTCAGATAAGGGGCCCAAAATTGATGACAATGATACATGGCGGCACTGTTGTGAGAATCACTTCAGATGAGCTTAGCGTCTATATCTTTTCTCATTGGTGAGATTAGTCATTTCTATCTCCTGAACTAGCAACTTTCCTCCCTGCTCGGTCAACTGCAGAAAGAGAAGCCAGGATGATGTGTTGCCTCCAAGGTGCTGGGGTCCAGAATGTCTCAGAGCTGCTGCAGAAGATTCTCAAGAGGGAGGGTGAGCAGCCAGACGTCGTGGTACACATTGGCACCAATGACATAGGTAGAAAGGAGGAGGAGGTCCTGTGCGGTGTGTATAGGGAGTTAGGGAAAGGGTTAAAGAACAGGACCTCCAAGGTAATAATCTCTGGATTACTTCCAGTCCCACATGCTAGGCAGGGCAAGAATAGGATGCTAGAAGAGATGAATGGGTGACAGAGAATGGTGCAGAGCAGCAGGGTTTCAGATTTCTGGATCATTGGGATCTCTTCTGGGGAAGGCATGTTCTATACAAAAAGGACAGATTCCTTTTTGGTTGGACTGAGGAAGGGGTAGTTGGTTTACAAACAGAGGCAGTGTGTAGTGAGACTGTGAGGATGGACAGACAGGTGAGAGGGCAAAGTTGCAGTCAGTGGGATGAAGTGAAGTATAGCAAGGGGACAAAACCAAAGAGGTTGATGAATACAGGACTGAGAGTATTATACTTGAATGCATGCAGTAATACGGAATAAGGTAGGTGATCTTGTAGTCCATTTGGAGATTGACAGGTATGATATGGGCATCATTGAGTCCTGGCTGAGGGAAGGTCATATTTGAAAGCATAATATCCAAGGATACACCTTGTAGTACAAGGGCAGGCAGTTAGGCAGAGGGTGTGAGATGGATCTGTCAGTATAAATGAAATCAAATCCTTAGGAGGTGGTGACATAGGATTGGAAGATGGTGAACCTTTATGGATAGAATTAGGAAACTGCTAGGGTAAAAAGACCCTGGTGGGTATTATAGATAGGCCTCCGAACAATAGCCAGGATGTAGACTAAAACTGCAATGGAAGATAGAAAATGCATGTAATCAGAGCAATATTACAATCCTCATGGGTAATTTCAATATGCGGGTAGATTGGGAAAATGAAGTTGGTTCTCAATCCCAGAAGAGGGAATTTGTAGAATTCCTGAGATGGCTCCTTAGAGCAATTTGTGGTTGAGCCCATTAGGGGAAAGGCAATTCTGGATTGGGAATTATGTCATGAATGAGATTTCATTAGGCAGCTTAGGTAATGGAACCTTTGGGAGGCATTGATTATAATATGATACAATTCACCCTGTAGTTTGAGAGGGAGAAGATACAGTCAGATGTATCGGTATTACAGCGGAGTGAAGGGAATTACAGAGGCATGAGAGAGGAGCTGGCCACGGCTGACTGGCGGGGGACACTGGCAAAACAGCATTGGCTGGAGTTTCTGGGGACAATCTGGAAGACGCAGGATAGATACATCCCAAAGATGAAGAAGTATTCTACAGAGAAGTTGAGGCAACTGTGGCTGACCAGGGAAGTAAAAGACAGCAGGAAAGCCAAACAGAGAGCATATAATACAGCTAAATTTAGTGGGAAGTTAGACATTTGGGAAGCTTTTTAAAGAAACAACAACAAAAGGCAACTTTTAAAAAAGCCATTAGGAGAGAAAAGATGAAATGTGAAGTCCAAAATATCAAAGAATACCAAAAGTATTTGCAGTAAAAGAGAAGCAAAAATGAATATTGGACCACTGGAATATGATGCTAGAGAGGTTGTAATGGGGAAATGAAATGGCAGAAGAGCTTAATAAGTATTTTGCATCAGTCTTCACTGTGGAACACACCAGTAGTACAGCAGAAACTAGACAGTATCAGGGTGCAGAGGTGAGTGTGGTTGCTGTTACGAAAAGATGCTTGGGAATCGGAAAGGTCTGAAGGTAGTTAAGTCAACTGGACCAGATGGACTATACTCTGTGTTCTGAAGGAGGTGGCTAAAGAGATTGTGGAGGCATTAGTAGCGATCTTACAAAAATCACTAGATTCTGAAATGGTTCCAGAGGACTGGAAAATTGGAAATGTCATTCCACTCTAAGAAGGGAGCGAGACAGAGGAAAGGAAATTATAGGTCAGTTAGCCTGACCTTGGAGGTTGGGAAGATGTTGGAATCCATTATCAAGGATGAGGTTTTGGGGTACCTGGCATCTCATGATAAAGTAGGCCAAAGTCAGCATGGTTTCCTTAAGGGGAAATCTTCATGGGCAACTCTCTTCGAATTCTTTGAGGATTTAACAGGCAGGATAGACAAAGGAGCCTCAATGGATGTTGTGTACTTGGATTTTCAGGAGGCTTTTAACAAGGGTCGCATATGAGGTTGCTTAACAAGGTAAGAGCCCATAGCATTACAAGAAATATTTAGCATGGATACAGCATTAGCTGAATGACAGGAGGCAAAGAATCGGAATAAAGGGGGTCTTTTCTGTTTGGCTGCCGGTGACAAGTGGTGTTCCGCAGGGGTCAGTATTGGGACAATTTCTTTTCACATTATATGTCAATAATTTGGATAACGGAATTGATGGTTTTGTGGCCAAGTTTGCAGACAAATACAAAGATAGGTGGAAAGACAACTAGTTTTGAGGAAATCGAGAGCCTACAGGACTTAAATAGATTAGGAGAATGGATTATGGTGTAGGGAAGTGCATGGTCCTGCAATTCGGTAGAAGGAATAAAGCTGCAGACTATTTTCTAAACTGGGAGAAAATTCAAAAATCAGAGCTGCCTAAGGACTTGAGAATTCTTATGCAGGATTCCCTTGAAGGCTAACTTGCAGGTTGAGTCAGAGGTAATGAAGGCAAATGCAATATTAGCATTCATTTTGCAAGGGCTAGAATATAGGAGCAAGGATGTGATGCTGAGTCTTCATAATGCATTGGTCAGACTGCACTTGGAGTATTGTGAGCAGCTTTGCACTCCCTATTCTAAGAAAAATTGTGTTATCATTGGAGAGTGTCCCAAGAACATTCATGAGAGTAATTCTGGGAATGAATGGGTTAATGTATGAGGAGTATTTGATACCTGTGGGCCTGTGCTCATTCGAGTTTAGAAGAATGAGGGGAGATCTCATTAAAACCTGTTGAATATTGGAAGGCCTAGACAGAGTGGATGTGGAGAGGATGTTTTCTATAATGGGTGAGTCTAGGACCAGAGGTACAGCATCAGAATAGGGGGACGCCCACTTAGAACAGAGGTGAGAAGAAATTTCTTCAGCCAGAGGGTGGTGAATATATGGAATTAATTGCCACAGATGACTCTGGAGGTGAAGTTTTGGGTATATTTAAAGCAGATGTTGATAGGTTCTTGGTCATTCAGTGTGCCAAAAGTTATGGGGAGAAGGCAGGAGAATACGGCTGAGAGGGATAATGAATTCGCCATGAAGGAATGCCAGAGCAGATTTGATGGGCTGAGTGAACGATTTGGTACGAGACACTTCAGGTAAATGGGATGGGGAGTTGCAGTTCAAGTCAGAGCAACCACAATCTTATTGAATAATGAAATATGCCTGTGGGCTCCTTATTTATATGTTTATCCTGAATGATTTCCTATCTTCTACATTGGTAACAAGCTCATCCAAAACTTCACAACCAAGACTCGTTCACTTGCGCCTGCTGTGCTACACTAGCTCCTAATGAAGAAACAGATCTACTTAACAATTCTCAGCGTTGATTCCAAATCCCTCTATGCCCACAATCTCCCATCCTGACTCTTGAACTTTTGTCAATCATGGACATTTGCATCCTGGCATTATCTATTTATTGGGATACAGCACCAAGTAGGCCCTTCTGCCCTTTCGAGCCACAATGCCCAGCAATCCCACAATTTAACCCCAGCCCAATCAGGGGACAATTTACATTGAACCACCAGCAGGTCTTTGGACTGCGGTAGGGAACTCACACTGTCACAAGAAGGATGTACAAACTTCTGACAGGCAGCGGCAGGAATTGAACCCTGGTCGCCTGTACTGCAAGGCGATGTGCTAGCCACTAAGCTACTGTGCTCCCTATATAACACCAGTGAGCAGAGTGATAGTTGTCCAATCGTGCCACTCTATGCATAATGGGAAAGTGCTTTCTTTCGGTTGTGGGTCTCTTTCCCAACTCTAATTCCTATTATTTTAAACAACAGAAAGTTACAGAACATCCTGTAACTACATCACATCACTGCAATATCAAACGGTGTGGTGAAGCAATCACTCACGTGTAGGCTGATGGAGCAAGTTCAGCAAGAGAAAATAAACAAGCTGCAAAGCTTTCAAATTTCCCTGCTTGCTTACTTCCCAGCTCTTATCTCTGCTGGATATTTGCTTTCCTACTACAGCGGGCTTGCTTAGTCCAAAGCTATTAAATTTCCTCTTTGATTCAATCTGGATCTTTCCCTTGGTCTCTCTCCTCATTTTATCTTTCGCCTTGTTTTTGACCCCAGACTAATATGCCTTTATGTTTCTAATGATTCTCCCGTGAAACAGCTGAGCTGCTTGGATTTACGTACACTGTTTATATACACAATCAGACTTCTCACCGCTGCCTGTACGTTCTCCGTGTGTTTCCTCCAGGTGCTCCTGTTTCCTGTCCAAAGACTGTATCCAGTCCAAAGATGTACCAATTGGTGGGTTAATTGGCCATTGTCAATTGTCCCATAATTAGGCTAGGGTTAAATTGGGAGATTGCTGGGTAGCGTGACTCAAAGGACTGGGACGGTCTATTCGGTGATGTACCTCAGTAAATAAATAGAAATAAAATTTGTAATAATTCATCCATGTGCTGTTTGCAAGCTTCCCCATTCTTCAACCCTGGTTAACTTCATTTTATCAGATTGACCTTGCCAGATTGATCAGGAAAGAGTTGAAAGGGGGTTTCCAAAGTTTGTGTTTACTGGATAGAGCTTGACGTGGTTATTCCCCGTGGAGATCGGCTGTAGAGAGTTCCTAGCAAGGTCAACATGGAGGTTGCTGTCTGAGCTGGGCCTTGATGAAACGAGCAAGAACAGAGCAGCTCGCAGGGTGGGGGAGGAAGCAGGAAGAGCCTCTTGCTGGATATGGAGCAAGCGAGAGGAGTTGAGCTGGAATTCAGGAGCAGATGGGCAGTGACTCGACCACTACTGCTGACTCACTAGCTGGAGAGTGCAATGGTTAAGGGTTGAAACATTCCTGACGGCATCTGCCACTGGCCAAAGGACACAGTTACTTCATCAGGTAACTGAAGAGATCGCTTTGGTGTATGATGCAAGCGACATTTTGTGGTCCAAGTGAACACAATCTTCAAACTCCCTATAGTCCTGTCAGATGGAAGCATTTAGTTTTCAAAAGGAAAACTCAACTTAATTTACATCTGCAGTCCCAATTTTGTCTGAGGTGCCCTTCTTAGATGACTCCAGAGACTTTGTCCCATTCTCTCCACTTCATACACTGGTAAACTGATTTATTAATGGTCTTGCATACCATCCACACACACCATTTCATCACATCAATAGATTGAGGTAGAATGAGGCAAAACAATAAGAGAATGCAGAATAGTGTTACAGTTACAGAAACTACAATGCAGTCACACAGTATGATGCAAGGGCTAAAATGTGAGCTCGAGTCCATCTTTATTTTTTATTATGATTTATTTTATTTTAGTGATACAGTGTGGAATAGCCCATTCCAGCCCTTCGAGCCAGCAACCCCAACAAACCAAATTAACCCTAACCTAATCATGGGGCAATATACAATGAGTGATGAACCTACCCTGTACACCTTTGGACTGTGGGGAGGATTCTGGAGAAACCCAACTGGAAGGACACACAGAGGAGACTCCTTACAAAATGGCACTGAAATTGAACTCCGAACTCAGGAACACCCCAAGCTGTACGGCGTCATGCTAACCACTACACTACCATGGTGCCCATACAAGGGGTCCATTTCATAGTCTTATTACAACGGGATAGAAACTGGTGGTATGTGCTTTCAGGCTTCTGCCTGATGAGAGGTATTGGTATTTATGTAGATAAGATGGACAGCTATGCTATGGCAGAGGGCTCCCATGGTCAGTGTTTCATTATCGAACAGCATTAATGAAACCAATTGTCTGCTCGTCATGATCCATCTCTCCAGGAATCAATTTAAAAAGAAAATTCTTTTACTTCTGCTAAACAAAAACATACTAAAAGCCTAAAGTATGCATAATATTCTAAAGACTATCACTAAAACTCTGTATGTTTGCAATAAAACTATCTTTGCTGTTATTCACCAACTCCTTTCCAGCTAAAGATTAAAGATTAGCTTTATTTGTCACGTGTACACCAAAGCATGCAGTGAAATGCTTCACTTGCATCAACGATCAACAATCACAGTCCAAATATGTGCTGGAGGCAGTCTAAGTATCGCCATTCTTCTGATGCCAACATACCATGCCCACAACTTACTAACCCTTACTACCCTGCATGTGGGAGGAATCCTGAGCACCCAGCGGAATCTCACGCAGTCATCCCCTTGACCACATCACAGTGCCATGTTTTTGTTTTGAAGTAAGAAAAAATTCTTTGATAATTGATTCCTGGAGTGACGGGAACATGACGTGAGCAGATTATTTGTTGCACAAATGCTGTTTGAGAATGTAACACTGACCGTGGGAGCCCCCGCCACAATCTCGATCCCTGTGTCTGTAATGCGTTACGCTAGCCGCTATGAGCAGGCGAGCTTTCCACTCTCACTTGGAAGAACTTTCACTAATGAGTCTCTCATGTAAAAATATGCTTTCGCAATCTTCCATGATGTTACCATTAAACCCCACAAAATAATCCATCCTCTCGTCCCATCACATCCCTTTGAAATCTCTCAGCTCAATACATACCACCTACCAGAGAAATAAGTAACTATGGAGACATTATCGAGCTTACCAGATTCTTGAAGAGCGCAGTCACTTCACGAGTAAAAACACCCAGGTTTAGGAAGCCTGTAGACAATTCATTCTTATTTTGAGATAGGTGGTGGTTTCCAAAGCTCTCCAGAACCTCAATGTATTGTTCTTTATTTTCCACGTGGGCTGGACAACAACATGCAAGACAAAGATGACCATATTCGATGTGTCTGATGTGATAATCAGTACAGTCAGATAGCACAACAAACAGCAGAATCACAGGGCCTCCAAATCCGGTTTAATATCACTGACACATGTCGTGAAATTTGTTAACTTAGTGGCAGCAGTACGTGCATAATGCATAATATAGAAAAAATAAGTAAACAATTACAGTAAATATAGATATGCATATTAAATGGTTAAATTAACAATAATGCAAACACAGAAATAATAAAAAATAATGAAGTAGTATTCATGGTTTCAATGCCAGTTTAGAAATCAGATGGCAGAGGGGGAGAAGCTGTTCCTGAATCACTGTTGTAACTTGAAAATGCTTTCACTACACCTCCAAAATATCCAATCTACACCATCCAGGTAGGCAACAGCAGCTGGTAAATGGAACTCCAATACCTGCATGCTCCAGGCCACGTCACACATCATCCTAGTTTGGAAATGTATTGCTGTTTTCTCATTGGCAACAGTTCCAAATTCTGAAACCCCTGCCAAAAATTACTGTGAGAAGCTTCACCACATGAACTGAAGATTCTCAAGGGCAGCTGAAGTTGGACAATAAATCGCGCTCTTGACAGTGACACCCCAGTGCTGTAACACTCAGTGGCCACTTTATTATTTACCTTCTGTACTGAATAAATTGGCCACAGAACGCATGTTTGTGGTTTTCTGCTACTGTAGCCCATCCACTTGAAGGGTGACGCGTTGTGCACACCACTGGCATTTGGCCTAAACAGCTGAGCCTCTTGACCATGTCTGCATGCTTTTATGCATTGAGTTGCTGCCACATGATTGGCTGGTTAACAATTAGCATTAAAGAGCAAGTGTACCTAATAAAGTGGCCACTGAGAGTATAAGTAAATTCCCTGGTGTTGGAAGAGGAAGTCAAACCACACTCTTAGCTTCTGAGGTTCTGGAATAAACAAGGCAAACTCACTGGTACAGCACAAACAGAGTTGTAGGAAATGTTATTCGTTTAAAGAAAGGTCAAAATGAGCTGTTTCCTGCTCATGGTTGAAACAAATCCAAAAGGCCTGTCATTGGTACCAATGGATAAAGAAAAGAGCAACTTCAGAATCAGAATCAGCTTTAATATTACCGGCAATATGCTGTGAAATTTGTTGTTATTCAGGAGCAGTACATTGCAATACGTAAGAAAAACTGTAAATCGCAGTAAGTATATATATTAAAAACTCAAATAAATAGTGCAAAGAGAGAAAAAAGAAGCAGTGAGGTAGTGTTTATGAGTTCAATGTCCAGTCAGAAATCTGGTGGCAGAGGGGAAGAAGCTGTTCCTGAGTCATTGAGTCTGTGTCTTCAGGCTCTAATAACTCCTCCCTGACAGTACCATTGAGAAGAGAGTGTGTCCTTGGCAATAAAGGTCCTTAATGATGGATGCCGCCTTTTTGAAGCTGGATGCTGGGGAGGCTGGTGCCCATGATGGAGCTGACCGAGTTTACAACTTTCTGCAGCTTACTTTGATCCTGTGCAGTAGTCCACACTCCCACAGTCATACAATTGGAATTTCAACTTAACATTATTATTCAACCTCAAATACATTGCTGCCTTCTAAATTAATTCATTGTACAGCAGTACTATGAATTGTATGGCATTCCTAATCAAGGCAGTTAGTAAATGCATAATGAAAATCAAAAATGCAGATTCTGGAAACCTAACATAAAAGCAGAAAAAGCTGGGAACACACAGCAAGTCAGGCAGCATTTGTGGAAAGAGAAAATGAATCACGTTTCAGGTCAAAGACCCTTTTAAAGAAAGTTTCCCAACATTTCCTGTTTATAAATAAGCTTATCTAAAGTAAACTTTTTTTTAAACATTTCATTACGTCTTCAAGTCATTTTCTTCTGTCATTCAATAGAGTCATTTTGCATTTCAACTACATTTACCAGTTCCACATTCATAACCATTATTAACTAACATTATTTTTAATTCTTTATAATTGTCTATTTTGTGCATGTCACACTAACACACCATAAAATATTCCTAAAACATGGAGATGTATATGGTGAATAAAGTTGACTCCTGATCTCTGATTCAAGAGACTCTTTGATGGGAAGGATCAGGGAGACTGTTAAATTTTTGTAACTTCTAAATGGAAATTAGTTCTTAACATCATTCATGAACAGCCTAGCTCTACTTTTAATCACCCAGGTTTCTCTATGCATGCTTTCAAATCGTTCCTTCCCTTCAGACATCTCAGTTTGTGGTGAATCTTTTCAAAGGCTTTACGGTGCATCAATTAGCTGCACAGATCCCACAGACCTGGGGTTTGATCTCAAACTTGGGTGAGGCCTGAGTGAAGGTTGCAAGTTCTCACTCTGATGGCGTAGAATCCCCAGCACTCTCCAGTGTGTCCCCACTACCTGAAGTTCGGCTGGCAGACTAGAGCAACTGGAGAAGATGGCTGGTAGGAGGATCGGGGAAAGCTGATGGCCATGCAGGAAAATTGGAAAATGGAACTGATAGGAATACTCTGAGAATGGCCATGCACCAAGTAGATTAAATAGTTAATGTCTATAAATAAACATGAAATATTGAGAATTCTGGTACAATTCTGGAAAATCTCTATTGAACTTTAAGGTCTTTCAGCTTCCCAACATCTTCACAGACTAACCCGATCCTCAGAAACATACATGCCAATATAACGTAACAGTTCCATTTGCATTTTTCTCCCAACAGAAACTAACCAAATTAATTTTAGCATTTAGATGTTCCATTAGATTGCAGAAAGTAATGGATACTGCCCATTCCATCACGGGTAAAGCCCACTCCCACCCTGCCACTGAGCACATCTACACAGAGCGCTGACACAGAAACCAGCATGCCATCATTAAGGACACCCACCACCCAGATCATGCTCTCTTCTCACTGCTGCCATCAGGAAGAAGGTACAGGAGCCTCAGGACTCACACCACCAGGTTCAGGAACAGTTAATACCCCTCAATCATCAGGCCCCTGAACCAGTGAGATAACTTCACCTGCCCCATCACTGCCCACAACCTATGGACTCACTTTCAGGGACTTTTCATCTTCTGTGCTTGTGTCATTTATGTATTTAATTTAGTTATTCTCTTTCTTTTTGGATTTGCACAGTGGTTGTTGTTTGTCCTGTTGGGGGTGGTCGTTCAATGATTCTATTGTGTTTCTTGTACTTACTGTGATTGCCCACAAGAAAAAGAACCCCAGGGTTGTATATAGTGACATATTTTGATAATAAATTTACCTTGAACTTTGAGCAAAGATCATAACTGAACTTTGAGCAAAGATCATAACTGAACTTTGTCAGACATTGCAATGGCATTCAGAATACATAGGAAGATCTTTACTTGCTTCCTTCCCACAGTTCTGCTCCTGACAGCAATTGGTACTGATCCCCGACATTGAGCTGATGATCCCTCCTATCATTCTGATGAAAATGGAGAATTACGATGCTTGGCATCTGTAGCTATCACCAAGCAGGAAACCTATCATGGGCTGAGAAACAGGCAGGTTGGGGGAGGGGTGGATTGAGTGAAAATTAGTTATATTTCCTTCACTTTGACTCCTTCAAGGTCAGCCAGCAATAGGAAATGTGTCTAACCTCTTTAGGCAGCTAGAACAAATCTGACTCCCTAATTATCTGCCCTTCGGCAAGAATTATAGTTACACTGCTTTCCCAATGTAGGATGTTTTCATGTAATTTTTGCATTTTTCCAATACCACCCCACCCCTTCCCCTTTGGCGGTCCAACCTTGGCTCCCTATCAACCTCCGGAAATTTCCTTGGCCCTTTTCCTTAAAATTCTGAATAACTAGGAGGCACTTTGTTTTAATAGCACCTTAGAATTCCACATTTTTAGAATCTCCACTTTTTTCCTCCAATCCATCTATCATCTCCAAGTACAGTATATGAGGCATAAAAGGTTAGAGGTTTAGGGTGAGAGGTGAAAGATTTAAAAGAGACCTGAGGAACAACACACAGTAGCATTGTGGTTATCACAAGTTTACAGTACCAGTGACCAGGGCTCAATTCCCGCCACTGCCTGTAAGGAGTTTGTACACTCTCCCCGTGACCACTGTGGGTTTCCTCCGGGTGCTCCGGTTTCTTCCCACAGTCCAAAGACGAACCAGGTAGGTTAATTAGTCAATGTAAATTGTCACATGATTAGACTAGGGTTAAATCGAGGGGTTTCTGGGTGGCACAGCTCAAAGAGCCAGAAGGGCCTTCGCCACACTGCATCCCAATAAATAAAAAAGTCTCCAGAAGTTGTTGAGTGACGTGGCGTGTGACGTGGGGTGACGTGGGGTCACGAGATAAACCAGACACTGAAGGTTGGTGCACATTTGTGAGGCCACAGATGATACCATCATCAGGGATGCCTTTAGTCCCACAGAACATTCTCTCTTCTCCTCTCTCCCATCGGGCAGAAGACACAAAAGCCTGCGATATCAAGCTCAGCTTCTAAACCAGTTTTAAAACTATCTGTTATAAACACAAGCAATTCAGCAGAAATCCAGAGCAAGAGCCCTGATGGAGAGTCTCTGCCCAAAACGTCGACTGTTTATTCCTCTCCATAGGTGCTGCCTGACCTGCTGAGTTCCTCCAGCATTTTGAGTGTGTTGCTATTAAACAGTTCCTTAGTATGTTAAATTGGAATTTTAGCCACACAGTCTACCTCGTTATGATCTTGCACCTTATTGTCTACTTGCCCCGCACCTTCTCTGTAACTGTAACACTTTATTCTCATTCTGTTATTGTTCTGCCCTGTTCTACCTCAGCCAGCCAAGCTGTATGGGTCCTAATGCCCTTCCCTTGGACAACATCAGTGGCGTGGAGAGGGGAGACTTGCAGCTTGGGCAACTGCCGGTCTTCCATTAAAAGAAAAGCTTGCCCAGGCTTGCACCCTGGAAACTTTCCAAGGTGCAAATCCATGGTCTATCAAGACTAACGGAGGCCTACACTACACCTCACTGCACTGTGTAATGATCTGATCTGTATGAACACTACACAAGACAAGCTGCTCACTTTAACACAGTAACAAACCAATGTATTTTGTACAAGACATAACTAAAATACACCTTCCCCATATATATTACATGCCCAGGATGTAATGTTGAGGCTTTATAAGGTGCTGGTGAGGTCTCACTTCGGCCATTGTGAGTAGTTTTGGGCCCCATATCTAAGAAAGGATGTGCTGATATTGCAGAGGGTTCAAAGGAATTTCACAAAAATGATTTCAGGATTAAATGACTTAGCAAATGAAGAGAGTTTGATTACTCTGGGCCTGTGCTCACTGGAATTCAGATGAATGCTTTGTGAACTCATTGAAACCTATCAACTGTTGAAAGATCTCAATAGAGTGGATGTGAAGAGGATGTTTCCTATAGTGGGGGAGTCTAAGACCAGAGGGCACAGCCTCAGAACAGAGGAACATCCATTTGGAACAGAGATAAGAAGGAGTTTCTTTAGCCATAGAGTGGTGAATCTGTGTAAATTACTACCACAGGCAGCTGTGGAGGCCAAGTCATTGGGTATATTTAAGGCAGAGATTGCTAGATTCTTGATTAGTTAGGGTATGAAGGGTTACGGGGTGAAGGCAGGTGGTTGGGGCTGAGAGGGAAATAGATCAGCATGATGAAATGGCAGAACAGACTTGATGGGCCAAATGGCCTAATTCTGCTCCTAAATCATATGGTCTTATGATGCTGATATAGAATGCCAACTTCCACACAAAACCATGCATTGGGCAAGTCTGGAAATGTCCAACATTACTTAAAAGAGTGCAATCAGTGGACCAATTTACCCTAATGACCTGCAGGTTGCAGCTGAGGGCTCAAGGCAAGGACTCCTCTCGGGGACCAACTGCTGAGCGTGGACACAAGCTGGACCAGAGTAGCACCTCGTTGGCACTGCAGCAACTTTTGTATAAAAAGAGCTGTTGCAGGCACAGGCTGCAAAATTCTCTAAATGACCATCACCGCCCTCTCCCACATACAGCAATATGATCATAACTGGATAATTTATTTTATTCATTGAAATAATATATAAGTATTGGTCAGAATCAGTGATAATTCCTCTGTTCTTCAAGGAGCATCATAAGCTCTTAAAAATTTACTGAAAAGGATAGTCAGTTTTAAATCCCATCCAAACAATGGCTCTTCCAACAATGCAGCACTCTGCACTTCTCTGGTAACACCTCACATCTGGGCTTCAAACTACAAAAACTGGCAAAAGGACTTGTAGTGAACCATGAAAACAAGCAATAATGCCCAGCAATACACACAATGTGCTGGAGGAGCTCAGCAGGTCAGGCAGCATCTATGGATGTCATCGTTTTGGGCCAAGAATTGAATTGACTTTATTTCTTACATCCTTCACATACATGAGGAGTAAAATCTTTATGTTATGTCTCCATCTAAATGTGCAATCGTAGCAATTTATAATAAATAGAACAGTCAATGTAATATAGAGTACACTCAAATCAGCATGAGTTAATCAGTCTGATGGCCTGGTGGAAGAAGCTGTCCCAGAGCCTGTTGGTCCTGGCTTTTATGCTGCGGTACCATTTCCCAGATGATAGCAGCTGGAATAGATCGTGGCTGGGGGAGACTTGGTCCCCAATGATCCTTCAGGTCCTTTTCTCACACCTGTTTTGTAAATGTCCTGAATCATGGGAAGTTCACAACTACAGATCCGCTGGGCTGTCCACACCACTCTCTACAAAGTCCTGCGATTGAGGGAGGTACAGTTCCCATATCAGGCAGTGATGCAGCCAGTCAGGATGATCTTAATTGTGCCCCTGTAGAAAGTTCTTAGGATTGGGTGCCCATACCAAACTTCCTCAACTGTCTGAGGTGAAAGAGGTGCTGTTGTGCCTTTTTCACCACACAGCTGGCGTGCACAGACCATGTGAGCTCCTCGGTGATGTGGATGCCAAGGATCTTGAAGCTGTTTACCCTCTCAACCCCAGATCCACTGATGTCAATAGGGGTTAGCCCGTCTCCACTCCTCCTGTAATCCACAACCAGCTCCTTTGTTTTTGCAACATTGAGGGAGAGGTTGTTTTCTCGACACCACTGTGTCAGAGAGATGACTTCTTCCCTGTAGGCCACCTCGTTATTGTTTGAAATTAGGCCAATAATTGTAGTGTCGTTGGCAAATATAATTAGCAGATTGGAGCTGTGGGTGGCAATACAGTCATGGACATACAGGGAGTAAAGGAGGGGACTCAGTACACAGCCCTGAGGGGCTCCTGTATTGAGAGTCAGAAGGGTGGAAGTGAGGGAGCCCACTCTTATAACCTGCTGGGCATCTGACAGGACAGGGTAAGATCCTTCATCAGGACCACCAAGTGGTCTGGTTCCACGTAAAGACAATAAGGACCATCAATCAATTTTCTGCTAAAGTCTAAAGATAACATCAAAAATTGAACTACGTTCCTAAACTGTGGAATTTAATACTTAAAACTATAATGGATTTACATAAATTTTCCTGTGTAGGCCAAAAAGTTGACACTTTTAAACACCAGCTCAACATTTATTTATTTAACCTTGGTTTTAACTAACATCTTTTTGACTTTTATTTTCATGTTTATTTTTATTCTCATGTTTGTACTTCATCCCATAGTAAAGTACTTTGAACTACATCGTCTGGAAGAAAACATAGAACACAGAACAAAGTTGTGCCAAACCAGCTAAAAAGCAAATCAGCTCGTTGTGATCTGGCACTTTATCGGTTAAAAAAAAAGCAAATCAAATCTACCCAAACACTATTCCCTCCTACCTACACCATGGCCATATCAGTTCATCTTCCTTACATCCGTGTGCCTATTCAAACGCCTCTTAAAAGCCTCTACCACTGTACCAGGCAGCGCATTCTCCCCAAGTTAAAAACTTACCCCTCACATCCCCCTTGAACCTTCCCCCCTCACCTTCAATGCATGCCCTCTAATATTAGGCAGTTCAACTCTGAGAAACAGATACTCCCCGTCTACTGTATCTATGCCTCTCATAATCTTGCAAACCTCTATCCGATCTCCCCTCAGCCTCCACTGCTTCAGAGAAAGCAACTCGGGTTTGTCCATCACCTGCCTCTAAACCAGGGAGCATCCTGGTAAACATCAGCACCCTCCTCAAAGCCTAGTTGGGCATCCAGAAATATATGCAATGCTCCAGGTATGGTTTTATAAAGCTCCAACATAACCCACTGACTTTTGAACTCAAAGTGCTCTATAAATACAGGTGTTATTAATTATTATTATTGTATTTTTATCTTTTTTCTCAGCTCACACTGGTAAAACCGGGAGGTACAGGCATAGCCAGCACACTCATTTTTCAATCGCCAGGAACTTTCAGACTATTCTAGAGGTGTTTAGCATTCTGGAGATTTATATAAATATTGCTGTGTAGGCCTAATTGTTTAAATGCTCCCAATGGCATTCATCTCAGTTAGTCTCGGACAACCAAGTTCAGCTCCAGCTTTCACATGTGGCTTAGCTACTAGGCCTGGCAGAACCGCTTCTATTGACAGGAGAAGGAATAAAGGTGGGTTACTGACACCTTGAAACTTGTCACTTTGGGCAGATGGGGCTCGACCGCCGTGGTTGGTAGCTCGTCTAGAAGGAAATCTCTGATCTCAAACCTCCACTGCCTTGCGGCTACACCCACTCATGAGGAAGGCTTTAAACCTAGACTGTAAGTCCGGAGCCGGAGTCCCTAAGACAGTCTAACATTGAGTTCAACACGACTGACAACTCCTGCAATGCTGCTGGTGCCAGACTCTGTTGGTGTCAGCTGTTCCTTTGGGTTCATCAGATGTGTGGAGTGCTGCATGGCCAACAGCTTGCTCTCTATATCGTCCTGCCCTGGCTTGTGTACTTAGACAGCTACAACACAGTATCTATTATCAACCCTGACCAATGGAGGGCCTCTCTTCATTTTGCAGGCTGGACAGGTTGACAAGAGTGAATGGTATGCAATCTGCAGACATTGTCAAACATATTCACAATTCAAAACAGCTGGCCTTACTCAATATAACAGTGAATCCGGCCAGAAGGAATGCAATTAATTTACAATCTCCTCTTCCTTTGGGATATGTTTTATTAAAATATACAAGAAGCTCTTTCACAGACAATTTTCTATTCCTCCTTTTCATAAAACAGCTTTCTCAATCACTATCTCAATAAACAACGCGTGGATTGTGATTTTGTCATTATACTAACTTGGGACTTACCGAGTCCAGAGGAGTGAATGGCCTTAACCAACTTCTTCATCTTCAGTAAGATGGACTGATCTGCCTCCAGTGACTACAAAGGAAATAAGAACATTAAGAAGTGCTAAAATTTTGCAATCAAACAACAGAAATGAAAGTAATGGAATGAGCTCCAAAAGGTTGCATGAGGGAAAACCTCAAATAAGTAGCGGGGAGAAAAGTGAATTAGCGTACGAGTTCATTCATTGCTTCTGGTGGAGGGGAAGAAGCCTTGCCTGAAATACTGAGGAGCTGAAGAAGTCAGACACCAAAAAGAAGAAGGAGCTGACAATTGGTGCCAAGAACGTTCACCAGGACTGGAAAAATAAAATTCTAGAAACAACCAGTGGTCTGGGCAGTATCTGTGGAAAGAAAAACAGTGTTAATGTTTCAGGCTGAAGCTCCATTGTCTGTCATCACACCTGAAATGTTAACTCTGCATCTGCTAAATGTATTCAGATTTTACTCCCAGCAAATTATCCTCAATTTAACCCTTCTAGTCAATCTCTATTGTTCTGACAATGCCAATATACCCTGAGGCAAGGTGGCAAAAAGTGAATGCCATTCCACACTTGAGAACTGAAACATTGAGAGTGTGTCTTCAGGTTCCTGTACCTCCTCCTTGATGGTAGCAATGAGAAAAGGGCACGTCCTGGATAGTGGGGGAAAGAGCTGCTTAAACAGTGTTCATTATTATCTGAAGAGGCAGGATGTCTTGCTGGTGTTTCACTGATATGAAATTTCCTCAAAAAGTCACATCTTCCTACTTGACTATTTCCTGTGACATTTTCTTTCACTTACCAGTCCTACACCAAACTTACTTTCATTAGATTCAAATTGAACCTCACATTAGCAGTGTTAATTAATTCACTGGTCTTTTATCCAGGAATTATAAATATTGGCTCTGACTTTGCAGTTGGCATTGCTGGTAGTGTCCACACTTGCTACCATTCCTCCACAGCAGTGTGAAGAATTCCGTGCAAGAATATCTCGTCGCATAAACCCAAAAGTTGTTGTGAAAGATGCAAAACAACCACAGACTGCTGTCTCACAACCTTCTCCAGCACAATGCTGAGAAAACAGAGAACTGAAAAAAAGTTCAGATATTCACAAACCACTCTGCCAATAACACACTCTAAAATGGTGGCAAAAAGCCAGGAGTTTTCTTTGGCAGATAAATAGCAAGTACTGTTCAACAACCCTGCTGACATTGTTGTTCAAGTGCATGTGCTTTGCGTTCTTCTCAGATAAATATTGTAAACTATCACAGAATTTTATGTTGAATTTGCTATTTTTGCCCCATCTTGTACAATGGTCCAATCCATATTTTGAAGTGTAAAATGTTCAAGAAGTCAGTTCAAAATTGTCCTTTTGAGTTCATGTCTCAGTCTGCTCTGAGAGTTCTTCAAAGTTACTGGTTGCTTAATCATGTTCCTGGATGCTTAGTCATTATGGCCTGATGTCATTACAATTAACGTCCCAAAATTGATCTTCAACAGCAACAGATGTCATAATATTGAAAGCTCATTCCTTATAAAGGAGTAAATCTCGCTGGAAACACAGAGTCCACATAGTCCAGATGAAAGATCCCGACCCAAGGTGTCAACTGCCCATTCTCTCCATAGATGCTGCCTGACCCACCGAGTTCCTCCAGCAACTCAAGTGTTGTAGTAAATCTCAGAGAGCAGCTCTCTTGAAAGTCGGTGACAACTCATTTCTGTTGGATTATTCTTATGGGCTGTGGGTGGCATTGGCAAGGTGAGGACTTGTTGCCCATGAGAAGGTTGTGGACATCTATCTTCTTGAGTTACTGCAATCCTTGGATGGAGACACCCACCATACTTCCACGGAGGGATTTCCAGAATTGAAGCCATAGAAAGGGGAACAATATTTCTCAGAGCAAGGATAGCGATCAACTTGGAGGGCTATTGCAAGCAATAATACCTCAATGCAGCTGATGCTCGCAGGTTTAGAGGGCAAAGTAACACCAGCCCTTTCACCATCAAAATATGCAGGAACCATCAGGTTCTTGAATCAAAGGAGATAACTTCACTCAACTTCGCTTGCCCCATTATTGAATTGTTCCAACAACCTGTAAACTCACTATCAAGAACTCTTTACCTCATGTTCTTAATATTTATTGCTTATTTATTTATTATTTCTTTCCTTCATATTTACTCAGTTTGTTGTCTTCTGCACTCCGGTTGAAAATCCAAGTTGGTGCAGTCTTTCATTGATTTGGTTATGGTTATTATTCTATAGATTTATTGAGTATGCCCACAAAAAATATCAGGGTTGTATGTGATGATATACATGTACTTTGATTAAAAAAATTACTTTGGACTTTCCTGCAAAGCATTTTGTGGATGGCATGCACCCTATCCATCGCACAGTAATCACAGAAGGGAGTTAATGGAGAAGGAAGTTCTTCGGCATTTCAATACTGTACAATTTCAACGTACAGTACATGTAACAAATAAAGTTAATCTTTGATTATTTAGGGTGATGGATGGAAATTGAAACTTGCAGATCATTTTGTTCTGGGCATCCCTTCAGCTGCAATCAATCAAGATGGGAGTAATTCATCATACTGGTAACATAGCTTGTAGATGAAAGCAGGAATAAGGTTTGATTCACCAGGCTCTGATCTTGCCTCTTATCAATCTGTGTCCAAATGTAGGCCACGTCCTGCTAATGGACTGTTTGATTACTTGAAGAGTTGCATCTGAAATTGAACCTGCTTTAGTCATGGGAGAACAAAATGATTCCAAGTTTGGAAGGCTTGTCATATGAGGAGCGTACGATGGCTCTGTGCCTCTACTCACTGGAATTCCACAGAATGAGTGGCGACCTCATTGTCACTTATCAGATGTTGAAAGGCCTCCATAAAATGGATGTGGAGAGGATGCTTCCTTTGGAAAACAAGAGAACACAGCCTCAGAATAGAGGGGCATCTATTTAGAATGGAGATGAGGAGGAATTTCTAGACATAGAGTGGTGAATCTGTGGAATTTGACACCACAGGCAGCTGTGGAGCCCAAGTCATTTGGTACATTTAAGGCAGAGGTTGATAGATTCTTGGTTAGTCAGAGCATGAAGGGATACAGGGAGAAGACAGGAGATCAGGGTTCAGAAAGAAAATGGATCAGCCATGATGAAATGGCGGAGCATACTTAATGGGCTGAATGGCCTGTTTCTGCTCCTATATCCTATGTTCTTATGGTTTTTGTTTCAAACTATGAATGGAACAAATATTATTGAAGAAGTAATTGAAAGTGGACAAGACCAGAACATTGCAGTGTGGAACAGTACTGTAGTAATATCCTGGGCTAATGACTCGTCTCACAAATTACAACCATCAATTATCCCAGGTATGTCTTCATCCCATGATGCTTTATACATGCGATTCTCACTGACCCAGGGGTGATTGAAGCTCCATCCCCCTTTCCTTGAAGTCAAGAGCAATTCTCATGAAGTGAATCGGATGAGCTGAAGATTAACCTTCAGGACAATTGAGGACCAGAAGTATTTTGCCCAGTCACATAAAATGTTAAGTCACAAATATTCAGCCATGAAAGGCCTAGTTCCAACTTTAACATTTTCAGGGTGTTTTTTCCTGTGCTACAGTTGCACATATATTTTAGCATTCTCAATATTAACTCAACTTTGCAACCAGCCTGTTTGTAGCAGAAGGCAGCGGTTTCAATGAAGGATCTAAACTACACCTGCTCCCTAATCAGTTTTCCCAACCAATTCAAGTTCAAGTTTAATTATCATTCAATCACACATGAATATCCATGGATACAGCCAAACTACTTCAGGGTCAAGGTGCAAAACCCAGAACCAACAGTCAGATAAAGTTGAGAGTACATTTATCAAAGTATGCATACTTTATAGAACCTTGAAATCTGTCTCCTTACAGACAGCCTCAAAACAAAGAACCCCAATAGAATCCATTAAAACAGCACTGCAGCCACTTCAGAAGTCCACAGACTCTGATTCACATGGCCTTATTCTAGCATGGAGTCGAGCGGAGCAGTGAGCTGAACTAGACAGTCTCTTGCCTCCGACCCCGACACCCCAACCACTTCAATCTGACCTGGCGCTTAAATCACCCAAACCTCAGGAACCTTGCCCTCAGGTTCCATCACCTCGATAAGGCCGGTACCCAACCTTTTCAATTCAGCTCAGCGGGTAAGCGTACAGTCACACAAAAAAATATATACATACAGCCCAAGTCCCTTGAGTTACCGGTCCCATAAACTGATGTGCATCTGGCCGAGAGCTGACCCAAAGCTTACTCAAGCCTTGGCAAAAAGCCAGTAAACCACCTGGCCTTGTTTGCCCTTGTCAGTCAACAAGAAGAAGCTGTGCTAAATGCGCAGTTCTCCAAATATAAACAACCTGTGCCTTAACTTTCATCACCACCACTTCTGTGACCAGGCTTCCCCAAAAAGCTTCCAAGTTGACCATTTCCTACAAAATCGGTTTTGTAAAACTTGAAATTTAGATGGCTTCCAAGTTTAAAGTTCCTTTAGTTCTCTCTTCTTTTCGTCTGTGAAAGCTAAACCAGAAATTCAATCCTCTGTAAAAGGGGAACAGTGGTAACAGACAGAGAAGGTGCCACACAATGGGTAACAGACAACAGCCCTGAAACATCTCACCCTGCTCCATCCTAGCTATTGCTCTCACAACAGGGAGAACAGACAGCTGCTGACAAATGAACAAAGTTCAAAGTACACTTATTATCAAAGTAGGTATACATTATACTTCCTTGAGATTCGTCTCCTTACAGATAGCCACAAAACAAAGAAATTCAAAAGAACCCATTAAAAAAAGACTGCTGAACACCCAATGTGCAGAAAAAAAACAATTCATGCAAACAATAATCGCAAGTAAATAATATTCTGAACTGAAGTTCACAAAGAGGGTCCACAAAATATTTACCTAGTTGCTTTCTTTGTTTCATTAGTCACCAGCCAGAAGCCACAGAGATTCACCAGCAACATCTTAAACTGGAAGGAACACTGTTCACTGGCAACACGAGTGAATCTGCAGATGCTGGAGATAAATAAAAACACAAAATGCTGGCAGAACTCAGCAGGCCAGACAGCATCTATGGGAGGAGGTAGTGACGACGTTTCGGGCCGAAACCCTTCATCTCCTGAAGTTTCGGCCCAAAACGTCGTCACTACCTCCTCCCATAGATGCTGTCTAGCCTGCTGAGTTCTGCCAGCATTTTGTGTTTTTATGAACACTGTTCACTGTTCAGTTTCATTTGCAGCTCCTCTCTGCAGGTAACAAGAGTTGATTTAGGTCACATTTGGATACCTTCCACATTAACCTTCAGACCACATAGTTCGTGAACTGATCATTTTTTACTCGTGGTAGCTGGCATTACGAGGGGTCACAATTGAAGGATAAAGGGGAAGCCTTTTAGGACCGAGATGAGGAAAAACTTCTTCACACAGAGAGTGGTGAATCTGTGGAATTCTCTGCCACAGGAAACAGTTGAGGCCGGTTCATTGGCTATATTTAAGAGGAAGTTAGATATGGCCCTTGTGGCTAAAGGGATCGGGGGTATGGAGAGAAAGCAGGTACAGGGTTCTGAGTTGGATGATCAGCCATGATCATACTGAATGGTGGTGCAGGCTCGAATGGCCAAATGGCCTACTCCTGCACCTATTTTCTATGTTTCTATTACCTTGACTGACTCTTTCCCCTCCCCTCACCTTTTTCTTCCCTCTTCAGTCCTGAAGAAGAGTCTCAGCTCGCAACATCAACTGTTTATTCATGTCCATAGATGCTGCCTGACCTGCTGAGTTCCTCCAGCATTTTGTGTGTGTTGCTCTGGATTTCCAGCCTCTGCAGAATCTCGGTGTTTATGATTTGCTCCTCCACTGCAAAGTCTCTTCAAGGTAGGCCTACCCTGAAACCATCTCTCATTGCTCCCCCTGCACGATCTCTACTACCTCCTACTGTTTGCCAGCAAGCCTCCTTCCCCACCCCCCACCTTTTCATTCTGACATCTTCCCCCTTCCTTCTCAGTCCTGATGGAAGGTCTCAGCTGAAATAATGACTGTTTATTCTTTTCCGTGGATTGTGTGTGTGTGTGTGTGTGTGTGTGTGTGTGTGTGTGTGTGTGTGTGTGTGTGTGTGTGTGTGTGTGTGTGTGTGTGTGTGGTGGGGTGTGTGCGAGTGTGTGTGTGTGGTGGGGTGTGTGAGTGTGTGTGTGTGGTGGGGTGTGTGCATGTGTG